>NW_019174513.1:508391-553167 GCF_002260705.1 Seriola dumerili | reverse complement strand
TTCCTTGTGTGTCAGTGTTTTTGCTTCCTGTCTTGGTCCTGTTTCTGTGTGGTGATTGTCTGCCCCGCCCTAATGTGTTTCACCTGTGTGCAATCACCCTTGCCTCCTGTGTCTATAGTCTTTGTGCTCCCCTTTGTCTGTGTCGGTTCGTCTGTTTATCTCTGGGTTTGTCATCATCTGGTCGCGTTGCCTGTTCATGTCTGGTTCGTCCCCAAGCTGTTCATGTCCGGTTTGTCCTTAGTCTGTTCATGTTGCCTGTTGTCATCCCCTGTGCTTCTCGTGTTTTGGCCTGCTGTTCCTTCTGGTTGCCTGTGCTTGTTTTTTAAGTTCTTTTGTTTAATAAACCTGTCTGCACCATCTCCCAAGTGTTGGCTGCATTTTGGGTCCACCCCTACTTACCACATACCCTGACACTTGGTACATTCTGCAGCATATTACCCAATATGTGACGTGAAAGAAGGCGTGAAATTAATTACCTGTATTTGGAAAAACTCTCCCATCTCGAGCAAGATGTGTTTGGCATTATTGTGTTCCTCTTCACTGTTGATCCCTGCCTACAAAGGTATAGTAAAATGGTTAGGAGAAAGTGTATGACATTTTCTGTTTCTGTCTCTCGTTTCGTCTGGTCATTTTCCAACCTTTTTTCAAAGCCCGTTCTGTAACTTTTAATTCACTACCACACTTCAGTGTCATCACCATCATGTCCATGAGTTTTTTTTTCCTCTCATGTGTTTGCAGTATAAACACACTCAAATATATTTGAGCCACAGAATCTTTGCAACTCAGCCACATAATATCAAAGCATATCTTTAAGTGTTTAAATCGAAAGGGTTGTTAGTCCCACCTCCAGCTCTGCTCTCTGTTCTGGAGTCATGATTTCCATGGCTGTCACTACCAGCCAGCTGCATTTGTTGTCCTGGATGTCTGTACCAATCTTTCCTGTCACAGCAGGGTCACCATAACAGTCAAGGTAGTCATCCTGTAAATGACATACATGGGATGGTTATTAACTTGGTGTCATGGTTTGCTATGGCAGACACCTTTTGTTCGTTTTGTTTGGACTTTTCGCACTACCTGTTTTATTTTGTAATTGGATTCCTTGTGTGTCAGTGTTTTTGCTTCCTGTCTTGGTCCTGTTTCTGTGTGGTGATTGTCTGCCCCGCCCTAATGTGTTTCACCTGTGTGCAATCACCCTTGCCTCCTGTGTCTATAGTCTTTGTGCTCCCCTTTGTCTGTGTCGGTTCGTCTGTTTATCTCTGGGTTTGTCATCATCTGGTCGCGTTGCCTGTTCATGTCTGGTTCGTCCCCAAGCTGTTCATGTCCGGTTTGTCCTTAGTCTGTTCATGTTGCCTGTTGTCATCCCCTGTGCTTCTCGTGTTTTGGCCTGCTGTTCCTTCTGGTTGCCTGTGCTTGTTTTTTAAGTTCTTTTGTTTAATAAACCTGTCTGCACCATCTCCCAAGTGTTGGCTGCATTTTGGGTCCACCCCTACTTACCACATACCCTGACACTTGGTACATTCTGCAGCATATTACCCAATATGTGACGTGAAAGAAGGCGTGAAATTAATTACCTGTATTTGGAAAAACTCTCCCATCTCGAGCAAGATGTGTTTGGCATTATTGTGTTCCTCTTCACTGTTGATCCCTGCCTACAAAGGTATAGTAAAATGGTTAGGAGAAAGTGTATGACATTTTCTGTTTCTGTCTCTCGTTTCGTCTGGTCATTTTCCAACCTTTTTTCAAAGCCCGTTCTGTAACTTTTAATTCACTACCACACTTCAGTGTCATCACCATCATGTCCATGAGTTTTTTTTTCCTCTCATGTGTTTGCAGTATAAACACACTCACCATGTACATTGCAGCTGCCACTGGGAGGTAAAAAGAGTAGAAGGCAGTCTTGTATTTTACAATAGCTTTGTACCTGAAAGAACAGAAGAGAAACCATTAGATTAATTTGCTCCGGTAAACAATATTCGCAAGATTCTTCTCTGCAAACTTAACAGATTTCACTTCATTACCTCTCCATTGTGAACCTGTTGAGGTCAATCTGACCAGGGGGGGCTGTCATGAGGTCCAGAGCTTGGCCAAGCTCTGTCTGGAAAGATGTCTGAAGCACACAGAAATGCAGTCAGAATCCTGTGTTAGTGTGCGTGTGTAATCAATCAGTACGTATAGTACCTCAGTAAACAGCTCCAGTAGGTGAACGTAGTACGGCTGGTCCCTGCAATGTCTGCGTAGTAGTCTGTAGATTGACGCTTCTAAGAGAAATGAATCATTGATGGCCTCCAGACCGATTCCATCCTTAAAAATAAGCACGGAGGAATGACGTGAGAAACTGAGCCAACCGACAACATTTATGGTGAAAAATACCACACAATAATTACCACACTACAAAAAAAGCCTTTTTAGTCTCTGTGTAAGTGGAATACATCAAGTCTCACCTTCTTGTACCAGCAGGGCTGTCCTCTCCGAGTCACAGATGCATCCATGATATCATCTGCCACGAGGAAAAATGCCTGAAGCTGCAAGAAATGGGGACAGTTATAACACTTAATGACTTAGAGGATGTCAAACCACATGCAAATGGTCATTACAACAGCCAGTCTGACTCTGTGCTTAAGAGATTAAGTTTCAGCAACACTTTGGGTTGCACATGAAAAAAACAAAACATAACAAATACATGAATCTATAAGGCTAGAGTCTGAAAAAAATCTTATCAAATCAATAAGGTTAAGATAACAGGTATGGATTAATTTGCTGATTGTGTTAATTAACTGGTTTGAAGTATAACAAACACTCACTCTACTCTGTTCAGCATTCGTCGTTACAAATAACGTAAATCTTTAAAATGTGGTAACAAATACATAGGTACATGTTTAAAAGGGGCATAGTAACCTTAAACAGGTAGGCAGCTTAGTTTTTGTCAAATGTGAACAGGTAAAAAAATGTGACTTGAAAGGACTTGGTGCATTAGTGTGTATTTGTCTATGGAGCAATGTGACATTGTAACTTGTATATTCCCCTTTAACATGCCATAACATACTGCATACATACCAACTCAATGCACCAGCCAACCAACAGAGCCCGCTGTACAATGTCCTGGGTGAGCTGAGAGGGTGGGAGAAGCTCCCTCAGTGAGCCAATCACAGACAGGCCTCGGTTCCTCTTTCCTCCAGGGGCATTGTACAGCAAAACCTATGAGCAAAGGGTGCAGAGAGAACCTACGTGAAACAGCAGTTCAGCACTTGTCAGACAATACTCGGCATGGGACAAGACAACATACATACCTCTCTCAACCTGTTGAGAGCGTCAGCCAGCACAGGATCGGCGAGGTCCCTTTCTGTGAGCTCTGTCACCAGCTCCTGAAACTGGGCTTCAAACAGCTGAGGGTCTGACAGCAACGCTTTTTTGGTGTGCGTCCCATTGCAAGTGCTGTCTCCCTGGAAAGACGAGGTGCACAACAGAAGAGGCGTGCTTTTTAATTTAAGCGGGGACACCGCCAACCACACTTTAGTGGTATTAATGACCAAGCTGAGCAACCGTCTCATTCCCGACCCGCCAAGTGTCCTGACCAACGATAAACAAGCTGTGGTCTATCAGACTGTACCAACTACTAAAGAAATGACATAGCGTTAGAAAATTGTTGTTCCGGGTGAGGAAAACTGCCAGGCTAGTCTAGTTAGCTCCATGGTGTCATATCCCGAGAGCAGTAAGCAAGAACAAGGATTAGGTGAAGAGAATTACTATTATTAGCTAGCAAGTTCCGTTGTCAGGACAAGAAGCGTTAGCTGACATTAGTCTACATTGTCCTCCTGCATCCTGTCAGTTAACTAAGTTAGCTTTAGCATACCGAATCAACGTAATTTCTGTTGGTACACATGCCTTTACATACCATAATGATAAAATCCAGTTATCCCAAACTGTTCAGTATAATACAGCAGAAAAGCTTATCTTCTGTTTCTTAGTCTTGCTGTCCTACTGAAGCCTGTGAACGTCTCTTAAAACCAGGATGTGTAGATCGTAGTTCGCTGTCCCGCTACCGTCCGTTTTATTACAACGCAGCAGAACTAGGTTTCCCAAAACCCCTTGCGAGTAGTGCATATGGGCGTGGACTTCGAAGGCTCCATTTGACATTGAACGTTTTCATTGGCTGCTAGTATCGAACCAGGATGGGCTTTTACGTGGACTGACCAGTAGGAATTGTGAAGAGGCGGGGTTTAAGTGGAGTGGTGAGCTTCAAGTATTGTAATCAGTATTACTGAATGAGGAGAAAAACTATATTAAAAAAAGGACAATACAGAGACAAAAAAACAAAGAATATTAGGTTTACAGTATTTTCTGTGATTGTTTTCCTTCGAAAAATGTATAAATCATAAACATAGGTATTTTATTTTATGTCTATTATTTATTTCGTATGTTGAAATACACAACTTGCATTGAAAGTTTTGTCATTGACACTGCATTTAAAATCTGGAATAGGTGTCATATTTAGATACATTTATTATTCAGGTTTCAAGGCTCTATCCTGTTAAGCCTGCCATACAGATATACATCTCTTCAAATAAATAATGTTTTATGCAAGACAGGAGGTAGAAACACAGCTCAGTGCCTTTATAAGGGTGTGTATGAGTGTGCCTGTATCTGTGTGCAGGCTGAGTGTGTATGCGTGTAAATTTTTAAAATTAGTTACATACATATGAGTGTCTCCAAAATGTGCCTTTACTGATATGGAGTCAATATCATCACTTAGTGAGCACACCAAAAAGACTTTCCAAAGATAAAAACTCCAATCTGACACGCTTATATTGATATACTTGAAAATCCAGTATCCAGAGCTGCCAGACTCATCACATGTTCATTGTCACTGGAGTGTCAGCAGCCCAAGGTGGCTTCTATTTTTCTTCTTCTCCATTTAACCATCTACACACAACCCCTTGCAAGTCCAAAGGGAACCGTGCCAACACATAGTGTGAAGCACGACCTTGTAACAAATAATGTCTGTACATTTATTGCAAGAGACTCTTCATTTCATCAGAGTCATAGTGCAATTTACACCTCTTTATCTTACAGGATCAGGCTGCTTTAGCCTGTGTCATAGATATGCATGTGCATTTGAATCATTTTCAAACCCCATCAAAATCAAATTAGGATGCAGAGGCCTGTTTGGGGCCATCTGGCAGTAAACTTTGGAAACACTGCACATCTTTGACTCTGACCTTTCCCTTCAGCTATCTATTAACACAAACACATTTCAATCGCTACTATCATAGGTCTTGGGTGCAAGAGGAGAAAAAGTAATAAGCATTGTCAAAACATGCAGATAAAGACATTCTGAGGACATGTTACTTAGTTACACAGACGGTCAGGATCTAATGCATAAGGTTCCTGCTGTCCTCGGGAGGCTGTAGCAAAACATGCACATATGCAAATCAAACCACCGTGTCCAAGGGGCCACCCACAGAGAATACATTGCAAAAGCTGAATGTGTGTCTGTGGCGTGCAGTACTGTCAGTGTTAGAAATGCTGGCTGCCTTTCTTTGAAGGCTAATGTGGGGATGTGAAAGTGTGGAAAAGTGGGAATCTGAATTGCAAAAAAACAAACAAAACAAAACAAAACAACAACAAAAAAACATTGCAAAATTAGCAACTCAGTCAAGGGGTTTTAATGTGAGAGCATTTGTCCTCATGTGCAACCTCATCTGTTTATCTTACATTGTACTCAGCTAACTATATGTTTATTGAGATGCATTTTTTTTTTTATCAATGGAAGACAAAATAAGGGTTTCCATGATCACTTCACCTGAGCGATCCTGTGGATATATAGCAATGTACAAAAGGGCCAGATGCATATTGCAACCCATTATTATGTAATAGATCGAATGTACATGTGAGTAAGTGGTTGTTGTAGCATGGAGTGCTCATTGAGTTCTGTCTCCAGTCTTGAGGAAAAGATGTTTCCAGATGACTCTTGAGAGGGAGAAGGTGGAGATTACAGCAGAAAAGATGCTTCTGGTAGGTTGCTCTCAGCCGATAATGGATTTGTTCTGTTGGAGGAAAGACCACGCTGGCCAGAAATAAGCATCAAATGACTGTTTCACTGATGTTGACCAGTGAATTAAGTGTGAGCTCTGGGTTGATGTTCTGAGTGATAAAGAGCACCACTGAATAAGGCCATTTGCACAGTTGGCTTCAGGAAACAGGAAGTGGCAAAGAGAAAAAGGAGGGAAGACTTTCAAAATATCAATACTAGATGTTTTTACTTGAATAAATCCTGCTCATCATCAACCTTCCTTTTTTTCCCTGCAACCCTGCCATCTTGTATGCCTCCTATTTTCCTCCCCAATCCCTCCTTCACCCTCTTCTCCTCCTCACAGTGCAGACTCTGAGTAGAGAGCTCCCGATGACCCATGCGGTGGATAAGGCGTCACCAATCGACGTAGTGATGCTGTTGAGGAGGAGCTTAAATCTCCACAGCTGCGCAGGTGGATCCCCTCTGGTGCTCGGCCGCTGTAGTGCCGGTTGTGTCGACTGTCACTATGGGAGTGGTGGTGTCCACGATGATGAGGAGGATGATGAGTGTGCTGGTTGGGCTGTCCTCGGCCGGTGCCCCATGGGGTCCGCAACACCTGACAATGATTTTATCAAGCAAACATTTAGACAAAAACTAGACAGCCTGATGAAGATAACTGGAGATGCACGTAACTCATTGTAGAAAGGTAAGTAGAGGAGTAACATGATCTTCCATGTCTACAGGTGCATAAATGAAATTAGATTAAGCAGAGCTTGGTGTCATACTTGCTCCAGGGGTAGGTGGTTGGTGGCAGCACCCTCAGCTCCACTCCGCCTCTTAGGCCCCTGCCCTGTGCTCCCAGCATGCTCGGATGAGGGAGCTAGGTTGCGTTTGGAGCGCTGCAGGAAACGAGCCACCAGAACTCGAGTCACCTGAAGGAAAAGAGAAAAGATCAGTGTAGGGGTGACAGAAATAGGGCAAACAAACAGCAGTCCAGCTGTTGCTAAGAAACACATGGGAACTGTCAAGTTCCGTTAACCCTGTCTTTTCAAGACTTGCCTTAAGGTCTCCGAGGGAACGGTGGCAGTCTTTAGGTAAACGCAGCGGCGATGTGGGTGGGGGTTTGGCGGGGACTTGCACCCCCGTGGCTGCTGATTTCATGCTGCCTTTCCTTGGCAAAGCTGCAGCAGGAGGCAAAGACGTGCGGGGCAACAGACATGCCTCAGACGATGGACCTTTGGAGACAGAAAAAAGAAAAACGGAGAAAGCTTTTTACGCTCAGTAGACAGTATTTACCACTTCCATATCTGGCATAGCCGTGGGTGTGCTTTATATATATATATATACATATATATATATATATATATGATAATAAGACAGCTTGTTGTCATGCTGTGTGTGTGTTGCAATATAATATTCAGTTCGTAAAATGTAGGCTAATGAATATAGGCTACTTAAAATCTTAAAGATACAGACATGTAGAGTAATTCATGCAGTGAAGCCCCTTAACCATGGCTTATCTTTACCAAGTGTCAGCAAACATTCATAAATCAGACCATCTGAAAATAATGTAAACGAGGAGCTGGTGAATCACATTATTAGCGGAATCTAATTTATCAATCTGAAATCAAATCACTGTTAATTTAGATGTTGTGGAGGAGTTTCATGAATCACATCCACATGGGGACAGATTTGCATGTCTCCTCTGGTGCTTAAATCTACACTAGACTCTAATAATGTTTGATAAATGATGGCCATTAGCTGCTGAGATATATCTCATCAAAACAACATAGATGTGTTCTCTTTCAGACCAGTCAGACACCTGTACACCACATCTTAAAGCCCTTTATATAAAAGCTTTTACCTGTATCTATAGAAGCTTTGCTGTCTCCAGAAACAAAGTCAACTAGAGAAGAGGGGACAAAAGGACAAGTTATGGAAACTGTAAAACTAAAGTTAAGAAATTTTCACCTTGGCGTCTGAATCACCTGTATCAGTCGAGGAGCCGAGGCCCGGCTCACTGTGTGACCTTACCAGGCGTAGCAGCCCTTCACTATCCCCTCTTACACCCTCTCCATCCTTCTCACTCTTCCCTGCCGTTCGTCGAAGGTACAGTGACTGATGTGGAAGGGGCGGCCCACCGCCCTGACCACCGCCCTGCTCACTGGCAGCTGAGGAGGATGAAGCTGGAGCAGCAGAGGAGGTTGGAGCAGTTCCTTGGTGTGAGGGAGTGGAGGGGCGAACGCGAATCTCTGGGATGGAGGATCGCTGTTGAGAAGTGGAGCTCCCTATCGCTTCAAGCTGGGAACAGCTACTAGCTAGCATGGCCTGGCGACGCAAGACTGGAGACCTGGAGCACGACACAGGAGAACTCAGAATATGTGTGTACTAGTTACAGGCTTAAGTGTGGATTTGATTTTAACTTAAAAATTAGCTTACAGCCCAATCATTTTGCACTATGATGAGTAAAAAAACACCATACACCACCATGTCTATGCCCTCACCTGTATGTGGTGGTGGCTGTGCTGGGAGAAGAGCAGGAGTTGGACCTCTCTCCTCTGAGGAAGCGCCTGGCTCTCGGTCCTCCTGCCAGAGGACTCTCTGGTGTTTGAGACTGAGGACCACGGAAGCTGAAGTACTCCCCTCCATCTCCCCCATCTCCCCCCTCACCAGCTGTCCTGTTGCCCCTCTCCCCGTGGTGCCTTAGCCCAACCTCCATCAGACAGGAGTCCTCAGATGGGGAGGAATCATCAGGGATGTCCACAATCTCTGACATCAACAGAGATCCACTGTCCATGGACACTGGTAAATATGAAATGGTAATCTGTTATTATGAAGACCAGGATCTATGTATGTTATCTGAAGCGTATACCTCTGTGTGACAGGTAAAGTCCTTGTGTATGCTGAGTTTCCTTCATTTCATTGACTTTGTATACTCCGTTAAAGTCAGCAACTTACTCTGATCATTTGTCTGAATTGATTAGACAAGTTTTTAGATTATGTTATTTTTTCTGGGCTATGTTTATTGTGTTTTTATCATCAGATTTGATCTCATTTAGACAATTAGTGAACTTTTAGTCTTTTTTTGGAGTTTACATTTAAATATGAACATTTTGCCCCAATGAATTAAATCAGGGTTGCAATGAACACTTATTTTCATTAGCAACTGTTCTATTATACGATAATCAATTGATCATTTAGTATATAAAATGTCAGAAATGGGGAGAAAATATAGCTAGATTGTACAAATCTAAAGGCCTCTACTGTTTTCTTTTTTTTTTTTACCAAGACTTCAATAGTCAAAGAAATATTAAATTGGCATTTATATAAAAAAGATAAGAGCTTTTAATATTCACTATTATGATATTATTGATTCACTGTTAATCAGCTAATCGTTGAATTTAAATGTAACATTACCAACATTACCAACATTGCCACTGACTCCTGTCAACTAGTACAGGTGAACCTGTCACGATGTGATGTTTTCTCACCTTCTCCACTGAAGGCAGTAGAAGTTCCTCTCTCTCCAGACAGCTCAGTGCCGTGGGGGTCAAACATTGTTGCCTTAGCAGTCACAATAGAGAAGGATCAGCATGATCACTAGGTGCATCACACAGAACAAACAAACAAACAAACAAACACACACACACAGACACACACACACACACACACACACACACACACACACACACACACACACACGCTCACCTGGCTGACAGCTCTTTGTCCCATCACAGCTTCATAAGGAGGGGGGCAGTCAGTAGGGTACAGAGGAACAGGGCTCTCCATCGAGCCATTATAGGTGATGCTGGACATTAATACAAAAATAATCATCTTACACTCTGTTATCCAGGATGCTGATGCATATTAAAACACTGAAAGCGCCTGCTCTATGTTTGTTACCTCTGAGCGTCTGTCTCAGAGCTGCAGGTGTACTCAGGCGGATAGTAGGGAGGCGGAGGGATGGGTGGGACAAACTCCTCAAAGTCCATGATGTTGGTCAGGAAGGCATCCTGAGGAGTGGTGCATTCTGGGTTGACTGACCGAGAGCGATGGGGGGCCAGCTAGGCAGGGAGAATAGGAAACACAGCATCGTCCAACAGATAGATGGTTATAGGCTGTAACATTCGTACAAAGTGTTTTTAAAATGTGAACCCTGAATTTCTTAAGGCAGCAGTATAGCTGAATTTCAAAGTACTTCAATGTAAAAAACAAACAAAGAACTGCTAGTCTGGTAAATGTAAAATGTGCTGTGTCTGTACTCACCAGGTGCACAAGGTCCAGGGAGAAAATGTGAATACTGCAGGTAACAGTGGACAAAGTACAGATGATGGTGGAGAGAATGCTGAGACCACAAGCACTGAACAAAAGGTCCTGCAGAGAAGTATGCATTCAGAAAAATCACAACTCCACAATAAATCAGCATTTTATTTGTAGTAGAGCATATGTCATATTTAATGGTTAACTTGGGCAATAAATTGATAATCCGGGTCTAGATACACATCCTACCCACCTTCAGCTGATGTCTGACTGAGTGGCAGTCAGCATTCAGGTAGAGGACCAGGTTCTCCTCCTCTGTGATGGAGCAGGTGTGAGGGGGCACGCAACACACACACAGACCATTCTCCACCTACACACATTCCCATACACAGAGGATTGGTGTGAAGTACTCATCTGCACACTAAAAACATATTCACTCAAAACAAAAAACTATTTCTGGCACGCTCCCCGTGCATCTGGCTATAAGGGCATTTCAGCATGAGGCAGCAGACAACACTTGCATAATGTTGTGTACCTGGCAGGTGAGCATAGATTTGACCATCTGTGCATTCTGACAGGAGAGCATTGAGCCGGCCAAACTGAGGATCACACACACTGCAGATAGCAGCATGAACAGTGACACCTGTGGAGGAGCACAGAGATATGATATACAGCAGGGTGTTAAACCTGTGCCATACAGTCCTGATTGTATGTAGAGTTTTGTTCTTCTAACTAAAGACTACAGCCTGTAATTCCACTGAAAAACACACCGTCAGCCAGAGAGGTGTTTCAAAGGTCAAGAATAAACTCTGAACCTCAGTTTTTCACAGTCGTCAAAGTTGCCAGATAAATTGGACATCTACAACTGGACAGACTCCATCTGCTGATGACGATCAGCTACTAAACTGAGCTTGTCGTGAAATTGGTTTCTCAGCTTTTCTCTTCAGTTCTTATCATTCTTGAATGGTGCCTCCTTCAAATGGGTAAATATGTCAAATCACCACAACCTGGTTGAAAAACAGTGAACCTGGGCTTCTACGGCCCCTGGAGGTCTGGGGCCCTGGGGTACTCTTTGCCGTGTTGGTAATCCAGCCTTGCTCCATGGCACACAGTTCTACACTTATAGCTTAGAGACTTGAACGCTCCTTTTATCAGATGGAAATGTACATACCACCAGTGTCAAAGGTCTCCTCCATGAGATTATCCCAACTATTCCTGATGCCACCACCTGGTAACAAACACCACATAGACAAGAAGACACACACTTTAAGATCTCTTGTTTCATTCTTAACGCTGTATGTTGATGTCAGATTTACACTTACAAAGAAGCCAGCCCAGAATGGACAGGACTGCCTCACGCGAGCTGAGGAGGTGAAGGCCATGCTGGTGAAAGAGAAGGCCAGGACCATGGCCCCTAGGCCCAGGTGGCAAAGCCCCAGGTACAGGAGCAGCCGTGCACCACCAGGACCCCGGCCCGACATGCCCCTGCGGCTGTCTGACCAGCCTCGAGACCCCGAGGCAGAGGCCACGCTGCTGGAGTCTGACGGTGAAGGCATGATAGGCTCGTCTGTGAGCGGAGGAGGCCGGGAGAGGTTTCACACTCACTCTGGGTTCGTAAAAAAAAGTTTGGTTGTGTGGGTAGAAGCACAGGAGAGTAGAAGAGGGAGAGACATAAATGCTGGCTTCAGAGCTCCACTCTGTCACAATTATGCACCAAGCTCTCCACTGGCAGGTGCCATAGGTGCTGCGCAGTGCTCCATGGTGTGTGCACTATAGTCCAGTCAGTGAGTCCAAGAACTTTGTCAGCAGAAAGTTGAGAAATGAGCAGCTGCTACACACTCACAGCCACCTTACTCGCCTCATTTGACATTTCAGCCATGATACTAATGTTGCTTGAGTCAATACAGTGTCTCTTACACGCCGTGCAGTTCACAGGCCATTATAGCTTATAGAGTACAGTCTATACCATTCTCCTACTTCTCTGATTATAACAGTCACACAAACTGAGCTAGTTTTTTTCCCCAGTCTTCACATCATATACTCATTTGCTTTTTGCTGCTCTCTCCTCTTCGTCTTCTGCCGTCCACCTCTCCCTCCTCTCGCCAGTGGCATTGCGGTAACTGGAGACCGGAGCAGGCCGCAAATTCTGAAGCATCCCAAAGAAAACCCAGCTGATCAGCAGCGATGACATGAGCCGGTCATTCCGTGGTCTGTCCACTCAGGAGGAGCTAATGTGAGCTCCCGCGACCTTATGTTAGGTCCTCATCCAGTCACCGACAAGAGGAGGGGGAAAAAAAAAGACAGTGTGGAGATCAAAAGCCCCAAGATCACATCGGGTTCGTTCGGGAAGCGGGACTAATTACCTCGACATGAACAGGAAATAAATATCCTACATCGATTTTCAAACTGCACCAAAAATAGCAGCAGGGCTGGGATGAATCTTTCCTCGCGGGTTTCGATCTTTGACAACTCCACCTCGGGGGTTTTGCGGTCCACACACACGCCCCTAGACCCCCCCCGCCCCCTCCTCCTCCTCCTCCTCCTCCTCCTCCTCGGCCTCGTTCCTCCCTGCAGTCACGCGGGCATCCCGTTCAGCCCGTGTGTTTGTGTCTGTGTGTACATGTATCCCGGACGTTTACCTCACTGCCTCCCACCAAACGTCACATGAACATAACAACATAGCCAAGAGCCTACCTATGCCCGGGATAACATGTTGAAATCCTTCCACGTTTATCTTTAATTCTTCCTTTCACTCGCCCCTCCCTCTGCTGCCCTCACGCCTCTCCTCTGTTCCCCGGTGCAGCTCTGACACTCAAAGAGGAATGTATCGTGTTTGCAAACCGAAACCAGCCCGACGTGATGACAAGGCACGCAAAACGTGCAGGCAACTTGAAGATGCGGCAGAACGCGCGCACACCGTTGTGGTGCTGATGCTTGGAAGGAGGGGCGGTTGCCTAGCGACAGACTCCAGTTCCTGCTGCTGCAGCAACGAGGGGGAAAGAAAACATCACTGTACTGGCCGATGTACTGGGAGGATAGTAGTTAAAAAGAAGGCGAGGAGGGTTCAATTAGTGTCCCATAGGTGCCTGGTCTAATCCATATATGTCAACAAACAGATTGGAGCCATAAAGGGTTCGTAAGCTACATGGCTCTGTTACTGGTAAATACATAATATATTACTGCTTTATAGATCAATTTTTAGCCATTAAAGATAACAACTCTTGGGTTGCCAGGTTATGAAAAATCCACCTCCATAATGACATATATGTCTTTTTTGCTCGATTTTTATAGATCAAAATCCATTGATAAACTGCTTGACTTGACTCCACACAAGAGAAAAAAAAAAAAAAAATCTAGGAACAAGTGGCATATAATATTAGTGGCATAGTTATTGTGCCAACACAAACCACAACACACATCTCATGTTTACAGTTTTGCATTTTTATTCAGCAAGTGACAAAATCTTGTGGCAGGACTAAAAATACACTGAATGTGAAAGAAACTTGTTACAGGAAATAGTATATCTGGGCAGAAAAAAAAACTGTCAGGATCAGATGAGCACCTGTAATCAGAGTCATTTTGAATGATCTGAAAATTTCCTGAAGAGGAAGACTGTCAAGTCTGATGTAGCTAATGTGTGGTAGTGTTTAGTCAGAGATTTACCAGGCACTTCAGATAAAAGGCAAGATCCACTAAATCAATTCCAAATGAGGGACAGATGAGCACCACTGCTTCCCAGCCTCTCACATCCTGTCTATTCACTTGCTTTATCCATCATTCTTTTATCTCTCTACTCATCCTCTCATATTGCACTTATCTCAGTTTCCATCCTCCACATTCTCAATCCCTTCATCTATTAAAACAAAGTGTTCGCTTCAGCCTCAACAAACAACCGACATCAACTTGTTTAAATCATTAACGCAAAGAGCATGTTTTCAATTTCTTATAGGATGTAACAATGAAATTTCTATGTCATGCACTCAGTGTGTTCAGAGTCAACTGGGGCTGTAGATTTTGTAGAATGCATCATAACAGCATTATAATAATGCTGTGCACTATTCAAACATCTCATCAATTCTCAACGGATATGCACAAAATAACCATAATGGAATGTAAATATAACTTCAGCCAACATTTAAAGCTCAATGTTCAGGTCATGACATCTATTTGTTAAGGTATTTATGAGCCACTAAAAATGCTGAGAAGCAAAATATGTCCTCTGTTTCTCATATGGCACTTAAGGAATGGGATGTCTACCTCTCTGTGCTCTTGTAATATTATACAAACCATCTGAATTTGAAACAGTCAACTGACAAAAAATTGAAATTGCATTGCCAAACAAAGGTGTTTCACGACTTATTGTTCAATGATTTTAGCATTTCCATCTAATTTCCATCTAATAGAATCATTTAAATGCCCGTGGCCCCGTGAATTTAATGACATTTTGGGCAAAAGACTACAACCAGGAGCCTGCTGTGTGAACTGTATGTAATGAATCAAAACACTTTATAACAAACTCTTCCTCTGCCACTGAACTACTAAAAGCTATTACTGCATGTGCTCACACTTACGCGGTGAATGAAATGGTTCCATTAAGCTGAAGTTTGTTTTTTGTTTGTTTTACTAAAGAGCTACCCAGTCCAGAAAAGACTTTTAAAACACAGCTGAAGTTCTTCCAAGTCATTAAACAGTGGTGATGTAGGGTTCATAATGTGATGATAAGCTAAAGAAATACAGGGTGAGAAATAGAAATGTACAACCGTACTAAACATTGTGGGGACTGGTTTTTGAATTTGCATCAGGGCTCAGTTTAGGGCCATTGAAGACTCCACTTCACCAACTCTTCACGACTTTTACACACAGTAGAATTCGCAAAAAATATGTTCCATGTGTAATACAGGCACTATCTCAAAGGAGTAATCTATAAATAATTTTTTATGGCAAATTCTTGGAGAACAAAAGTACAAACTCTTGTAAAGGGAGTATCAATTGTTTAGCTATAAAAGCACTTTTTGCACCTGTGTGTATTTGACTTTTAAGTCCACCAGATGGAGACAGAAAACATGTTGCACTGTATTCCTCCAGTAATACTGGTGTGTTCTTAAATCTGTATTTGTATGGCATTATCGTCTGTGTGCTAACTGGCACATCTAGAGAAGAACACACTTGGAGGTTTTTTTCTCTGTGCTGCTGGTGATCTTCACCTCTCGCCCTGTGGGGCCCTGCCAGACGAGGAAAAACAGACAAAGAAAAAGAAATTACACACACAAGCAGTATAACATACATCTCTAATCCCATGTTTATGGAGGAACAAAAGCTTCAGTTTGGTGTTATTTGGTATAACAAGTCCATTCTGACTCACTGGTTTCTTGCTGGATTTCTGTAGTATGTCACGTGCCAAAGCCAGAAAAGACTAAAGAAAACAAAAAGATAAGATGAATGAGAGAAAATGAAAGTCAATGTCTGCAGCATATGTATACTATCATAACAAAAGCAGCTTAATGAAGTGTCAAGACAGTGTTTTGTTAGTCTGTGGTTTTCTTTCCGGCTCACCTCCTCGACATTAATGCTGGACTTTGCACTGGTCTCGAAGAACCTGATGCCATGATCCTTAGCCAGCTGTCAACCACAGACACGGAACTGGTTACAGGTCAGGATATGAGTGATCATAACTTACTGCTTCTTATCTAAAGTCAATTCAAAGCTGGCATATTAAGAATGTGACATACGCTGTCCCTTCCTCAAATAATCACCACCTTGTATAAAGTTAAAAGAGACTCCATATTAATAATCTGTTGTTTCATTTCTATTGTTTCTTTCTCACAATTAAACTACAGCAGCTCTTCATTCTTCCATCCATCTACCCACTATTCTGAATGACAGTACTTTCTCAATACTGATACTTCAAAATTACACTTACAGCTTACAACATATGGGCTGTAATTACATCGCTGTGAATGTTGTCTCACCTTTTCTCCTGTCTCCTTGGAAACTTTCCGCTTCGCCTCAATGTCACACTTATTACCTAGCAACATCCGACTGACCCCAGCTGATGCATTCTGGGAAAGAGGGAACGCAATTAATTGATTAGGGCAAGTTGAGTTGGGGTGTACTTAGGTAAAGGTGCTTGCTTGGCGGCAGACACAGATAAAGAGATTAAAGGGAATGGAGAGCAGAAATCTTAACATGAAAGTCTGAACTGAACAACCAGAGTGATCTGCACTTGAGAGGAAATAACAGCAGCTGCTTGCAGCAGGAGAGCGGTCTCTGCGGTCACTGAAAGTATCAGATAAGATGTTTCATTAAAAATAAATAAAAGTAGGGCATATGTGGACGCTGACTGTGGGTCTGTATTCACAGTAATCGTAAGTCGTTGATTTTAACGTCCATTTTATGAGATTGTGTGAAGGTGTTTTACTACGCAGTGTGCATTCTTTATATGAATACTTTCATATTTTCCTCACATTATGTCCTGGTGTGTCCAACAAATGAAATAGTAGTAAATGAAATACTACATTGTCTCAAAAAAAACCTACCTTGCCAGTGGAAAGATTGGCTCACTTGGTGGTATTTAGCCATGTTTTGATTTGATCTGTTTAGGTTTAGGTTTAGTCCTATTGATAGATGAATAAGATAAAAATAAAAAATAAAAACTCCTGCAATTAGACAATCATCAGGTAAAACTATTTTTCACTGTGGACAGTTTTCGCTCGGGCTATGTCTTCAGTAGAAAGAAGCTTAAGGGCTGGAATATGTTTTGTGTGATTTGGATGTACTGACCCTTTAAAATCACCAGTTGTGCAATGACCCTAGCTTTGTTGTTGCAGTGAGTAAAGACCCATACTCATGACTAATATGGCTCCCACTGACTATGCACTGTTTTTAAGTATTTCCTGCTTGCCTTTGTCATGGTTAAGTGGAAACAGACTCACTTCTTTGATGCTCTTCATCCAGTTCTGAATGTTTTCGAAGGACTTCTCGTCTGTGATGTCGTACACCAGGATGATGCCCTGACACACAGAGACGAGAGAGGGGGGAGAGGGGAGAGTCAGTCAAAGGTACAGAGCCAACACAAAGGGGCAGTGATGTCAGCCTGATTATCCAGTCTGCTTGTTCTGCAGGCGTCCTGTGCTCACCATGGCCCCTCTGTAGTAGGCTGTTGTAATGGTCTTGAACCTCTCCTGCCCTGCTGTGTCCCTGCACAAAGCAACACACATTCAAAGTCAAAAAATGTGCACTGATGCGTGCGTACCTCGCAAAAGACTCAAAAACACAACAGTAGTTAAGAGAAAGTTGTGAGAGATGTAGAAAAATGCAGAGTGATGCATTTAATGTGCATTTTACACTGAATTTAAATGTCGCTGTAACAACACCCTCACATGACATGAAGTGGCACTCTGGACAATAAACCCTGTCATAAAATCCTGATTTGGAGAACAAGAGGGAGGTTCCTCTTTCCTCTCAGGAAAATGAGAGAGGCAGGCAGAAAACAGACGAACATGACTCAGTGTATCAGCTTGTTCTGCTTCCACCAAATCACAGAACAACTCCAGAAAGCAACCGTCTGTCACCTCTTACCAGACTTGTAGTTTCACTTTCTTTCCGTCCACTTCAATGGTTTTCACTTTAAAGTCGATGCCTGAGAGATAACAAGAGGACAGGAAAGAGCGTAGAGGAGGAGGAGGGGGGCAGAGAATGAGTTAAATACCTCAGATATGAACTAAAAACACACCCACCCAGGCACACACACAAATTGCAGAATATATAGGTCACCCTCACTTGGATGGGGACTGATTCATGGTCATTTTCACTGTGATTTTGACCCCTCAGTGCACTCCTGTCCACTGACAGACATAAAGGAAAGATGTACAGGCCTGAGGGATGCACTGTCTGTGAGTTATGTTTTCTTTTTCTTTTCTTTTTTTGTCCTGCTGGATGCACAAGCTGACAGACAGACAGACAGTAAGGGGCAGAGGAGGAGGGGGGCTGTCCTGTGCAAAAACTGAGCATGCCAGAAAGCCAACCATTCTTCTGGGAACGTAGAGATGGTAAAAGAGATAGGAATGAGGGTGGGTGGACCTTCTGAGAGCCAAGTGAGAGGAATGAGATCTGAGAGAGAGATCGGAGAGAGGGTCAGGGAAGACACAGCACACACATTCAACAAACAGGAAAAAAAAGAGAGATAAAAGACAGAATGAATATAAGAACAAATAAGAGAGCACAGACTAGTTGAGACATGAAAGCAGTCGGACAAACCAGTTTGTGCAGTGCCGGGCATCACATAGAGGAAGAATGAAATGTCAGCAAACATTTGTCCTGCTCACATCCCAGGTTTCAGACAGGCCAATCATAAGCTGCTGCAGAAATGTCGTATAGGTTATAAGGCAAACATTACACTGTAACAACGTACCGATGGTGGAAATGTACGTGGAGTTGAAATTGTCCTCAGCGAAACGAATGATCAGACATGTTTTCCCCACTCCGCTGTCCCCGATGAGTAACAATTTGAAAAGGAAATCATACTTTTTCGCCATGGTTGGAGCTGTTCTTCAAAGTTAAAGCAGAACTCAAAAGGGGATAAGTTGGAGTTGTCCCTCTATAAAAGATCCTTTTCATCGACTTACGCTTTAAATCTTGATTTCTTTCCTTATGATTCAAAACAAACAGGTTTTTAAAAAATGTTACGCCATGTAACGAGTGGATCAACTTTTCCTTTTTTCCTCGCAGACTTGTCACCGGTAAATTCCGATCCCCCTCAGTGCTTCTGGATAGAGTGAGCTGGATAAAGAAATACACTCCATCCAAAGTTAAACTATCTACTGCAGATCAGCCTTCATCATCAAATCTATTCGAGGTGCATTTTACAGTCCTCCGACAGTCAGTATCACTCCATTTACAAACATACCGGGGTGGCTACGTGTTTTTTCAGCCTCCAAAAAAAACTTGCTGTCGGCCCAGATCCCAGATCCGCTGAAAGGCTACGTAGTGTGGGAGTGCTTCATGGGAGTTAATGGCACAGACCTGCGGACACCCAGTATGATCACTAGATGGCGCCGTTTAATCAGAAGTTGTATAACTATAGCACACCTGAGGGGACGTGAAAAACTATGTCTATCTACAGAGACCTCACAAAGTGAATTGTAGATTCATAAATGATCAAAAATTATGCAAGCAAAATAAATAAATAAAATCATCCTTGTAAGGAATTTGTGTGGTAATGTTTGATGCATCCTCCTCTTTTTCTTTTCTTCTTCTTTCTCTTCTCTTCTTTAGATGAAACGCATCATGAAGCGGATTGAGTTTTCTCCTTGATATGAAATATGGCATAGTAGGCTATATAATAGTAGAATATAAATGTGCTAGATAAATAACCCTTGCCTTGCCTATCAGAATATCTACAAAAAATGCCACCGCATTGACATCATTAATATGTATATGTGTGATTTGTTTAGGCCCTCCACCATCATCCATCCATCATTCAATTGCAGAGTGGCAGTGCCAACATTTCAGCAGTTTCACTACAACCTGTGCCACCCTCAGGCAAGAATAAACAATACAAACAGAAGTTTGACACTGATTCCCCCAAATTGGCAATGGGAGTTATCTGCAGTTTTCCGTCTAAGAAGTAAGATGAAGAAGTAAATGTGTTTGTTGTTTGTGTTTTTCACTCCACTCACATATAAAAATAGAATAAAACAAATTGACTTAAAAATAAGTCTTTGATGGCTGTAATTGGTGTTACATAACCAGACATTTAATTAATTAGGCCCATGGCATCTCATTTCATAATAGGTTAGATTAACAACCAGGAAAAGCTGGCAACTGCCCAAGGGCCACAGCCCCAGAAGCCCCATATTTACTCCAAACCATTTGGGTCTCCATAATTTGATTGATTGCAAATTTGTTGGTAATTTGCACCATTAAAGTACTACAATATCACAGGTCCTATGATTTTAGTTTTGACACCTGCAGTGTGGCCGTTTGTAAAGTTATGTTTTATGAAATTGCTTTCATTTTTCCTGTGTGCCAAGTAATTAACACAAAAAAAAAAACTCAAGCAAAGTGTTATTATTCCTTCATGGAAGTAGCTACTGTAAGGCTGCAACCAAGAATTACTTTCATTATCAATACATCTGACATTTTTTTCCTTTAATAACGGATTGATTGCTCAATAAATAAAATGTCAGGAAATAATGAAAAACATCCATCATTATTCCCTACCCCCGAAGTTAACTTTTTCTTGTTTTTTTCTAACCAGCTATAGTAAACCCATGATGTTGAGTTTACTGTCATGTTTGAGAAGCAGCGAATTTTAATCATTTTATTTAACAGATTAACCAAAATAGCTAATGTTCTGTCAATCAACTAATTGATTAATCAACTAATGATTTCAGCTTTCGAGTAGGCTATTGATTGGTTTCTGGGTGCCTGAGTCAATAGAAAATTACGTTATTGTGTAGTTGGAGGTTAACATATTAATACAAATATGTTAAATTGTATCTTATATAAAAAACATAAACACACACAAATACCAACAAAAAAACCCAAAAGTCATTAAATTTTTTTAGTAGGTTTTTCTTCCTCCGGATCTTTACGTAACAGTTTCCGGTACGTAGCTAAAGAAAGATTTCTATTTCCGGTGAGCGTCCACACGCGCAGACATGCCTGTAAGTAACGCCACAGTTTCTATCATTGCCATCAGTCATTTAAGAAGTATTTTGACGAGAACAATTTAATGTAAAATTGTGTTTTATTTATGTGCAAGTCAACGTGTCGATGTCGCGGTAACGCAAATGCAAAGATCTGAAAACAGACGCAAAATGGCGAAACACGTGGATAACAAAGCAGCACACGCTGCTCCCTCCGAGCAAACTTAAATCAGATTCTATGATTTCACACCGACATCAAGATCATTACAGGTTAAACTCGTTTTGTGGTTTCATTTATTAATAACACAATGTGTGTGTTTGATAATTTTCTGCGATGGTTGTGGCTGTTCCGCGTTTTTCGCGTCCTTTCTCTTTTACTTTCTCATGACGTCTCATTTCAAATCTGCAAAGATATCTCGACCTTTACCCTCCTGTTAACATGCCTGAAAGTTTCTACACTGTGACTTTCTGGAAAAACTTAAAATATTAATACTGATTATTATGTTTGTGATTTACTTTCAGCTCGCAAAGGATTTGTTGCACCCAACCCCCGAGGAGGAAAAGAGGAGACACAAGAAAAAGCGTCTTGTCCAGAGTCCCAATTCATATTTTATGGATGTCAAATGTCCAGGTCAGTTTGTTTATGTAGCAGCCTGCCCAGATCCTCGGATTCAGATAATACAGTGCAGCATTAGATAAACAGAGAAGAAAACAGCTGTTGAATAACCCAAGTACATTCACTCAAGTGCTGTGCTTACTTTAAGTTTGGTATTAAAGTGGTAATTTACTAACACGTTTCCCTTCTGTAAGATTTTACTTATTTATATTTTGGGGGTAAGTGTACTTTTATACCATCCCGCAAGAGTAAAAGGTAATGGAAAATATTAGACACAATAGTAACAGTTTTAGTGTTGCAACTAAGTTATTTTTATGATGATTAATCTCAGCTTTTTTTTTTTTAAATTGATTTTCTTGTCAGGAAATACTGAAATGTGAACTTCCCTTTTTCTCAGAGTCCAAGATGACGTTTTCAAATGTCGTGTTTTGTCGACAGTCCACACTGCACAGAGATTCAGTTTTTAGTATCATGTAAAACAGAAAAATAAAGAAGTCTTTACATTTGTGAGACTGAAAACAGCATTTTTTTTGCCATATTTTAAATTAATAATTACTTTAATAAATGAGTTATGTAGATAGTTTCTGATTAATTTTTCTATTGGTTGATAAACTAATTGTTGCAGCTCTTAAGTATTTCTAAGCAATACTTATAGCTTTCATATTTGAGTAAATTTTTTGAAACATAAATGTAAACACTAAATGCACGACTTGTTTTTTATTGTAGAGTAATTTAATTGTGATTTTAAAGATTTTATCTAAAGGAAAGTAAAGATTTTGAGTACTTCCCCTACATCTACATTTCATTATACAGTTGCAATCAGACATATTCAATTCCCCTCACACTAGAAGGTATTATGGTGTTGTGTATAGAATTTAATGAAAATATACAATAAGTTTTGGTAAACAGAGCAAGAATATTTATTGATACATACAAGCATTTGTGATAACATAAGTTGACATAGATTTGAGTTTAAATGAAAAACATTTAATTCTCTTGACAAATGTCCATGTGAACAGTGATTCAGCCCCTGACTTCTGTACTTGTTAGAGCATCCTTTTGCTTTGATAACTTTAATAAGCGATTTCAGAAAGTGCTGACAAGCTTCTGACACCTCATGGAATCTTTACACATTCTTCTCATGAAGAAGGTTCCCGCTCATTGAGGTTTTATGGCAGCTGCTTTTTTTTTTTTTTTTAATCCATCAAAGATTTTCTATGGGATTTAAATCTGGAGACTGAGAAGGCCACTCTGATATTCCACAACTGATGCCTTAACCAGGGATCATTATTTTGCTTTAGAGTCCAATAATCACCACAGTTCAAGTTCACCTCAGAGGGCATAACATTCCTCCTCAAAATAGCGTATGAGTATTTCTGTGAATCCATGATGCAAGTGGCATTCAAGTCGCCCCACCTTCACGCTTGACTGTGGGGACAGTATTCTTCCTGATGAGATGGCT
Organism: Seriola dumerili; assembly: GCF_002260705.1. Taxonomy (NCBI): domain Eukaryota; kingdom Metazoa; phylum Chordata; class Actinopteri; order Carangiformes; family Carangidae; genus Seriola; species Seriola dumerili. Next base: position 530,170 of record NW_019174513.1, on the reverse strand, counting down.
AAGGCCTCTTGATGAAATATTGGGCTTTCTGTGCAATAAGTTTTGAACTTCTGTACAATGCTCCTAATTGCGACTCTAGGAATGGTGAAGATCTTGGAAATTGTCTCACACCCATTGCCTTTTAGGTGCAATATAATAATCATCTCTCTCACCTTTTGTGACAGCTACTTATTCTTCACCATGGTTGCAACACACCTTGAACACATCCCTGGGTGGTGCTTATACAAACACATTGCAGCTGAAGCAAATAAAGGGTCATTTTTAAGTTCCCAGTGGGTTAATTCAGGTCATACAGACTCGTAATTGGTTAGTAAAATCAGCAATTTTATATTGGGGTTGAATAATTGTGACATGGCATTAACAGCATACCTTGCTACTCTAAAATACCACATCACTTTATTTGTTCATTTGATGTATCATTCAACTGATAAAGACAAAAGCTAAATCCACCTCTGCAGGAAAGTACCTATTTCATAAGTGTATAAATACTTACTTTCTTTGGGGGAATCAATATTTCCAATTGCAATTGTAGAAAGACTTGCCTTTATGTGTTGCCCTTTCATTGTTCCCTTAGTGATCGGGGTGTCAAATAAGGCATACAATGACACTTGTGGTTGTCTGTGAAATGAGCTTCAAGTGACTCATTTACACAAACAGCTGCAAGGACACAGCAGAGCTCAGAGTACATTTGATTATGCAATGGTTGTTAAGTGTTTGACAGTGGGCTGTTGTTTTGTTTTTTTTTGTGTAGCTGTTTTATGTTATCCCATTAAATGATTTGTGTGTTTATGTGCTGTTTGCAGGCTGTTACAAGATCACCACAGTATTCAGTCACGCTCAGACTGTAGTGCTGTGTGTCGGCTGTTCCACAGTCCTCTGCCAGCCTACAGGAGGGAAGGCTCGACTGACAGAAGGTACGGGACACTGTTAAATCCAACATGCGTGCTGAAGAAAACTTGTTACCTTTGCATCTTAAATATGTGTTGCAATGCACATCCACATATAAAAACTCATGCCTACAGATAAATGTGTCATGTGTCAGTATGGAGTTTTCTATGATCTATTTTTGTGCAAGTGTTACACATGCTTGAATAATTGATCATTGAGTAATTGCGAGTGTGGGGTACTTTTAACACTGCATGACAGAAGTCATCACATGTCCTAGTACAGTAGAGTTCTGCATGGGCCTGAACCCGCCTCATATTCATAAGTCCCAACCTCCCAGCATCCAACTGAATCCACATCTGGTGTCACATTTGAGACCTGAACCTACCCAAAGCTATATTTTTGCTTTATTCCATCTATTACTGTTATCTCACCAGGCTAATGCAGCATAAGTGCCAGCAACACGCCAGGCGGATACCTGGCCTGAGACCCCAGAGGCCTGAAAACAATCTGGTCCTCTGCACGTTTTAACTGCAAATATCAACATAAATATCATCAACACATGCATCATTTTCTCATCTTGTGACCCTGTATTGTAAAGTGGCCCTTCTTTAAAATCTTATTTTAACGCCTTAATCATTGTAAAACTTAATTGTACGCGCATAGTGAATATTCTTAAATAAAGGGGTGTTCCGTCAAGTAGCCACAAACTGAGATGCAGAAAACCTGGTGGTATTTAAGCATAAATAAAGTATAGTGATGGGTCTCTGGGTGCAGCAGTTGTTTTGGCTCAGTCAGAAGGACAAAAACAGAAATTGATTAATAAAATTACATTTGAAAATTATCGTAGCTGAACCTCACCCAAGCCCAAAGCAAACAAAAGCACAGCAAAATGTTCCAAAACTCAATATTTTGTCTGGGCCTCTTGGGCTGGGGTCAGGTGGCAGAACTTCACTGTACAAAACATCTCTGAACTAACACCTGGATATTTGCCTTTGTGTTGCCCTTTCATTGTATTATTCATGAACAGGGTGTCAACTAAGGCATACAGTGACTCTTGTGGTTGTGACAGAAATTTAATCATCACTGATCCATTTCTTCACAAACAACTGCAAGCACAAACTTACACACGCTTTTCCATTCACAAACATTTCTTTATACTTCTTCGAACAATTAATCAGGAAGTAGTTCCAGATAATCTGTCTCTTCTGATAAAAGTTCTGATATGAAATGATGAGAATTGCTTCACCACTGTGAAGAAATGTTCATGCACTGTGTACAGTACGTTAGTGAATTGGATGAGCTTTTAGGTCAAGGTTTCTTACCGACGTGCTCATTGTCCCACCCACTCTATCATCTGCTCTGCTGCCGTGGTAACCAAGGGCTTCTCAATGCACTCTGCTCTGAGTTACTATGGGTGCAGCTTTAACCCTTGGCACTAAAACCACTTTGGTGGTGATTCAGTCTGTGAAAGGGCAGAAAGCAGCATGAATTTTAGTGTTTTCTATATTGCACCCTTCTCAGTCAGTTTTATACACTCTTCCTGCTACATTGACAAGCTTTGTTACTGTTAATCCTTGCTAAATCTTGTTTGCAGTTACAATTACAGTGACAATTTGACAGTAAGCTGTTTAATAGGGACATGTAACTAAAATTGATCCACAATTCTCTGTTCCAGTTTCTGAAATGTCAGAAATTTTCACAATTTTCAGAAATTTTACAGGCAAAATTTATTCAGCTAGAAAATACTGAACAGATTCAATAATGAAAGTAAATTAGTTGCACCCTAATTGCATTGCCTTTTACTGAAAGGTTATTTTCTAATCTTAATTCGATCCTCATTTGCACAAACAGGATGCACAAAATATTAGTTACAGGACAGTCAGCAGCACCACTGTATTGTTTTTTTTTGTTAATATTATAGTTAATCAGTCTCTCTCTCTGCATCATCAGGCTGCTCATTCAGGAGGAAACAGCACTAGTTTGACCAGACGAGGCTGGACACCATCGAAGAAGAGAGAACACAACTTTATGCACAAGTTACACTGCCATGGAGCTGACGCAACAAACAGGGAATGGAGAGTGGGAATGCCAATAATGTCATACTATAAAAAGTCTATCTAAAAAAAAATTCTTGGCCCCTGTTTAATCCCACCAAGTACCACATAAATTCTTCTCTCTTAATAAACTTAGGTTGTTTTTTTTGTTAAAATAATCTTGTATCTTTGTCATCCAGTTTCTTGTTTTTAATCTCTTGAAGGTTCTTCGATGTCATTTGTCTGGTAAAGATCAGGGCGTTTGAGGACAGTGTGGCCTCAGTGGGTTTTTGCGTCTGTTTGCATTACACCCTTCAGTGATTAAGCACAAACATTTAGAGCAATGTGAGGGTATAAGATGAGCCTTGCAGATATTGCCCAGCAGTTGCTCAGCACCTTTGAAAACACTTAACCAGTTCCAGGAAAGGAGACATTGTGGCTGAAATTGCAAATTACATCCAACAATCTGTCCTCTGTTACAGCGTTTTATAATAAAAAAATTGCACTTTGCAAAGCTGAATATTGATATAAGACAGACATTAACAGATACTATATACCTATGCCAAGTGAAAGCCACAGTGAAGTCAACATTTTATTAAAAGGTAGACAGTGATTTTCTCAGTGCCTGCTCCAAAGTCAGTCTGAACGAGGGTTGATTCAGGAGAAAGTCATCTCCGGCTCTTCCTGTGTTTCCTGTTGCTTGTAAAACAAACACAGTGATGTGACACCAAATGGCATCACAATGAACATTGTGGTTGTGAATTTACTGCTTCTAAGCTTCCTGTGAAAATGATAATGTGGGATGAATTCTTGTCAAGTTGCAAAATAAAAAAACTCACTAGTTTAAGAATAGTGGGAATAGCTTGACGAATCAAACTAAGATTTGTGACCTACAGTTTATTCACAGCTTTTGTTTAAGGCTTGTGAGCATGTCGGCCATTTGCACAGTCTGTATGTGACAGCTTTGAGTTGTACTTTGAAAAGACAAATTAAATCAAGGGACGGAGTGATTCAATGATAGCTATCTTGTTGCTATGGTGACATTTTTCTTGTGTCTTGCTTGTACATTGGACACAGCTTACAAATAAAATCAAGGGAAATATAATTCTGATGTGCCTCCTGGTTACTGAATGACTAATACAAAAATAAATGATAATATAATTCTACATTCATTCATTTTTCACTGGTCTGCCACTTAAATCTCATTTACTCCATAGTCTCAAAGTGTTTTTAAGGGATTAACAGTTGCAGACAGCATTTCCACACATCCACTGCATGGTAAATAACTTACTGTATTTCACTGTATTCTGTTACACAGTCTCATGAAGCACCAGAATAGGAGCTGTGTTAGTTTGGACAGCTTTCAAAACTGAAACAGATTTATATTACCAGTATATGTACTAACAAGCAGACTTGCCAATAACAACCTATTTGATAGACAACAGGACAATTTCAGTAATCACCATGGGCTGAAAACCACGTTATTTGGACACACTAATAATGAGCTAATTTGATGCTTTGTTGCCTTTTCTACTGTAAACAGATGATTGCGGGAGAACCTCTGAAACTGACCTGTGGACGCCTGGCTCCCTGTAAGGTCACTGATTGTTTTGATGTCTGACTGCTGGATATAATTATACAGGTGGAGTGGAGACAGGGTCTGAACCCTGTCCAGTGAGGTTGTGACAGACAGCTCTATTTATGAGCTCTACTCTTAAGTATCAGGGCACACACATTACATCATCTGTGAAAATATAGCTAAGGGGAAGTATGGCCAATGTCCAAACATGATTTTTCAAAGCACATAGCCCAAAACTTATCAAAGTAAGTGTCTTTTGGTAATAATTTCTTTGGACTGTTCACATTTAATACCTGGTATTTATATGTTACTTAGAACCAATATGTTGACTGTAAAAGCTTTTGATTTTCATCCATTACGGCGTGTCTCAATAGCCAATTGGTTAATAACCCTCTCTATCCCGTCTTGTTTCCTCTATGTCTCTATACCGTCACCTGTCCAGTAAAAAAAAAAAATCTTATAACAAAATCTTTAAAAAAAAAAACCAATACTAACTTAATTAATCTGTTTGGACAAACTGATATCACGGCAGTTTATGTGCACCAACAGTAGTAAAACTCAACTGATAATGAATTCATACTAAGTTGAACATTAACATAAAGGCCCCTAAACTGAACCTTTGCTTTCAGTGGTCAAAATGCCGTGTCAACAGAGAATGGCAGCTGATAAGAAGGAACAGCTTGTTTTGTCTGTAAATGAATGTGAATTTATTCATGTTAAGGTTGTATATGCACAGATTTCATACTAAATAAGTGAATTTTGCTTTTATTTGCTCATGAGACTTTAAATACACTCTAATGCTCATTGATGGATTTTAGACGGCTGTGTAACAAATTCTGTGTATGTTTTTCTGTGTATGCTTGTGTGAGACGTAACTTGAAGGATGACAGCACGTCCTTGGTGCCCATCACAGTGTGCTCCACCCCAGGCTGAGGGCCAGTTGGGGACTGGGTTGACATGGAGCAGTGGAAAGCCAGCAGGTAGGGGCAGTGTCTGTGGGACACCTGAGAGCGGCTGTGACAGGGAGGGGACTGACCCTGCAAAGAGGCCTAGAGCGAGAGAAAGAGAGAGAGAGAGAGAGAAAGGAGAGGGTCGGTAGGGAGCAGCTGGAAAACAGACCCTTCTTGAGAGTGGACAGACGCTCGACATCTGTACACATCTGCCGTGAATAAAAGATAGAGGGAAAGTCCACTTCTTTTTCTAAAGCTTATGTGATGATAGTGTGGTGATGGGTTTCAGCACTGACTGTATAATGTGAAGCTGTAGGCAGGGGGAGCTAAAGTGCAACATCTCAGGGTGCAACTTTGCTCTGTGTAGCTGTCCTCTGCGATAAGGTGCATGAAGACACACATTAAGAGCAGTCAAAAAATATGCTTCTGGGTGGGACTACTGGTTGGTACTGGTCTATACTGGTCACACATATTAATAAGTGTAGAAGTTCTGACTGTTGTTTTTGAATTCCTTGTCTCCACTTTATGCTGGAGACACAAAATGCAGTCCCATAGATACATAGACTCTCTAAATTTGTATATTTACACATGCATCTGTAAATTCTTACTTGTGTCAGGACATGCTGTCCAATGGCCTTTAGAGGACAATCACTTTCCCAGGATCCTTTTGGCCTCCCCTGAAACTCCTGATGAAACACTCTACTGACCTGACAGACAATCTGATTTGTTGCATGCTAACCTGTTTGTGTGTTACTGAGGTCCTCAATGCGTCCTCCAGGTAGCTGTAGCAGGAAGGACAGTGTAGTCAGTGAGGGAGGTGTTGATGGGGCCCACCCCAAGACTCTTTATCCTGCAGACCAAAGCTGGACATTGAAAACTGGCTTTCAAAATCTGAAGTCATCTGAGCCAGGGCGCCTCTGAGTGGGAGGCAAAGAGGAGGATGGGACAGAGGATCGATGTCAAAGGGCAGAAAAATCATTCGGAGACATAAGCCGTATGAGTTTTTACAGTATTGATCTGAGCAGTTTGCATGAAAGACAGAAAAAGAACCATAAATTGTATAGAGATAGAGAAGAGTGTACAGGAAAGGGTGTAGGGGTAATGAGTGTGTGTGTACAGGAAAGGGTGTAGGGGTAATGAGTGTGTGTGTGTGTGTGTGTGTGTGTGTGTGTGTGTGTGTGTGTGTGTGTGTGTGTGTGTGTGTGTGTGTGTGAGAAACTATTGTCTGAAGTTGTCACAGAAGAGCATCCTGTGACAAAAGGAAGACAGGCTGACTTGGCCCTGCCACGCTGTACACAAGAGAGACCTACAGTTCATCTGCACCTACACACACACACGCACTCAATTTTGTTTATTTGAGTTTCTCCTTTGCCAAGGACGGAGCCATTACACATCATTAGTATCCGGTGCACAATTAACTGACCTGAACACTGATGAGCAGGGTCTGGCTGACCCCACATGTCTCCATGGCAACGACCTCCAGCAGAGCAGAGCCACTGTCTGGGCCACTTGTCAGAACCCCCTGGGAGTCCACAGTGACAAGCCGTGTCCTGTCACACACTGACACAGAGCGTGGTGCACGGGGCAGATGGCGTCTCTGGTACACGAGACAACAACACACAGTGGCTATGACAAACAGACTCTTGATTTCTGGGCAAAATTTATATTCCACTGCTGGAAGTTTTAAACCCTTTAGGACTGAGTATCAAGGACACTTCAGCAGGTGCTTACTGTTGTAAAACTTTAAACTCAGCGCTCAGTCTTCCAACTCTCTACCCTGTTGCCTGCCATGCCATACAGAAAGACACGTGCACGCCCACACAGACAGAATCTATTGAATCTTCATTTTGAAGATTAAAAACAATTGAAAATGAGATCAAAAAATTATTAATGCCAAAATGAGCTAGTGCTAATTGGATTGTAAAAACACCATTTGCAGCACACTCACAGTTTAATTGCTTATGTAGTTGTAATGACTTTGATGACTCTGGATGATCTATGGCACAATCAGCAGGTCATTTGCTTAATCTCCCAGTTTTCCACACTATAATTCTGAGCTGTCTGCTCTGTGACAGGATCCTGTTTACCGTTTATTGCGTTGAGCAATAAAGTTGAGTTTTCTTTTTGCCACAGGAATCTTTCTAAAGTATGTGTGGAAATGTACTACAGTCAGATCTTGCTACATGAGGAGAGACTAAAGGAAAGAAGGACAGCAAAAGAAAAATCTTTTGGTTGGACAGGTTTCACATCTTCCATGTCCAGGTAAAAAGAAATAAATATGATGAAATATGAATGTAAGCAGAAGTGGTTTAGGGTGGGTCTGCTCTGCTGTATGCCAGAGCTCTACTGTAAAAAGTTGATAAATTAGTACACATATGCTTAAAGACACACACATGACACATCTGTACAATGCACATACACACAAGTTTGCTTACATGCACATGGAAACCAGAAAGGAACACACACAACACACAGACTTCTGCAGGGGAGAGGGTCACCATGATGGATGCTATTCCTGAATGGCCGTGAGCATTAACAGCCTGGCGACCTGGTAAAAAAAATCATGTCAATTTGTCACAGCTTGAAATGAATCATTCCTGGGTCTGTGATCATGTGCTGCATTAATTATTCTGACCATGTAGCTTAAGTAGTCTGCACGCTGTGAGTGTGTCTGCCAGCATCATGTGTGAAAGAACATTTAGGCCGATGAAGAGGAGTTTGAAGCATCACTGTGAAGGAAGTGAGGCTGTCACACTGCACCCCCTTTTGGTCGAACCCAGTTAACTGAAGCTCTACACCATTAGTACATGTCACTGAGAGGAGCATGAGAGGATAAAGCTACAGAAGGACATGGAGGATAGGCATACATCATTTTCTGGCGCGGCTCCTTTTGGTGGTAAAAATATGAAAGTACCAAAATATTTGTTCAGCTCATTTTGCCATGCAGTGATTATAGCTACAGAGAGAAATGAGCTGGAGGGAGAAGAATAGGGTGGCAGAGAGGAAGATGTAAACACAGGCTGTTCCAACCACTGAGAATGTTTGAGCGTACTGCTTTGTGTTGGCTAATTGAAGGCTGGCTCCTAATGGAGACGACAGATAATGTGTTAGGACTGTTGTCAATAGTTTGCATAGGCTCAGAAAATGTAAATATACAGTATAATCACTAGTCAGATGCCACTCAGTTATTGTGTTTAGCCAAGATGTCACCGGGTGTGTGGATTATTTCTCGTGTCAGAAAAGTTCTGCCGTCAGACAAATATGTTTGATGAGTGTACTTGCACAAAACACAAGTAGATAAATTCTGTATTTGAGCAAAAACTCATAAAAGGATATATATGAAAATGATGAAACTAAATGACAGTGCATACAGTACATTGTATAGGGCTAACAGAAATGTTCTTAGGTCAATTTAGCTTAACTCAATCATCCTTTCATTCATTTATCAATCCATTTAATTCTATTTGTTCATTGTCTACATTGTCTTTCCAATTCAAGGTCGGAGAGATCTGGGATCTATGTGTGCATGCATTTAGTGGAAGGCAACGTAGGCACCAACACACTCACAACAACCGGCAATTTACAGTCTCCAGTCCACCTGACCTACATTCCTGTGGAAAGCGAGACAGAACCTGAGCAGCGCATAAAGACAAACACAAGCATGTCAGGGAACGTAGAAACTCCACACAGAGATACAGACCACAATCATGTTGTTCGCTGTCGAATTAGGAAATAACAAACATCATGCAATGACTGAAATATACTTAATGCATCCTTATTCATCCTAAAAACCAATGTAATACCCACTCACTGTGACCGTAAATAGCAAGATGAAAAAAAAAAATCAATCTTTGGGGATTCACAATGATTTTTTTTCATATTACATCATGTGCCACAAAATCAATTTGACTTGAATGTCCAATTTGTACTATAGTCAAGCCCATTCCTGTTTGAACCACCCAATCAACAGCTTTCTCTGGGCTCATTAAAAATAAACAGTGAGTGTGAAGGACACGCTGATTGCTAATCAACACTTTCACAAATGAATGCATGCGTGTGTGTTCTTTCCCCTTGCTTGCTCGGAATCCTTTCTAGTCCGTATAAGGAAACTCCCCTCTGATACAGACACAGACGGTTACTATGGAAACCAACATCACTTTTCAGGGAAGCAACTGGGGAGGGACGGAAGGAGAGGGAGGGGGGCTTTGAGCACAGAGCACAGAGTTCAAATGAATATGAAATTCTGATGTAATTCTGTGTGTGCGTGTGTGTGCTTGTGCTTGTGCTCGTACGTGCGCACGTCTCAGTGTCTGTCTATGGGTGCATAAGTGTGATAAGCAGAAGAAGGTATAGCGCTAGCAGCAGGGAGGCAAGATTGAAAAGAGCAGAGGAAATGAAACTAAATGAAGAGACTTGTTGTGCTTCTGGGGTAATGGGATTGAGGGCAGTGTTTGGATGGGATGGAGGGGGAGGAGGAGGGAAGAAGGAGGAGGAGGGACAGAGACAAAGGGCTACGATGCTAAAAATATCTCATTTGTCTTGAACCACATACCAGAGTCCCACCTGGATGCTGAAAGCCAGACAAGTAACACTGCTGGCACGTTGCTGACCGCGCCTAGGCTCTAATTGGCTGACTGTCTCCACCTTCAGCCTTTCCACATCCTCCTTCAAGGGGCCAAAGTCCACGACTTGGGACCTGCCTCATATGCAACGAGACGTGGCACTGACAGAGGGTACTGCCTCGGATACAGAAACCCAGAGAGAAAAGAGAAAGAGACACAGCCAGAGAGAAAAAAAGAAAGTGTGAACTGGGAATTGAACGTTTTGAGTGGCACTGGGCTGTGACTGAGAGTATAATATGCAGAGTAGTTACAGGTAGCCGAGTTATGTCAGTGGAAGTGGCAACAGTAGAAGTCCTGTCAGGAGAGGAAGCACAGCACAACTCCCCTGTGGCATCATTAAAAACCCCATCGTCTCTCCCTTCATCCCGATTCAACTGAACAGCCTGAAAAATAGGTCAATTAAGAACCTCTGCTGTCTTACTCCTATGCACAGTCCACATTACTGTATAAATTGTATAAAGTTTGGCCAGTCTTCTTAGGTCTTGCCATTAAAATTACACCAAACATTTGTGAATTTCAAACAATAAAAGAAATGCAGTAAAGTCAGAGTGGGTAGGATTTTAATGCCCAGGAAGCTGACTGCACACTGAACTAAAGCTTGAATAGATAAGGTAAATATTTAAGAGCCTGCAGTCTGAGCTGTTATAACAACACACACGTTAATAACGTTATCCAGTATCACTAATGGAAACATTATGTCCTTGACTGTGTATGTGTTAGAGAACCCACTAATCCAATAAAGTGACTAATGGACTTAGCATAAGAAACATTAATTGAACAGAAAAGGATGAAAGCATACTGCTATAAACTCCTAAGCCATTTTTCATGTGCATCCAACCCTATATAAGAGTGTACATTAAATGAAAATGTCTACGTAGGTGTCTATGAAAGGAGGGGTCAGCAGTAAGTAAGTGAGGGATGATGATGTGCTTCCACAACACTTTGACTTAATGTACAGTGCTACAGTGCTGAGGTAAATAAAAGTGATGTACTAAAGATGTGGAGATGGTGGGCAGACAGACACTAACTCATCCCCAAAAAATCCCAACAAAAACAATTACTCAGCAAAGAGAAGTGTGTTATTGTTACAGTTGTATAATTGAAATACCACTTTAATTTAAACGTGGTATAATAATTTAAATAACCAAGCTTTTCTGAGTAACATAATTACTAATGAGAACATTGCAACAACTTGCATAATTAAAATGCTGGAGACCAAATGGTGATATGGAGATTTGTTGGGAAGCAGCCTGGATATTCAGCAGGTTGTTTAAAAAACAGAGACCTCAGAGAGGTAGTGCGGAGGGAGAAGGTTTGGCACTTGAGGGAAAGAGGGAGTGGAGGTCCCCTGAAAATGGGTGAGATTAGCAAAGTGGTGTGGCTCTCCTTTCATCCCTCCACACAGCCTGGGCTCCCCATGTGCTGTCACATCACCAACATCATATGGACGAATGAGATGAGAGAAAAAAGTTAGGAAACTATGACGAAGTGGAAAAAATGGTAAGTCAACATGTCACAGTTCAAGAACAGAGCAACAGAAATCCAAATTCAGACACTGCAATATCTGTTTTTTACAACATCTTACCAGTTTGCCAACATGTAGGCAATCTGAAGAGATGACCAAATCTGATAGGGCTAAGATGTAAAGCAGATACAGAACTGGCAGCAGGCAGAAATGGCTCAGACACACAATTATAGTCGGTGTATGGGAAAAAAGGGTGGGGAAACTCTAAGGGCAGCCTGGTGGTGACATGGAAAATGACGGGGTCAATGAAAAAGTACAGGTACAAATTGTTTTGTGTTGAGGGTTAAGTGTATCCACTATGTGAATTGCAGTCAATCCAAACTACTTTCCCTCTATTATTTCCCTTTTCATCATCACCACGGCAACGTCACTGTCACTCTCTGATGAGCTTACAATGCTGCTTCCCCACTTTTACCTGCTCAGACACTTAGGCACACGTACATTCATAAAAACACGCAAACATACAACAAATAGTTGAATTCAGTACTGCCTCTAATCTCTCTCATTCATACATACATAAATGCACACATATCCACGCACACACACACACACACACACACACACACACACACACACACACACACACACACACACACGCATACAGACCTGTATGTGTTGGTATATCTGTCCTTCTGGTTGCCATAGCAACAGCAGGACACAGGCATAAGAATGAGGAGATCATACATCTTCACTTCCTGGTGACTGATGGGGTTGTCTGAAGGGTTTGACTGTCATGAAAAGGGAAGGACAGTAACCGAAAGAGTGTGTGTTTGTGTACATGTGTGCATTTGCTCCTGTGTTATGCGTGTGCTGCATCTTTGCAACAATGTTGACGATCTCAACAGCATAATAGGTTTTGTTAGTAGAAGCTTCCAGCACTGAAAACAGCTCCTGTCAGATCAACACAAAGAGAAGTTAGAGAGAAGGGATGTGGTTGCGATGGGAACAGTCTCCCGCTGACTGAGCCAGGTGACATTTGAGCCAGTGGTCATGATGATGAGATTACAGTTGACAGGTATACCACATGATCGGGGAGCAGCACAGGCAAGTGATAATGGTGGCTGACCTCCAGCAACTATGCGTCTGCCTCCTCTTCCACTGACAAAGCTACATGCACAAAAAAACATAAATGAGACACCCTAGCCAATACAGGAGTGAGGGATTAGGTCCCAGTTTTATGTGTGTTTATGTTTCAAGTGTAATGAGACAGCTGGACTCCACTGTGCAGACAGAGCAGCAGGGCACCTGGAGTTCAGGAAAATCAACCAGGTCTGTCTTGAGAAGAGGATACATTGCTGTGTTGTTTTAGTTGCTCTACAGATGAGTGGTGACCCGTCGCACCAAGGGTCACATCTGAGTATAAAAAGGCAAATAAAGACGAGAAAGTAACAATTGTATCATTTGCACTGCAGAACACACAATATCTGATTTTTAAATTAGACTGCATTTATATACCCTCTCATTCATTCATTGACACACATTCATGGCAAATAAGCAGGAACTAATCAAAGTGTAATTGTCAGCAACAACTGGGGTTCAAATTCTTAATCAGCATATGGACATGAGCCTCGGATTGACCCGCCACCTTTGTGAAAAGTGGACAACTCACTCTACCTCCTGAGCCACAGCTGCCCATTTTTTTTAAAGCACACATGCTTCACTTTTGAAAGGGGTCAGTTGTAAGGTAAAAATTTTCTATTTATAATAAATGGCTTGAAAACTACAAAAATGCAGCCTTTGCTCATTCTACCGATGCACCTCATTTACATTTACATTTATTAAAATGTAAATGAAGTGCATTCTTTCTGGTGTTACACTATTGGCAATGTTCTTGGCATTTTTCTTTTAGCAAAATGTTCCTGTGTAATAAAATGCTCTTATTCTCTTGGCTAAATATGGCTGGAATATGAGAAATGAAATGGGAACATATGCCAATATCCACTTTCTCAGCTGATCCAATCTCTTCCACTGTATGACTTCAACTGTCTCTGGCTCCTGGGCTATCCTCGGCTCAAACAGCAATCCTAAAAGAGTAAATGAATTTCCTGAAAAATGGAGACAGGCTGAGAGACTGGTTGAGAGAAAAGAGAAGCAGAGAGCAGAATGTAAACAAAAAACTATGCTATGGACATTACCTTGGCCTTAAAATTGTAGCATACAGTCATGAAAATGCACATAGTCTGAGAGAGATGATGAAAGCCTCGAGGCAGTGGAGCCTGCCAGTAAATAACAGATAACAAGCTCATCACATCTGGGTATGTGCTGTGCCCTGGGCTGAGCACTGCCTCAGGCTGCCTGGCTTTCACACTTCTGTTACTCTGTTTTATTTCACCCTGGGCTAAACACACAACAGGCTGGGTTTAATGACGCTTGTTTTATGAAAAAATAAAAATCAATTTCCTCTGATAACGAGAGATTGTGTGAATACTGTGACTGCCTTCATGCTCAAGTAAATTTACTTATACATGATAAGCCCTAAGAAGATTGGTATGTTGTCACCTCTGGGATGAGCATTTGTGTGAACTGTTTTAAATAGCTTTGACTCAACTACTCTTGATCAGTAAGAAGACTGAATATAAGGAAGGTACTCAACATTATAAGGATGTCAGTATATTGACTGTGACTCATCATTTCACACCATGAAGTATGTCAAATGAGCAATTATTGAAAGAAAGCTTAGTTTGGGACATATTGACAATTCTTTCACAAATAATATGATATAAAAAATTGACAATGATGTTTTCACTACACCGATGATGAATGTAGGCTACCCACTGGTAATCATACAGCATTTAAAAACCTTTTAATCTATGAATAATAGATGGACAAATCTACACAGTCTATTTTACTTACAGAGACCCAAAACAAATAGTTAAAGAGAGACAAGAGAAAAATAATTTCTCCCTGCTGTTTCCATGGCTGCCTATTATGAGCATTATTCACTGCTAAAACTTTACTCCTAACCCACACTGCTAGGCCTGCTATGCTAAGATTATAAGGATTACACCCAATTAGAATGAAGAAGTCTGACAAACAATATGCAAATCCTAAAACAAACACTCTTGTGTTGTAAAATGCATCTTTCACTGGCAAGAAACACTTCCAACAACAATTTGAATGATAAAAAAAATGGAAAATAGAACAATCACTTACTACTACTGAATGAATGACCTGACAGGTTGTTTCCACGGGCATTTTAGACATAATCAGTTGAAAATCAGTTCGATAGCCACATCAGCCATTGTAGTAAATGCGAACACAATGTTTTTCTTGTGCTCGTGTGTTTTTGTTCTTATTTTTGTCACAAATAAATTAGATTATTCTTGCTGTCTTCAGAGTTGAACTGGATTATTGTATTTTATATTCAATATTATTGCATTGCCTTATATGTTAGGTAAAGGTTGTAGGTTTACTGCAAACCTAATCCCAGCCAATGCATGCTTGATACAACCATGACATTTTCCCTAACTATAACTTATTCTCAATTAAGACACGACTTGTGTATTTGTATTTGTGCTGAATACCAATACAATGAAATCAAACGTAGGATACCACTTTTATCAATATTTCCCTGATTAGCTGGATTAAAATCTGAAATTAATCCCCAAATCTGGCAATGTAAAACCAGAGACAGACAAGTCCAACACATGTCTCCACTTCCACTCACAGAGTCCCATGTTCATATGATGTCAGTGATGATAGGTGCCCGTATAGGGGACAATGACAAAACAGAAACTAGGATGAAAAGAGGGAGGTTTGGACACAGTCTCATGTCTGGATGATTTACACACATGGATTAACACACACACACACACACACACACACACACACACACACATGCACACACACAAACAATAGAAAATACATAATCTTGTTTTAGAAAAAGACATCATATTACTTTGACTGTCACCTCTGTGAAGGATTATGCACTCCAACACTTGCATATTTTTTCACTTACTCCCAGTATACCGTGACCTTCCTTATTTATTCATGTAGTTTTAGCAAAAACATGTTTCATGTAAATTTGTTTGTTTTGTAATGACTTTACTGTTCTTAATTGTGACCCACGTCATCGATGAATTTCCCTATGACAAAGGAAAAGTGTTTTTACTGATGCTGATTAACCAGCCTAATAATATACATAATAGAATAAGACTTTTTGTATGCCTTAATAAACTATGACTTCCTTTTATGACTTACTATAGGACTTTTTGGTCTTAATATACTATGACGTTTTTTGACATTTTTATGCCATACTATGTACCATGACGTTTTTTGGCATTTCTATACCTCACTATACTATGTCTTATTATTCCTTACCATACTATGACGTGTTTATGATCTTTTATGCCTTAATACAATACAATGTTTTTTTGACGTTTTGTGCCATACTATACTATGACGTTTTTTGGCATTTTTATGCCTTATGATATGTTAGTTGATGCCTTACCATACTATTACGTTTTTATGACCTTTTATGCATTAATATACTATGATGTTTTTATGACGTTTTATACAATACTATACTATGACGTTTTTTGGTATTTTTATGCCTTAATACACTATGTCGTATTATTCCTTATCATACTATAAGGTTTTTATGACCTTTTATGCCTTAATATACTATGACGTTATTTTACATTTTTATGCCTTAATACACTAAGTCGTATTATTCCCTACCATAATATGACATGTTTATGATCTTTTATGCCTCAATATACTATGATGTTTTTTTGACATTTTATGCCATACTATTCTATGCCATTTTTTGACATTTTTATGCCTTAATATACTATGATGCTTTTTTGACATTTTATGCCATACTATTCTATGCCATTTTTTGACATTTTTATGCCTTAATATACTATGATGCTTTTTTGACATTTTATGCCATACTATTCTATGCCATTTTTTGACATTTTTATGCCTTAATATACTATGATGCTTTTTTGACATTTTATGCCATACTATTCTATGCCATTTTTTGACATTTTTATGCCTTAATATACTATGACGTTATTTTACATTTTTATGCCTTACCATAATTTGACATTTTTATGACCTTTTATGCTTTAATATACTATGATGTTTTTTTTATCATTTATATGATTCTATACTATGACGTTTTTTCGCATTTTTATGCCTTACTATACTATGTTGTGTTATTCCTTACCATACTATGAATTGTTTATGATCTTTTATGCCTCAATACACTATTTTTTTTTTGACATTTTATGCCATACTATACTATGATGTTTTTTGACATTTTATGCCATACTATACTATGATGTTTTTTGGCATTTTTATGCCTTAATACACTATGTCATATTATTCCTTACCATACTATGACGTGTTTATTATCTTTTATGCCTCAATATACTATGATGTTTTTTTTACATTTTATACCATACTATACTAAGACGTTTTTTGACATTTTTATCCCATACTATATTATGACGTTTTTTGGTATTTTTATGCCTTAATACACTATGTCGTATTATTCCTTATCATACTATAAGGTTTTTATGACCTTTTATGCCTTAATATACTATGACGTTATTTTACATTTTTATGCCTTAATACACTAAGTCGTATTATTCCCTACCATAATATGACATGTTTATGATCTTTTATGCCTCAATATACTATGATGTTTTTTTGACATTTTATGCCATACTATACTATGACATTTTTTGACATTTTTATGCCATACTATACTATGATGTTTTTTGGCATTTTTATGCCTTAATACACTATGTCGTATAATTCCTTACCATACTATGACATGTTTATGATCTTTTATGCCTTAATATACTATGATGCTTTTTTGACATTTTATGCCATACTATACTATGATGTTTTTTGGTATTTTTATGCCTTAAATTACTATTTCATTTGATGCCTTACCATAATTTGACATTTTTATGACCTTTTATGCTTTAATATACTATGATGTTTTTTTTATCATTTATATGATTCTATACTATGACGTTTTTTCGCATTTTTATGCCTTACTATACTATGTTGTGTTATTCCTTACCATACTATGAATTGTTTATGATCTTTTATGCCTCAATACACTATTTTTTTTTTTTGACATTTTTTGACATTTTTATGCCATACTATACTATGATGTTTTTTGGCATTTTATGCCATACTATACTATGATGTTTTTTGGCATTTTTATGCCTTAATACACTATGTCATATTATTCCTTACCATACTATGACGTGTTTATTATCTTTTATGCCTCAATATACTATGATGTTTTTTGACATTTTATGCCATACTATACTATAACGTTTTTTGGCATTTTTATGTCTTATTATAATATGACGTTTTTTGGTATTTTTATACCTTAAAATACCATTTAATTTGATACCTTACCATACTATGACATGTTTATGATCTTTTATGCCTTAATATACTATGAATTTTTATGCCTTACTATACTATGACTTTTTTATGACTTTTTATGCCTTACAATACTATGACTTTTTTGGCATTTTTATGCCTTCCTATACTATGTCGTATAATGCCTTACTATACTATGTCGTATTATTCCTTATCATACTTTAACGTTTTTATGACCTTTTATGCCTTAATATACTATGATGTTTTTATGACGTTTTATACAATACTATAGTATTATGTTTTTTTGGTATTTTTATGTCTTAATACAATATGTCGTATTATTCCTTACCATAATATGACGTGTTTATGATCTCTTATGCCTTAATATACTATGATGTTTTTTGACATTTTAATATCTTATCATAATATGATGTTTTTTGGCATTTTTATGCCTTAAAATACTATTTCATTTGATACCTTACTATACTATGACTTTTTTATGATATTTTAATGACATACTATACATGATGTTTTTTTTTGTGGCATTTTTATGCCTTAAATTACTGTTTCATTTGATGCCTTGCGCAGAGGTGGAAAAAGTACAAAAATATTGTACTCAAGTAAAAGTACCAATACTTTGATGAATATTACTCCAAGTAGAAGTAAAAGTACTAAAGTACCAATACTTTGATGAATATTACTCCAAGTAGAAGTAAAAGTACTTGGAAAATGTACTCAAGTAAAAGTAAAAAGTAGCTCATTTGAAATATACTTTAAGTAAAAGTTACTTAGTTACTTTCTTTGTGTGGGGTGTGAGGGTAGTAAAAATAGGACAAGAGGTCCAGAAATCCAAAATATTTTGTTTTTAATTAAAGAACAAGTTTAAACAAATGTAAGTGGCAATAACAAAACTTCACAACCTGAACTTCTTGTTAGTTTAATTAAGCAGCTTTAAAGTTAGTTTGACTCATCCATTTAGTGATACAAACATTAAACATGCTTACTCTCATGTTTTTCTCTCTCTACCCTCATCATTTGTCAACTGTTGGTTCTGGGCCATTGGGGTTTTCCTGTCTATGGTTCGGCGTGTATTTTTCCTTAGGTTGAATTGTTTTTTTTTACTCAGTAACGATAGGATTTATAAAGTAACTAAGGTAACAATATTGAGTCAAAACGTACTCAAGTAAAATACAAAATACCGATTTTAAATTGTACTTAAAAATACAAAATACACAAAAAAGTATTCAATACTAGTAAACGTTGAGTTAAATGTATTTTCGTTACTTTCCACACTCTGGCATTACGTTAATTTGACAATTTTTTATGACCTTTTATGCTTTAATATACTAATGAGTTTTTTTTGATCATTTATACAATTCTATTACTTATGACGTTTTTTATTGGCATTTTTAATGCCTTAATACAATATGTCGTATTATTCCTTACTATAGTAATGAGTGTTTATGATCTTTTATGCCTTAATATAATGATGATCTTTTTTAAAAATTTTATGCCATGGGGCATCGAGTGCGCAGTGGTCTAAGCATGCGCTTCTATATGTAGAGGCTACAGTTCTCGCTGCAGTCGGCCCCGGTTCGAATCCTGCATCGGATGGCCGCTTTACTGCAATGTCAAATTCCCCCTCTCTCTGCTTTCCCCATTTTCTGTTCTCTATACTATCCTGTCCAATAAAGGCACAAAAAGCCCAAAAAAAAGAAAGATTTTATGCATACTATACTAAATGATCGTCTATTTTGGACATTTTATTGCCTTTATATAACTAATGTTTCGTATTATTCCCTACCATAATATGATTGTTTATGTCTTTTAATGCCTCAATACTACTATTATGTTTTTTTTGACATTTTTATCCATACTAATACTATGAATTTTTTTGAACATTTTTATCGCCATACTATACTATGAACGTTTTTTGTCATTTTTATGCCTTAATACACTATGTCGTATATCCTTACCATAACTAATACATGTTTATGATCTTTTTATGCCTTAATATACTATGATGTCTTTTTTACATTTTACGCATACTAATACTATGTTGTCATTTACATTGATTTTTTTTGGTATTTTTATGCCTTAATACACTAAATGTCGTCTTTATCCTTACCATACTATTGCATGTTTTAATGAGCTTTATGCCTTAATATTACTATGATGTTTTTTTTAAAATATTTATACCATATATCTATACTATGACGTTTTTTGCATTTTTTATCGCTCATACTTGTTGTTTACTATACTATGAATAGTTAGCTAGTCATACATATTTTTTTTTTGACATTTTACATTTTTTCTTATATGGTTTTCATTTTTATGCCTCTTCTATGATGTTTGCACTTTTTATCCTAATACCTATGTCTATTATTCCTTCCGATAAGAGCTATGACGTGTTTTATGATCTTTTATGCTTCAATATACTATGAATGTTTTTTTGAATTATATGCCCATAACTAATACATACGTTTTTTGCATTTTTATGTCTATTATAATATGACTTTGTTTTTGGCATTTTTATGACCTTAAATACCTATTTAATTTGATAACCTTAATCCATACTATGACATTATTTGATCTTTTTATGCCTTATATACTATGATTGTTTTTTTTTGACATTTTATGCCACCTATAACTATGACGTTTTTTGACATATTCATGCCATAGCTAAATACTAATGCACTTTTTTTGCATTTTTATGGCCTTAATACACTCTGTCGTATTATTCGCTTACCCATACTAATGACAATGTTTTTTATGATCTTTTATGCCTTCATACTATAATGTTTTTGACATTTTATGCATCAACGTATAAGTTCATATTTATGCATACTATACTTGCTTTTTTGGCATTTTTATTTAATGCCTTAACTATAACTATTGTTGTGTGTAATTCCTTACCATAGCTATTGTGGGCGGGGTGGGGGGGATTGTTTATGGAGATCTTTTATGCCTCAACTACACCTTATTTTTTTTTTTTTTTTTTTTTTGACATTTAATGTCCGATACTATATTGAAGTTTGAAAATTTTTTATTCCCATATACTATAAAAGACACTATGGTTTTTTGGTATTTTTATGCCTAATACAATATGTCGTATTATTTCTTACCATATTAGAAGGAAAACTATACAATGTTATGAATCTTTCCGATTGCCTTGATATACATGATGTTTTTTTTTTTTAACATTTTATTTTATATAAATTTAAAACCATAAAAAAACTAATTACCTAAGACGTTTTTTGACATTTTATCCCATACTATATTATGACGTTTTTTGGTATTTTTATGCCTTATACAATATGTCGTATTATTCCTTACCATACTAATGACATGTTTTATGATCTCCATGCCTTATATAAGCTAATGATGTTTTTTTTTTTTAACATTTTATACCATAGACTATACTACGTGAACGTTTTTTTTTGACATTTTTTATCCCATACTAATATATGAGTTTTTTGGTTATTTTTATGCCTTTACCATACACTATGTCGTATGATTCCTACCATACTAATGACATGGTTATGATCTTTATGCCTTAAATATACTATAATGTTTTTTTTGACATTTTATGTCCATACAATTGCTATATCTATGAGTTTTTTGACATTTCATGCCATAACATACTATGACTTTTTGGGCATTTTTTTATGCTTCCTAAATAGCTTATGTCGTTATTATTCCTTATCCATAAACCATAACGTTTTTATGACCTTGTTATGCCTTAATTATACTATGATGTTTTTATGAGTTTTATACAACTACTATAGTATTATGTTTTTTTGGTATTTTTATGTCTTTAATACCATA
>NW_019174513.1:164628-508366 GCF_002260705.1 Seriola dumerili | reverse complement strand
AAAAAATTTTATGCCATACTATACAATGATGTTTTTTGGTATTTTTATGCCATATTATAATATGACATTTTTTGGAATTTTTATGCCTTAAAATACCATTTCATATTATTCCTTACCATACTATGACGTGTTTATGATCTCTCATGCCTTAATATACTATGATGTTTTATTGACATTTTATGCCATANAAACTTCACAACAACTGAACTTCTTGTTTAGTTTAATTAGCAGCTTAAAGTTAGTTGAGCTCATCCATTTAGTGATACAACATTAAACATGCTTACTCTCATGTTTTCTCTCTCACCCTCATCATTTGTCACTGTTGGTTCTGGCCATTGTTTTACTGTCTATGGTTCTGGCGTGTATTTTTCCCCTGTAGGTTGAATTGTTATTTTTACTCAGTAACGGATAGGATTTATAAAGTAACTAAGTACAATACTTGAGTCAAAACGTACTCAAGTAAAATACAAAATACCGATTTTAAATTGTACTTAAAAATACAAAATACACAAAAAAAGTATTCAATACAGTAACGTGAGTAAATGTATTTCGTTACTTTCCACCTCTGGCCTTACGTTAATTTGACATTTTTATGACCTTTTATGCTTTAATATACTATGATGTTTTTTTGATCATTTATACAATTCTATACTATGACGTTTTTTGGCATTTTTATGCCTTAATACAATATGTCGTATTATTCCTTACTATAGTATGACGTGTTTATGATCTTTTATGCCTTAATATAATATGATCTTTTTTAAAAAATTTTATGCCATGGGGCATCGAGTGGCGCAGTGGTCTAAGCATGCGCCCCATATGTAGAGGCTACAGTTCTCGCTGCAGTCGGCCCCGGTTCGAATCCTGCATCGGATGGCCCTNTAATATGACTTTTTTGGTATTTTTATGCCTTAAAATACCATTTCATTTGATACCATACCATATTATGACTTTTTTATGACCTTTTATGCCGTAATATACAATTTTTTTTTTTGACATTTTATGCCATACTATACTATGACGTTTTTTTGACATTTTTATGCCATACTATACTATGACGTTTTTTGGCATTTTTATGCTATACTATACTATGTTGTATTATTCCTTATCATACTATACCATTTTTATGACCTTTGATGCTTTAATATACTATGATGTTTTTATGACGTTTTAAACAATAATTTAGTATGACGTTTTTTGGTATTTTTATGCCTTAATACACTATGTCGTATTATTCCTTATCATTTAATATACTATGATGTTTTTATGACGTTTTAAACAATAATTTAATATGACGTTTTTTGGTATTTTTATGCCTTAATACACTATGTCGTATTATTCCTTATCATTTAATATACTATGATGTTTTTATGACGTTTTAAACAATAATTTAATATGACGTTTTTTGGTATTTTTATGCCTTAATACACTATGTCGTATTATTCCTTATCATTTAATATACTATGATGTTTTTATGACGTTTTAAACAATAATTTAATATGACGTTTTTTGGTATTTTTATGCCTTAATACACTATGTCGTATTATTCCTTATCATTTAATATACTATGATGTTTTTATGACGTTTTAAACAATAATTTAATATGACGTTTTTTGGTATTTTTATGCCTTAATACACTATGTCGTATTATTCCTTATCATTTAATATACTATGATGTTTTTATGACGTTTTAAACAATAATTTAATATGACGTTTTTTGGTATTTTTATGCCTTAATACACTATGTCGTATTATTCCTTATCATTTAATATACTATGATGTTTTTATGACGTTTTAAACAATAATTTAATATGACGTTTTTTGGTATTTTTATGCCTTAATACACTATGTCGTATTATTCCTTATCATTTAATATACTATGATGTTTTTATGACGTTTTAAACAATAATTTAATATGACGTTTTTTGGTATTTTTATGCCTTAATACACTATGTCGTATTATTCCTTATCATTTAATATACTATGATGTTTTTATGACGTTTTAAACAATAATTTAATATGACGTTTTTTGGTATTTTTATGCCTTAATACACTATGTCGTATTATTCCTTATCATTTAATATACTATGATGTTTTTATGACGTTTTAAACAATAATTTAATATGACGTTTTTTGGTATTTTTATGCCTTAATACACTATGTCGTATTATTCCTTATCATTTAATATACTATGATGTTTTTATGACGTTTTAAACAATAATTTAATATGACGTTTTTTGGTATTTTTATGCCTTAATACACTATGTCGTATTATTCCTTATCATTTAATATACTATGATGTTTTTATGACGTTTTAAACAATAATTTAATATGACGTTTTTTGGTATTTTTATGCCTTAATACACTATGTCGTATTATTCCTTATCATTTAATATACTATGATGTTTTTATGACGTTTTAAACAATAATTTAATATGACGTTTTTTGGTATTTTTATGCCTTAATACACTATGTCGTATTATTCCTTATCATTTAATATACTATGATGTTTTTATGACGTTTTAAACAATAATTTAATATGACGTTTTTTGGTATTTTTATGCCTTAATACACTATGTCGTATTATTCCTTATCATTTAATATACTATGATGTTTTTATGACGTTTTAAACAATAATTTAATATGACGTTTTTTGGTATTTTTATGCCTTAATACACTATGTCGTATTATTCCTTATCATTTAATATACTATGATGTTTTTATGACGTTTTAAACAATAATTTAATATGACGTTTTTTGGTATTTTTATGCCTTAATACACTATGTCGTATTATTCCTTATCATTTAATATACTATGATGTTTTTTTGATATTTTATGCTATACTATACTATGACGTTTTTTGACATTTTCATTCAATACTATACTATGACTTTTTTGGCATTTTTATGCCTTAATACACTATGTCGTATTATTCCTTACCATACTATGACATGTTTATGATCTTTTATGCCTTAATATACTATAATGTTTTTTTGACATTTTATGCCATACTATACTATGACTTTTTTGGCATTTTTATGCCTTAATACACTATGTTGTATTATTCCTTACCATACTATCAATTTTTTATGACCTTTTATGCCTTAATATTTTATAATTTTTTTTTGACATTTTATGCCATACTATACTATGACGTTTTTGACATTTTTATGCCATACTATACTATGACGTTTTTGACATTTTTATGCCATACTATACTATGACGTTTTTGACATTTTTATGCCATACTATACTATGACGTTTTTGACATTTTTATGCCATACTATACTATGACGTTTTTGACATTTTTATGCCATACTATACTATGACGTTTTTGACATTTTTATGCCATACTATACTATGACGTTTTTGACATTTTTATGCCATACTATACTATGACGTTTTTGACATTTTTATGCCATACTATACTATGACGTTTTTGACATTTTTATGCCATACTATACTATGACGTTTTTGACATTTTTATGCCATACTATACTATGACGTTTTTGACATTTTTATGCCATACTATACTATGACGTTTTTGACATTTTTATGCCATACTATACTATGACGTTTTTTGGTATTTTTATGCCTTAATATACTATGCCGTATTATTCCTTACCATACTATGATATGTTTATGACCTTTTATGCCTTACTATTCTATGACGTTTTTTTGGCATTTTTATGCCCTACAGTACTATTGCATTTGATACCTTACCATAATATGATGTTTTTATGACCTTTTATACCATACTATAATATGATGTTTTCTGACATTTTTATGTTATACTATACTATGACGTTTTTTTGGTATTTTTTTGTCTTACATACTATGCTGTATTATTCCATACCATACTATGACATGTTTATGTGTATTTCATGCTTTAATAAACTATGATGTATTTTTTGATGTTTTATGCCATACTATACTCTGACATTTTTTAACATTTTTATGCCAAACTATTCTATAATGTTTTTTGGTATTATTATGCCTTACAGTACTATGTGAGTTGATGCTTTACCATACTATTACGTTTTTATACGATGATCCTTTTTTGATGTTCTATGCCATACTATACTATGAACTTTTTTGGCATTTGGCAAAAATGCCTTAAAATGCAGTGGAGTAGGTAATTGACAACAGGCAAAGTACAAAAGTTTATTTCAGGCAAGCAGCGCTTCCCTTTATCCTCCAAGTGTTTGAGAGAACTCAGCTTATAACTCAATCATCTTCTTGTGTGTGTGTCAGCCTTCCTGTGCTCTCTGTGGATGGACAGTTCCTCAGCATTCTGCTGACTATATATATATGACATATTCATATTACTACAATGCAACTTTATTAAAACAACATGCTTACTAAAATTGTGTGTTTCTGTTTATCATTTTCTAAATAATTTCTAAATAAATTCATCCATTCTTGTCTATCTTTTATATTGACATATACAATGAACACATACTAATAGGCTTTGGGATGGATATATATTTATGTAACACATGTTTATAATATCAATCCATACTAAAATACAATTTTCTATCAGCTACACATACATGTCAATTAATGATATTGTTCCCATTTCTAACTCCCATTCACTTTTCACATATATAGGCTTTACTGTACATACATATATGATTTTACGTGCATATATTTCATATATGGAGATTCAACACATATACACATATCACATTTGTGTATGGGCATTTCTGAACATAAATTCAGATCTCATATGTTAATAAACCACTTGTTTGACTGCATTAAAAAGTTAATCTCTTTGTTTTGGAGTGGTGGCGGGGTTGTTGCGGCCCTACCAATGTTGAGACCAAACTTACAACCTTGGCCAAATCAAATTCTGCTCAGGGCTGACTCTGGGTTAGTTAGTATGGTATAATGCACAATAAGTTAAAGGTTACAAGGTTCATTTATTTATCATTTGACACAGGGTTGTACAACAAGATGAGACTCTCACCATGCAAAATAGTTTCATTTTTATGACTCCTCATTTATTCACTCATTTACTGTATATAATTTTTGTTTTGGTGAGTAGCATAAAGGGAACTACAACTAGCACCTCCATATACATCTTTTATAGTAAATATCCAGTATGAGATGACATAATAATAATAATAATAATAATAATAATAATAATAATAATAATAACATAATTTATACTTTTTTGGGCTGAGGTGTCATATAGCTGCTTCCCTGTCCTGCCAGAATGTTTTGAAGGTGATTGGTATTTTCCAAGATGGCCTGAAGCTTTACACTGACAATATTCAAGTACAATGAGCAAACAGCACCCACATTGCATTTACATTTACGCGTCCCTGTGCTCTTTTGGGGTCATGAATTTACACTAGGGGATAAATAAAGCATCTATCTATCTATCTATCTATCTATCTATCTATCTATCTATCTATCTATCTATCTATCTATCTATCTATCTATCTATCTATCTATCTATCTATCTATCTATCTAAAATTAAAATGTAAATGCAAGCTGTTCGTCCTCTCATCAAGGCAAGTCATCAGTTAGCATATCACTTCCTTGCCACTTGTTTGTCTGTCAGGGGCAGTGGCAGCTGCTTGTTTTACCAGGGCATAAATGACACAAAGATCCACTGTGATATGCAGTATTTAGTGTTATTGGAAACTTTGTGGCTGTGAGGACGAGTTCAACAGAAATCTTTCAGGGCAGTTGAACAGCTTCTACCCACTCTGTGATGTCACTCACTCTAGCTGTGAATATTCAGCCACATACACACTAAAAATCTGGAGAGGTCCAGAAACGTTCAATGAAACTTGAACTGTCACTGTGTAAAAACTATGAATGGGATTTCTATAGAGGTAGATTTGTCTCAATGTTTGTCTCACAAATGGAACGAATGATTACATTAAACCCAATGGTAAAGAAATGAGACCGGATATCTCTTTACAGGTTGGATGGGCATTAAATGTGGTCTATCTAAAATGTATCTTCATCATCTACACAGTGCAAAAAATCCAGCACCCTGCTTTCATTCCCACAGTCCGCAACATTAATGTTTACTGTCGCTATGGGAACAGGAGTCGGTTTATAACTTTAGCCTACATATTAACAATGAACAATAAAATTATTGTTAAAAAACAAAAACAAATATCAACACCAACAGCCATACTATCAAAGCCCTTAACCAGGTCCTGCCACTTCATATCTTACAACCGTTAATGTAGTGTACGTTACTTGTCGCCAATTATTTGGGGAAGAAAAACATCACATTGAGGACTACGTGCTCTTACTTTGAAAAGCGGGAAATTCCGTCAACAGATAATCACGTGTTTCTCGAAAGTAGCATAGTGAAAGAAGTCGCTTTTGGTTCAGACTGGTGGAAAAAAATGTCAAATTCTGTGTGTGTAAAATTAAGATCCACAAGCATAAAATTGAAATCAACAAATGCTTTTTCACAAATAGAAAACTGATTCTCAAACGTCTGTTTGGCAATTGTAAATATTGGGAAGATATTCACAAATGCTTTTCATTTATCTGTAAATAAATTGACTGCATTCACAGATTATTTTTTATTTGTGGAGTTTGTTTGTGTATTAGCAAATCTGTTTCATATTTGCAAGATATTTCCGTGAATTTGCATTTTTTTTTTTTTTTGATTTATTAGTGGAAGGGGTTTTTTATATTTACAGATTACACATTTACACACGGATTATCGATCTGTTCACACAAATAATATTGAAACAAATCTACCTCCATACTTTCTGTTCCGTGTGTTGGCCACAGTCACACACAGAGATATAGCCTAATCGTTTTACGGTTACAAAATGAATTGGATTGAATGAATATGAATAAAAGAGATGTCTACGATGTACAGCGTGAATTAAGAAAGTAAGAAGTGTTTTGTTTTTCAAAAGTATTGCACCAAAACCAACCTCGCCATGTCAAGCACCGAAAAAAGAATAAAATAAATATAAAATAAAGTAACAGCAACACAGAAAAGATTGAAGCTGTAATGTTATAGATATATACTTTATTAATTCTCTCTGATAAAATAAAATTACAAAATAATTTCAACCTCAAACGGCACTTTCCTTGTTCATAATTATTTAACATATTGTTAATACATATATCATAATTGTCATGACGAATGAGAAGAATACTATAGTTTGATAATATTAGATATCAGCTATAACTGCGTTTAATCATAATGGTAGAAAAGACTAAGCAATACAAAGCTAGATTTCGTTAACATCATACTGTACAATATTCCAAGCGTATGTAATTCAGTATTCCGGCCACAGCGTGTCGCTATAAGACAGTTTTCGATATTGTCTCAAATGCAAGGGTAGGCTTGTCTCTCTTCCCATCACACCATTGTAATTCCTCTCAGATATACCTCTCTTTCTATGTTTTATTTATTTAATGAACAGCTGTTCCTGCATGGCCATTTATCCTTTATAAGGTTTATTTGTGTTCCCTTGTGTTCCTCCTTAGTCCACCTTGATCTGTTTTAAAGCAGTGAAGAGCAGTCCATGTACAGCACTGTAACAAGTCCATGCCCAGATTTTCACAGTTATTCCCTCAGAAATATTGTCAAGATATCTGCAACGCCTCCTGCTATCTTTTGTCCCCAGTGACAGCAGCGTTCCCTGCCTCTTATTGAAGTCCATTTAAGAGAGAGCACTTTGGTTGTCGAGGTGTGTGTGTGTGTGTGTGTGTGTGTGTGTGTGTGTGTGTGTGTGTGTGTGTGTGTGTGTGTGTGTTTGTGTGTGTTATCTGTGTGTATGTGTGTGTGGGTGTCTGTTCCTGTGTCTACATGGCAGTTTAAGTGGTCGAGCAAGCAAGAGTGTTTGAGTGTATTTCTTTACACAGAATACATTCATGATAACAGTGAGTAGTTTTGGGACTGCAAGCTTGAAAAAAAAGATGGCAGTAGGTAAGGTCTTCTTCCCATCATTCAGGGTCATAGACACAACCATACACTGTGAAAAAATATTAATCACATCAACTTATAATCACACAGTTAAATCATTGTAGGATTTTCAAGACAATTAGATTACTAGTGTAAAAATCTATATTTTAGTAACTATAACATTTTTTCATCAGAAAATGGCAGAAAACAATAGAGACTACAGTATGTCATTCAATTTGACTCCACTGACTTCAGCCACATGAAAGCAAAAGACTAAGCAGATCACTTATTATTAATGGGTAAAGTTTTGATTTATATTGGTCTGCCTCTGGGCAGAAAGACTCTAGTAAATGTTTTAATAACATATAATGAGAAGACTCACTGAGTGTGGAGCATTAAGTTTGTGCAAAGCTCCGTGTTGTAGTTGCAATACCATCTTCAAAATAAATCAGCCAGATTGAAATGCCAATTTAATAAATGCTTGTGTTATAATCTAATCGTTCATCCAACCACCATCCCAGGTTCAACGCACTTGATACAACTATTAATTGTCCATTTTCTGAGGATTACATGAAAAATGTTCACAGAAATTAAACAAAATCTTAACTCTTTTCAAGTCTCATTTCAGTACAGCAAACCTACAAGTACACTTAAACATCAGTTCAACTTAATCTGTAAATCAGTAAATGCAGTAATTTATCCTGTTATAGTCGTGTTACGTTATTTTATCGTCTGCTTCTGTCTTCTTCATCACAAATAGATGTTATGATGACTCACGTCCCTCAGTATCATGTCATCTTCTTTCAGCTTGATTTGTGTGGTTCGGTGAACTGTTAACAATTCTCCCAACTGAGTAGTTAAAATGTCACAACTATTCTAAGTCTAAACTACTGCATTAGCTCACACCCACAAACGATAAAGTCGTTAGGATGAACATTTTTTACAGTGTGTCTACATTGCTTGGCAGTGCTCTGTGGAGATTGACAGTGCATTGAGTGCTTGGCAGTATAGGCTTTAGTATTATCTAATGGGCTGGTGCATTAATTTCTTTGTGTGAGTGGAAATAGGGCCTGCATTGTGAAAGATTGTGTATTTATGTTTGTGCTATGTTAACTTGTATTGCGTGGATGATGAGTCAATATAATTTATGTTTGCAAGTGTGTGTGTGTGTGTGTGTGTGTGTGTGTGTGTGTGTGTGTGCAGTGCATGCCACTAGTTTTTTTTTTCTTTAATCGTGGTCGTATTGATCGAACCTTCTGTTAAAGGGATGCTCGTTAACACACAATTAGCATTCAGATAGAAAATACATCATAAGGATAAAAAGTCATGGTCATTAATTCCTGATGAAGGGAGAGAGAGATTGGGAAAGGGGGGAAAGGAAAGACAGAGAGAAAGAGAGAAAGAGAGAAAGAGAGAGAGATACAGAGAATAAAAGGCCTTTTTCAGTAATTGGAGTGGATTCCATTTAGGAGCTCTGAGTTCATATAATTATTCCTCGTTATTTCTCCTCCTCTCTCCTTCCCCCTCTTCATCTTCTCTACCTCCATTTCTCACCCTCTTGACATCCTTCCTCCCCCTCACACCTTTTAGAGTCTCCATTTTATCTCCATTTTTCTTCTCCTTCCCATCGTCAATGAAAGCGCCCCAAAGTCCCTAACATGTCTCATCATTCATACTGGCCCTCCATCTTAATCCCATTATTTCTCCTCATAGTCCCATCCTCATCCGTCCCTCATGGCGCGTTAGTTTCAGAGGATCACCTCACATTTTTCTCCTCCTCCTCCCTCATTCCTCTTCTTTAGTCCGAAGTGAGAGGACTAACACAATCCCACCACCCCTCTCTCTCTCTCCCTGTTTTGTCCCCAGATTTGTCCTCTCCTGGTCCTCAGAGCTGTCTTCAGCAGCTTGAGGTGCAGGTGTTAGGGCTGGGACTAGCCTCCAGGCTCCCCTCTGGGCTCAGTGGTGGGGGTGAGAGAGGGGACTCCAAGGCCAAAGTAGGGACCTGGGCTGGGGGTGGTGCTGGAGCTGTGACCTGGACTGGAGAAACTGAAGCTGGGGCAGGGGTTAAAGAAGCTGCTGGGGACAGTGGGACCACAGCACCTCCTCCACCTCCTCCTCTTCCATCCCTTGCATCCCTCTCTCGCAGCAGGTGGACCAGGGCAGCGTGCTGGGCACTGAGGGTGGCTGAGAGGTGGGCAGGGAGGGCGTTGAAGCCGGCAGTGAGTTGCTCCACCCGCTGTTCCAGAGACAGCATCTGGCGCTCCAGGTCTTCGCTGCGGTCGTTGAGCTCCGACATCAGCTCATACATGACGCTCTGCATCTATGGGAGGAGAGGAGAGGAGAGGAGAGGAGAGTGGGAGATGACTCAGTGCACACAGAGTACTTTGAAGAGGGGAGACAGATTGCAAATATGTAAACAGGAGTATTGTGAGAGTTGCTTTATTAAAGCTTATTTAAAGAAAATTTCTTTTGGATTGAATGAGAGGAGACAGTAAAAGGGGTTAGAGAGTGATGTCAAAGTGGAGAGAGGGCAAGCACGAGGCTAGGGGGGGAGCGAGTAAGATACTGAGCAAGAGAAAAAAATGTCCAAGTAGAAGCTGGAATGAAGAAGAGGCTGGAGGGAAGTCTTTATGTGGGTGTTATAATATTGTGAAGAAAGAGAGAATAAGAGACAGGAGAGGGAGAATGAAAGGAAGGCGGCAGAGTGTCCCTGCCTTGCACATCCTGGTCTCCGTAACCATGGTAAACGCACAAGTGGCCAATTGAGATGGAGTTATTGAGATGGTATAATTGCAATATATTTTGTGTTAAAGCTATTGCTCCTTGGAAAGACACAAACAGACACACCTCACTCGATCTTTTTCTCAAGTCTCTATCTCATTCCCACTTCTCTTTCACAATCACATACACACACTCTCACACATGTACACACATACACACGTGTGTGCTCACATTCTCACTTAGACACCCACATAGTAACAGAAAAACATGAGCACCCCCCTCCTCCCTCTCATTTCCTCCTCACTCTCTCTCACTCAGTCATCCCTTTTTCAAGACTTGTTCCGGTTGCTAGGCGACGCAATGCCACAGAAACGGGCAGGTCAGCATGGAAACAGAGGAATGTTGTGGTACATTTCGAGGGGCAAATGTTTTAAGTGTGTGTCCTACATAAATGAAAAGCACAGATGAGCGTGTCACCTGTGTGTGTGTGTGTGTGTGTGTGTGTGTGTGTGTGTGTGTATTTGTGTCTCACCTTTGAGAGGTCCACTAGTGTGTTGGCCTGATCACTGAGTTTCCTCTGCTCCATTTTCACACTGCGTAATCTGCAAACACACAAGTACACACATAAAATACACAAACACATACAAAGTTGATGAATACACAGTGGTTGGTCCAGAGAGCTAATCCCTCCAGGTCCAGACAACAACACCGTGGAGCGGTCACCTTGCCTACTTCAGCTTCATTTCTACCCGCAGTGTGCCATCGGACATGAATGGACAAACACAGACAGCATACAGTGTGCTCTGAAACACCGTCATTTTGTAAATGCAGTTGAAAATATAAACAAGTTTAATATAGACTGAGATCTTAGGATCTAGAGTAAATGAATATGGTAGCTAATATTAAGAAACCTTCAGGGGAATAAGGCCTACAGGGAAATAAACTAAGGGCAATGAAATTAGATTAAAAAAAATAGAGCAGTTAGATACAATAAAATAAATCTGTGTTCAGTCCAATTAAAGATTGGACCTTGATGACTCTCAAAACACAATACAATAATTAATGAACTAAAGGCGTAATCTGTGTTTTCATAAAACAAATCCTTTGGCTTCCTCCATTATAATGAGATGCAGGCTGATTTTATGAAGCTGCACCTCCAGAGGAACTTGCAGGTTTTTGAACTAGAAAATGTACTCATATCCCCATAAAATCAACCTGTGACTGTGTTCACAGAATCCGCCTCACATCCACAGTCTACATGCTTCAGGATTAGTTTGTCTATGTTACAATTTAAAGAGCCTAAGGTCTCTTGACTCTGGCTTTTGAAGACACTTGTTGTTCTCAAGCCTAGACTGAACTGTTCAAGATCAAAGGAGCAAGCAACATTAAAGGGCCACTTAATTGCGATGCTAGACAGAGGACACTCAAAAATCTCTTAGCAAAGCAAGACTTTAACAAGGCATCCCCACACGTGGCCGTTAAACATAACTAAACAATGCTATGGGAGAAATTAATTGCAATGTGTGATTAAGTTCTGCTGTATGTATTTCTACCATCAACAACGCTCTTTAATACAGATGATATAATGATCAAATTGTCTCTAATAGTACACAATGCACTGATTATCCAGTCCCACAACTGTATTTGCCTGGAGTGAACCTGCCCTTTAGTAAATGATGATTCATTTTGTGTGTGTGTGTGTATGCGTGCGTGTATGTGTGTGTGTGTGTGTGTGTGTGTGCGTGTGTGTGTGTGTGTGTGTGTGTAGGGATTCATGCACTTTATCTGATTATCAACGTTGATTCAACCTGTGGGTGGATAGAAAGTACAGCTGATTTCAAAGGCTTCATCAGCTCAGCAGCACTGTTGTGTGCAAGTGCTCCGTGCATGTGTATGTGTATGTATGTACGTGTGCGTGTGTGTGTGTGGGTGCATGCGAGGTGTGGTCTCACTGATGTATAGCCTGGAGGAACTTCCGCTGGTGTTTGCGGACTCTGGAGTGGTCGATCTTCTTCATCAGCTTGGTGTGTTTGTAGATGAGCCAGGTCTCCCTCAGCACGTTAGCCGCCGCATTCTTTATCTGCTCCCAGACAATAAACACAAAAACACATACACACATATTGTTAGCAACAGGTAGCCCTTGGCAACTGAAGCAGGCAACAGGTTTGCCCATCCCTGTTCTCTTTCACTTCTTCCCTCCATCCTCCATTGTCTCCCTGCACAAAAAAAAAAAAAAAAAAACACTAAACCATCATTCTCTTCTTTAAGGCCGCCCTCATTCTGTGTCTCTCTCTACACACACCAGCTTGCTTGCCAATGCTTTTCATGCGTGCATAAACAGCTCTCTCCTTAGGGAGATTTGGCAATGAGAACCAACAGGAGTCTCTCCCTCACAGACACTTCTCCTTTCTCTTGGTCTGTTAATATTGCCACATTATATCTGAGAGTAACTCAAACGGGCCACCATTATCTTGGCTAGGGGAAAGTAATTCAGCACAGTACCACAGCAGTTCATTAAGACCAGTGCTCTTCCATTTAATTATGACAACAACAGAGAGAAACAACAGTGGCATGAGTCGCTGCTCTTAAACTAGCTGTCACAGACAATCCTCAACTCTGCAGAAGAGACACATTAGACAAAAAGCCTATGTAATGATGTTCACTTATGGAAAGCCTGATAGCCATCAGAGTCAGCAGTAGGATGGTAATTCTCCCTTTTAGTGGTCAGACATTGGCATCAGATGCTTTCAGTTTGTACCACCTAAATATGAGATTGCTGTGATTGAATGAAAAACAGATTCAAAATGTCAGTGTAGGCTTCAGGTCAATGATCAGGATTCTTTTACATTCATTTATATCCATATCTGCTCCAGTATGTTTCATGTACTGTATATCTCCATAGGTTGCTATGTAATTACAACACAGGGGTCTGACACCCAGCGCAGAAAGCGCGGGTGGATACCATAGAAAGGGAGAAGGGAGAGAGAATCTCTAAGGACATAAATTGAATGAGAGACTTCAAAGAGATGCTGAGCACTGAACAAAGAACAATTATACCCCCGTCTGAGGAGCACAAAAGACCCCAGCAGCTTGGCTAATCAGCACCCATCCACCGCAGTCAAGGACTGCTCACACACATACACGCCTACACATACACACATGCAGACATACACACACTATTGGCTACAGATGAAGAGTAGGAGGCCCTGGGTCTTGCAGATGTGTTTTCAATGACACAGAGGAAGTCAAACCAAAAAGTGATAATCTAACATAATGTAGGTAATATATAAGGCCCCTCCAGGAGCTTGAGTCATACAGCTAACTTGCTATAATACCAATCAATCTTAATGACAGTTCAGCATCACAAATTCTATTAATTCTTAACCTTTATACAGTGTGTTTGCTGATAAGACATAGTATGTAAATCTCATGTGAATAAACTAAAAGAAAAATATTCATGTTTCATTCAAAAGCCATGACAAATGGGATTTGGAAGTAAGTCTAGGGTTGCAGTATGAGGTAAACTCTACTATCCCATGTTCCTCTGAGGCTCATACCCCAGTGTGTATCAATAGGATTACAGAACTCCCATCCATGTAGCAAAGACAGGCACTGACAGAGCTGCAAAGACCCTACAGAGGCATCACAACCATGACATGTTGGCAGTGGGCCTACAGGCACGAATGTCAACATCACTGTTAATATCTTGATGGCAGTGTTGCATTTTTTTTTAGATAAACGTTATAACATGAAATTCAAATTTCATAAATTGCATAAATTGTTGGAAAGGATACTTGGAACCAGTGACAGTGAGTAAAGAGTTAATTTGTCTGGATTATGTTTGAACAAAACACAGTTCCTCTAGTTTTAATCACAGGCCAGGTTACTGAAGAGCACATTTAATACCCCTCATATCTACAGGCCCATTGGTAAATTGATATGTCAAATCCTATTTATCCGCTGATTAATCACTGCAGGGTGAGTGAAACATGATGGATGATGGCATGTTGTGTCTGTCGGGCCGGCTCACTCGTGTAAGTTTTCACACAAACTTCTAACATCTGTCCAGCTGTGCACAGTGAGCCTGTTACACCTCTTCAGGCCATTTAATTAGACGACGCTAAAGCTTCGCCCTTCATTTAAATCTTCGAAACTGTTTCACATGTAAATAACAGGGAGCGATAATGCCGGACTGTTTGTATTTTACAGTTAATTCCCCTGCACCACACTCTTGATTTTACTTCCACTCTCCACCTGGGAGTTGATGTAGAAACTAGAGGCAAAGACGGCAAACTCCATTAACAGAAATAAAAGACCCAACATGGACTGCTAAGAATACTCCACGAGAAGCCAAACGACAGCAGCAGCAACCGTTCCTGGACCATATGGCATGTACTTGGGCAACCATGTTGGTGCCATATGGCTGGTTTGGGTCAAAGAGCTGCTCTGGCTGCTCCCCCTACATGCACACCTTATGCCAGGTACATGTGAAATCTGTTAAGACAAGGGGTTTCCACATCTCATCATGTTGGGCAGTTGATGACATATTGTGGAGAACAAATCAATCAGTAGAAACAGAAATATTTTTATATATTATATAACAGGTCATTACAGACATTACAGATACTAGTACTAATTATAACAGTACCATAATAAACTTTTTTTTTTCAAATAAGCATGAACTCAGATATATAAATGTTGATATCATAGTGTAAAAAATAAGAATGAATGCTGAAACATCATTTTATGTTTGGACTGAAAAAAATGATAAAAAAAAAAAAAACCCCAAAAAACCTGGATTGTTTTTGCTTCATTTTTCATAGGGATGGAAATGTTTTTCTAACATCAGAGAAAAAGCAGAGGCGCCTGACCCTCCCAACCCAGTAGGGCCTTAACGACCTGTGTATGCAATTAGTAATTATGCACTGTGGTGCTAGAGATACAATGGTGTTTTCCAGAAGAGCAGAGAACATAAACAAACAGGCCAATTACCTTGGCAACAACCTCTCACCTCACCCATGTGCCACGGCGTCACGCGGCCTTACCTGCTCTGACCTTCCACTCACAGGCGTGGTGACAAAGGGAAGAGACAAGTCTCTCACACACAAACATGCACGCACGCACGCACACACGCGCACACACACACACACACACACACACACACACACACACACAGGCAGACAGACAAACATGGCCACATATCCATGAATGCACACAAACAAAAGAACAAAAATCACCGTACTAACGTCTGAAGCAAAAACTGAGGGTTTCACTCAAGGATCAAACACATTAAAGAGGATTCACACAAAATTTCTTAGAATTTAAATAATAATCGGCTTCCACTGGTGGTTTTATACATATTTTGTCTCCTGAATGAGGTTATTTGCTACACAACACCCACAGCACACCATGGAAAATCTTCATGAATTCAGACACTGCTCCGTTAAAGGGAAGAGTACACTCAGGTTCAATTGGTAACAAGTGAAAAGCATCAGAGACGTGTAAATGCATCCATTGTGTGTCAAATAAATTTTTGTCACTGTCACAATACGTCTACACTAATAAGGATCCATCTGGTTTGCGTGTGAATTAAAAGGCTGTCAGAAGAGGAGTTATTTTTACTGCGTGGGGTGAAAGCTAGCTAAGGAGAAATCTTCGGGGGTTAGATTGCTCCCATTTGGCTGGTGGTGTAAACATTGGAAGGCATTGCAGCACCTCCTCCTTGGCCAGAGCCCAGAGTGCACTCTGAATAATCAGAGAGGGCGAAGCTCTGAATATGCCACAGGGACTTCTGAAAGTGCTCGGAATTAACCAATGGTCGAACGTGGAGGCAGAATACACATTCAGAGTGCAAATTTATAGAAAGACCTAACGTTTTCAACTCTTGCAACACATTTTAAAACGCTTGAAATAAAAGCACTGACCTCAGAAACAGACTCTGCCAGCCGTATTCACACAGTCAATAGGCTTACTGCTTCAATGAGTGGCATTTAATTGACATCATAGTGCCGTCAAAAAGGAAAGAGACACCACTCCACTGCACCGACTTAGCGCCTACAGTAAGTGTGTCCTGCTTTTTCAGTGTCGAGAGCGCTCTGTGAATGTGCTGCCCAATATTCTGGCCAGATGGACTTCCAGCAGAGCTCTGAATTAACCAGTACTTCTGCATGGAGAAACAGTAAACTGCAACCGGGGTGCCAGCCTTTTAAACACACCTTTAAACACTCTGCATCAGGACAACAAGCCCTGGCATCAAACATGAGCAATTAAACCTCACACACATGGTCGACTTATAGGGGCTATGTTAACTGTTATTTAATTAACATCCGTGTTAATCCTATCAAAGGGAGAGGAACACTGCACTTCAGTGAACTCTGCATGAAAATTAACCCTGTGCATTGAACTTCGAAACGATGTCTTTAAAGCACATCATCCTCCCCTGATAAGGTTATTCGGTCTGCGCCACACAAGATTTCAGGATTTCAACTTCAGTCTTGTCGGATGTGTCTGAAAATGTGAGCCAAGGATGAAAGTGGAGAAGACTAAAATGATATAAAGTGAATATATTTTGAAGTATGTTGAAGTATGTGTCAGACAGTGTCAAAAGTACCACACACATTTGGACTACAAATGATCTGTGTGGTACACGGATGTCTGAGGAAAAGTTTATTTTGCTGTGTGCTTTAGAAGTTAGTTTGCTTGCAGATTTATCAGTCTGGCTCTGCACTCTTTAGGCGCTGGTGGGCAACAACACCCACCTCCTCTTTTCTTTCTTTTTTTTTTTTTTTTTTTTTTACACACCACATGTGTAGAGATAAGATAAGATACTAGAAAGACAGTCCACTGGCTAACAGCTTCACTGATTGGCATTTAAATGACATTCTTCTTCAAAGGGAAGGAAACACCATTTCACTGAAGTAGAAAATCAGTGTGTGTGTGTGCTTTTCTGTCTATTCATGTGCAGGTGTGTGTGTGTGTGCACATATGATGATGGCAGGATATAGAGTCTATCGTTGCATTATTCATTCTAAAGCCTTAAGTGATTGTATTCTCTTGTTATGAAGATATGGCAGAGAATGGTCCAAGCCATGTAAATCAATGTACATACAACAGCGTCAAGTATTGGTCTCTCAGTAATAGAGGGC
The DNA here is from genome assembly GCF_002260705.1 of Seriola dumerili. Classification (NCBI taxonomy): domain Eukaryota; kingdom Metazoa; phylum Chordata; class Actinopteri; order Carangiformes; family Carangidae; genus Seriola; species Seriola dumerili. The sequence continues at coordinate 490,598 of NW_019174513.1, read as the reverse complement.
AGGAGATAATCACCACTGCATAAACCCAAGACCCTTTGAAGCGAATGTCACCAAGCAGCACGCTGTTGAATGAAAGTGCTGAATGGCACTTCCTTTACTTGATGACTGTCTTTGATAAGATTGTGATTTTATGGATTGGGGAATAAATTCACTGAAAGATTTATGGCATCCGTTTTTTTCTCTATTCAAGGGCTGATAACATGTCAAGAGCATCAGTTTCATATATATATATAAATATATATTATAATAAATGGAATTGCATTGCAATGACTTTAAGTTACAAAAAATATAATTTTCCCTTTACAAATTAAATACTTAAAGAACATGATGTGAATTTCTAGAATTCCGGTGATTCCCAAGGGGTCAGTGGAAAGGTTGTGAGCTAGCTCAGCTAATTTGAAAAAAAAACTGATTGGATTTAAAATATATACATGTCAATATGTGTATTTAACAGCAAAATAAAATTAGTTTAGGCTGGTCTTTAGTTTACTTTACAGTCACAATACACAATAACCATCTATGATAACACAACTGCACAGCACAGATTGGGTTTTTTGCCCACTTAGGCTACTTTATCTTTAATTGGGTGGGTAAAACTTGATTTGGGTGAGGGTGATATCCATCCATCCATCCATCCATCCATCCATCCATCCATCCATCCATCCATCCATCCATCAGGTTGATTTCCACCTACAAAAGGTTTGGCTATATTCAAGAGGTTTTCAAATTGCGGTCGACTACTTTAAAAGTCTTAGCACCTGATTCTTGAGATTTGTGTAAAGATCGGAGTCATAACTGAGTCAAATCTGGAAACACAGATGTGATGGACATATTTTTTAGAATCAGTGTGACTACGTTTTGTAATGCTAACATGCTGATGTGAAGATGGTATATGGCGACAACCAAAGTCATTAGGATTCATGCTCTGCTGACCACAAATATCTTTACAAAAATATCATGGCTAGCTATCCAGTAGTTGCTGAGATATTTCAGTCTGGACCAAATTAGTCGACAGACAGCCTGACAGGCAGACACTGCCCTCCCTAGACCCATGTTGCAAAAAAATAAAAAAAATAAAAAATATAAAGAGACAATGGCTGAATATGACAATTCCAAGATCATTATGTCTTACATTAAAAAATAATTGTAACAACTTTTGTATAATTGATAGTGTTAAATAATATCAAGTTTAAAATCCTTTAAATTGTTAGTACGTCAGACAAAAACACTGGGATTCCAGACACAGACACACACACACACACACACACACACACACACACACACACACACACACACACACACACACACACACACACACACACACGGTTAGAGGTGTTAAATGTCTTGTGAAAACACCCTCTGGCTGACCTGGCCAGAGTTTGCAGGAAGATGAGGTGAGAGCCTGGCTCCAATAGAGACAGAGTGATCTGGCTCCTTTGTCGATATTTTATCCATGCTGAAATTATTGATCACCCAACCCCGTTCAGTCACCCAGATATCCTGCTGCCATAATGTACCCTACATATTTGATATGGGAGCTATTTTTAAAACTTGGGTCTTTCAACTGTATGAAAAATTGAAAAGAACTGGAGGAGGGAGGGAGTGAGAGATGGAGGGAAGGAGGAGGGGAGGTGGCAAGGAAAAGGAGGAGGGGAAAAAGAGGAAGGAGAGGAGAGAAGATGACGGATAGAAAGAGAGAAAGAGAGGGAAAGGGATTTACTGTAAGAGAGACAAATGTCAGAGGAGAGGGGAGGTGGGAGAGAGGAGGGATGGCCAAGTTCGAAGAAAAAGATTGGAGACAGAAAGAAAGAGAGAGACTGTAAATGAGGGAGCAGAACAGGGAGAGCGAGAAAGAAATGACCTTTTATTGCCTTCACTCACTCAAATAACATGGCACTCTGTCACAACAAAACACGGTGACACTGTGATGTACTAGTTGGGGAGGGTGAAGGAGGGGCAGTAAAAGGACAAGCCATTTAACCGGGCTCTCAACCACCTTTTCTCCAAAACCAGAAGAAATCCTAACCTGTAGTGCAAAATCCCCCGAAAGAACGCTCATACATTAATGCTGGACTTTTAAAAATTACAGCTCTGTATGAGGCCCCAATTAGAATGTGCAATTTCTTTTACAAATTATAGTTTTGCTTTATTTCTGCAACAGTACGACATTCTCATTCACACCACCGACACCACACAAGCCTTTACACACCCGCTTGGTGAGTTGCGTGTCCATCATGAAGTTGTGTACGTGTTTCTCGGCCTTGGTCAGCTCCAGCTTCCTCGCTACCACGGCAACCACCAGAGCTGTACAGCCCGCACCCTGAGAGAAGGAGGGAGGGAGAGAGGGAGGGAGGAGGATGAGAGAAGAGAGCACTGAGTCAGTCAGTACAGAGGAGGAATTGGTAAATCGGTGGCTTTTGGCCGCGGAATTAGCCCAGATGATTGAAGGGAGCGAGGACAAATATGAGGAAGGGAGCCGCGCGACAGAAGGAGAAGTGAAAGGGAGAGAGGAGAGGATTAGGAGGGATAGCTCCGTTCCAGAACCACATTTCCTCATGTTAAGAGACAAGCCAAGTCTATTTTCACTTCCAATCCATCTGGTGTGAGATCCCTTCTATATTGCCTCTATATGTAGCTGAAAATATGCCCCTTATAGATACAAAAACACATGAAAGATTGACACTCCCTCATTTCATTTAATTACATACTGTCAATCTGAATTACATGGTGTCAGTCTTCCTCCTGTCACCGGAGGTTTGAGGTCTGCAGTTAGTGTAAAAGTGTAAAACACAGATCGGTTCGTCCACATTCCAGCTTGACCCACATGAGACATATGGCAAATTCATTTGGGAGAGAGTGACAGTAGTCTCTCAACCAGAAAGACATGCTTGAGAGGAGAAGAGGAGCAGGAACACGGGGAGGAAGGCAGACTTAATTAACTTTCAGATTAGACACTGTTTTCAATGGGGCTGTTGAGTGCTCACAGGTTCCTCTGAAGGGGCAGGCACCGAGAGAAAAAAAAGGGAGAGGGGAAGAAAAGATAAAGAGAGTGAAGAGCTATGAGTAAATATAAATGGGGAATGAAGGAAACATGGAAGGAGGGATGAGTGCAGGAGGCGAGGGCGTGTGCATGGAATAGGAGGAGAGAAAGATGGAGAAGAAGGCAATGTTAATGAGGTCACATATCTGATAAGTAATGAATTAAGATTAAGAGTGTTTAATGAAAATGTATGAGTGCGCTTCCTCTCTGCTTGTGAGTTTGTGCAACTCACAGTGGGAGAGAGAGGGAGAGATATAAGGGGAGGAACATAGTTAGAGAGCGTGAGCGAGAGCGAAGGAGCATGCAACATTTTCAAGCATGTAGGAAATAGCCAAGACTTCATCGTGCACACTCTTGAATGATAAGACAGGTTTGCCAAAAATAACTTTGGCTGGGTTCAGTAAAATGTAACGCACAAACAGGCATTAGTGCCCACGTCTATACACTCATCCACTCTATTTGTGTTTATTCAAAAACTATGAATAAAATATGATGAGAGCCGATGGAAAACCCTTCGAACATTCATACATGTCTGTACTTTAGGGAAAAGAGACCTCTATGAACTGCTACGGAACAGTATGTACATGTGCAGTTCCTTGTGCATGTACCCAGCTGTGTGTGTGTGTGTGTTTTGTTTGCCGGTGTGTTCAAAATTGTCCTCCTCGGTCAGAAACAGTGGGGCGCTGATAGGTTTGTCAAGGTAGGCTTGTGTATATGTACATGCATGTACTAGGGAGTGTGTGCATGTGTGTGTGTGTGTGTGTGTGTATATGATAGTTTGTTTGCGTATACGCCCGCCTTCATCTGATTCCAGCAGGGTTTCCACAAAGTGACACGGCTGATGATGGCTGTGCTGCTGTGATTTGTTTCATACGCCTGGGTGTTTCCCTCGCTCCCTCCACTTCAGCGCAGCCATCTACCTAGCTGTCGGAAAAAGGGGGGTTCACCTATATCTGTGCTTCTGTGTAATATCCACACACTCCAGGTAAAAACTGCATCTTTTAGTTTCATGCAAAAGAACAGGGGAAAACGGTTTACCAACAGTAGGAAGATGTAGAGGAAAAGAGGGGAAGACGTTACAGCATAAAAAAAGATTCCTTTGCTCAATTAGTGTGCACAAAACAAGCACTTACAGGCAGAAAGAGCACAAAAAGGTCTGAAATTGTAGCTACTCTGCATCTCTTTAACCTGACGACTGATCCAGAATCACAAGAAGCTGTAGGAAATGGAACAAAAACACAAACACACATTCATACGGTAACGCTTTACTTTAAACCCCCCATTTAGCATTTCTAAACAGAACGGAACATAAATAACAGTAGCTGTACACAGACAGGAGGACAATTGAAGTATTTGCCAACAACTGTAACTTCTCCTATGAACACACATTTTGCATCATTATAGCAGCAATGTTTTACCATATTGTCATCTGTCATCTGTTTATATAGCAGCCTCCACTTATGGGTGTCCACAGGGGAGTTTTAGCTGTTGACAACTACATTAATCAACACTTATATGTACAACCACATGTATTCTTATAAACCACTGATTGAGAGTTTATATGCTTCTTATAGATGCTAAATAGTTAAAATATAGTGTTACCATTCATAACAAAATGCATGAATGAAAATACAAGTGCAAATGATACACATGCACACACACATGAATTGAAATATGTGATTTGCTTTATATTAGACAACATACAGGCTGCCTGTATTTAAACATAGTAGTCTACCCTACCACAATCCACCTACCCACACAGACACATGAAAGCATGCACATATACACACTAACACCTGGCACACCCCCAGGTAGCCTCAGGGCAGTGGTATAATCCAACACTGTTGGCCTTCATGTGTTGTCATAGTAACAACGGGGGGAGAATTTCTCCTATAGAAACTCATTACAGTAATTCTCAACAAAGACAAAAAATAATATCCTGTTCTGTCACCTGTCACCCCTGCACCAATCTGTCCTTTTTTTAAAAAAAAAAAAATCTTCTTTTCACTTTCACCTCCACGCTGTTTTCCCACGACCTGCCGCGCCCGCTCTCCCTCACGAACGGCATACGTCACCTTTCTCTTTCTACCTGCAGCCTCGCTCCTTCTCTGATGATCAACGAAAATAAACCACTCTGAACACTCTGAAGAGTGTAGCGAGAGTGTGTTTGTGTGTAGTGACAGGGGAGGAGAGTGTGTGTGGGAGTCATACTAAGAGTGTATGTCAAGCTCTGTGTCAGCGTTGTGTGGAGGATGCAGTCTGCAGCAGTGGGCTTGGGACGACTGTGTATCCACCCCCTGTTTTGTGTCTTTGTGTGTGTTAACATTTCAATGAGAGTTGCACTCTAAACACTAAAACACTGATTGGATGATTCACCGGGCAAATTGGGGGTTTATGTGTGTCTTTGTGAAAGTGCATGTTTATTCACACTAATACAGTTAAGAAAGTAGGTGAGCTGGCAAATGCAGAGAGGCTGGACAGAGAGAAGATGAAATAACACACATGTATGTTTTGGGAGTTTTGGGGAAGTTTTAAGTTTAAGTTTAAACTAGTGAGAAATATAATTTTCAAAACACCACAGATATAAACATCAGAGGAACTAAAGGAAAAGGTGAATGAGTGAGTTCTGATGTTGTTGTCCCTCTCTTGGGTTTTCTTGAACCATCATCCAGCTGTCATGAAATAGCATCTCACTGGCTTCAATATTCAGCCAAGGTCGGTGCTGCTTGACCTCAGGGGCGCTTTAGAAAACATACTCAACTCAAGTGGAAAAACTAGCAAACATGCAAGCGTATAAATGTAATACAGAAGACTATTAATAATAAAATTTAGAAATTTTACCAGCTTATTATCTTATTTTCTTGACGATACTAACACAATTCAGGATTTTAAAATCACTCAACCATTGGTCACATTATCACATCTTAACATGCATCTGGACTCATCTGAACACTGTTTAGAGTGGGAAGTGCTGTGCCGCTCTTCCTTTGTATGAACCCACTACCTTTATTTTATAATCCATTCAACAAAGCTCAACTATGCTACTGGAATTCTTTTCTGGCTCCCTTAGTTTTTTAAAACATAAAACGAACAAAAAATGGCATTCTTGCCATAATTCATTTAATGAAAAATTTGAAATTTCATATCCAGGTTCCCTCCTCTTTGTGAATGAATGCCATTTGGACACATTGAGAATGTGGTGCTTTTGTGTGCATTGCATACATCTGTAATTCAGAAAAGTAATGTTATTATATAATTTGTTAAAAAAAACTGTAACATCCCAATCTCAGGTGAGCACCCACTCTGCAGTGCTTCGTGTTTCAGCTTTTTAGCTGCACACTTGTCCTCTATTACTCACCGTACTCTCCCCTTTGGCAACATAAAACATGTGGCACACTGTGTCCTAGGAGGTAAGCATTCCCAGGTAGCATGTTATTTTTGAGTCTTGTTTTTTCTTTTGTGACCTTCAACAAAAGCCAGCATACTTATTAGCACATTTAATTTAGGATTACTTGACATTTAGCTGTAGAGCTATTAAAAAGTCTAATTTTCTTGCATTTGAAGAAACTAATTGCCCCCAATCATTCAGAAGGGTATTAAAGTGATAGCATGGGAAAGAAGCGGAGAGTCTACACTCATATCACTTAATGAGTTGACCAATTTGTCAAATTTTCAAAGACTTGTGCTTTAAACAAAAAGAAGCTAGAAAGGAGAAAGATGAAGATGAACAACGACAGAATGACAAAGCAGTGAGAAATAGTTTGAGGAGGGAAGAACACCTGTGAAGTGAAGCAAATAGAGGAGCAGTCGCCAGCTTAAACACTGATGCTAACAGATGGAGGGTAGATAGAAAATAGAAATAAACACATGGCCTCAGGGAAGGAGAGACGGACAGAGAGGAAAAGAGAGATAGAGGGATAAATAGAAAGAGAGACAGAAAGAGAGATAGGTGGATAGTGGTACAGAATAAAATGAAAGACGGAGAGGAAAAAGAGAGAAACTAAGAGTGGGAGGACATGGCACACTGAAAGGTGGGACCTTCATTATGCAATGAGGACAGACAAAGGAATAACACGCATAGATAAACACACACACACACACACACACACACACACACACAAACACAAACACACACACACACACACACAGAATCACAAAACCACTAATGTTCTCTTGTTTGCACGCCTACACACCAAAAACACACAGAAGCACAGATGCAGGCTAATTCAGAGAGGATTGCCCAAATTAAACAAATGGCAGAATTTCTCTTGCAAATGACAGCATGCTCTCTAATCTGCTGACCTTTGAACGAGGCGAGGACAACGCCACGGGGAGGGAGAGATAGAAAAAGAGGGCAATAGAGGGAGGAGCTGTACTGACCATGATTCCTGTGAGCAGACAGACTCCTTTGCCACAGTAGGTGTGAGGAACCATGTCTCCATAGCCGATGGACAAGAAAGTGATGGAGATAAGCCACATGGCTCCCAGGAAGTTACTGGTCACATCCTGGGCATCGTGGTACCTAAAAGCAAACATGTTCAGAGGATAAAGTCAGTCAATAGTAAAAGATATAAATAATAACAATAATAAACAAAAAAAACATAACTGGCCGAGCGGTCCTGTCTGCAAATGTGGGCGTCAAACCTCAAACACGTGTCGTGCAATTTTGCCTGACACAGAACATAACACATAACTGCAGCTCTTGCCTCCATCATTTCTGCCCTACGCACAACACTGTTACCATAGCAACCAATCCTGGTGCATATTTGAAACAAAGTTGTTTTCTGAAAAACTAATTCAACAGACAAACGCAAATTTTAGCCCTGGATGTTAGCGATAGATATATTTGCTCTGAGCTCTCTACTCTCCTGCCTGAGGGGACACGCTCTCCAAATTCTCAAATTTGCACCTTGTTTGAAGCAGTTTAATTGAATTGTATGTGTTTTTTTCCTTCGTTAATTTGGTTTGGAGAGGAGAGGAAATGTCAATTAAAGCTGGATGTGGACCAAACAACAGCTTCCCAGCAGCCGGGCAATGATGCCTTTAACGAAGTTTATTAACCAACGGACATTTTCCCATTTTTCCTTTATTGTATCCAAAAGCATTTCAAGACATCAAAAGGGATGGTCACGTTTCACTTTCCACTTGATGGTAGATCAATAAAGTGACATAACTTAAAATGTCTGTTTAGTAGCCTTTGACTGTAACTGGACAATTTGATTTACAGTTTACAACAGTCTTCGTCAATAACCATTTCATTTTAAAGCATCTGCTTTGGCCAATAAAACACTAGTGTGTACAGTCATATGGCTACAGCAGATAATTATTTAAGTAAGTACAATATGTACCTACTGAAGTGTTATATAATGTTATCTGCTGTAGGTCAGCTGATTTCTCATCAGCAGAGGAGAGTATGCATCTTGAAACTTGTGCTGCACCAGGTAACAAATGTAAGATATCTTTTCTCCATTAAGAAAATTAAGTATACGCAGTATATGTCCCACAAGGACATACTGTTTGATGAACTATGTCAACCTGTGTTTGACCAGTTACAAATGCGTTGTCAGACAATGTATAGCAGTTGATGAGCTAACTATTAATGTCTTTATATCTGCTTACAACTGAACTATAGTGCCTCACAAGTGTTTGTATACTGCTCCTAAATGCTGAGGTCGTGGGGTAAGGTGGGTAAAATAAAGTGTTAACTATTATATTGATATTATTCTTTATTTTTTTTGTCAGACAAAACGGACAAACTAAGAAACAACTCCATCGCCTGGATCAAATGAAGTGTACAACTGGTGTGAAAGCCTCATAAATTGAAGTCTAACGATGGATTATCTTGCACACATGTCCCAGATTATATTTCCTGCCAATTGAATTTGATTGCTGGGTTGAAATCCTCATCCAATCACAGTCCAACACTCTATCTCATGCACACACGCGCAATAAACACACACAGCCAAATGGACCAGCTTTGGTACTGACCTCTCACACACTCGCACGGTCCAGGCAGCAATGATCCACAGAGAGATGCTGAAGACCAGCAGCACCGTCCCAGGGCAGATAGTCATGAGGGTTTTCATTACAAACCGTGTGTTAAAATGCACCTGAAATACATTTACACACACACACACACACACACACACACACACACACACACACACACACACACACACACACACACATACACAGTCAGTATAGCAGAGCCAATGTCATTGTAATACACATTTTTTTCAAGGGTCAGTATTGTGTAGCTGTGAAACCTCACCCTGTGCGCAGTTTCCCACACAGGCTTGATGTTTTATTAATTAGTCTTCAGAGTAGCTTTTGATAGTGACCGCTCTCGGAGAATCTCCGCTGTAATTGGAGTCGAGATCGGGGCTCGGCCTCTGACTCGGGTCAAGTTATACAGTGTCTTAAAGTAATTGGCCTATTTTAGTGAAGTTTTTTTTTTTTTTTAAATCTGTGGTTCATTCGTCAATAAGAGGCAGACCATCAACTTCAGGCAAATGGATCATCTGAGAGCAAATTTAGCCCTGGAAGGGTTAAGCAGCTGATAAATGAGTTGTCATGTAAGAGCCGCACTTCAATGGCAGCTTCACCTCCTCCCTCCGTCACTGTAGCCTGAGGGTCAGAATAGTGCCATCGCAGATACACTCGCAAACTGCTAAATTACTCATCTAACATCCAGTCCATCTCTCCCGCTGTCCTGCTGTCCTGCTCCTCGTAGTTTGCATATTTCCAACATGCGCTACATCTCCTCTTCCTGATTTTACAGTAATGTTTATCGTTTAAAGTCATTACAAACCTGGCACCAATCATTTATTGCATGGCTTGTGCATGTTTCTCCGCACTAGTTTTGCAATCTCATTCTAGTCCTTTGTTTTCATGGCCCATTTGAGCCGTATGCAATATCTTGTTCCCATTTCATGCTCCCATCTCATATTGTATTATGAAAGATCCACCATAGCTTACATCTAAGTCTATATGCAGAGTGATAACAAAAGGAGAGGAAAGGTATTTGAATTGGTAGATAAAAAGGAACAGGGTGACTGGAAGGCCGGAGCGGCAGGAAAGACTTGAGATAGTTAGAGAGATAGAGGGCAGGGATGAAAGGGACATCACGGACACAGATTTAATTCAGAGGAGAGAGCTCTTGACCTCGATACCATTACAACTGCCTCACCTCTTTCCAGCTAAACCTTTAACAACCACACTCTTGAATGCATACTTCATAGACACACATCCGCAAGCACAAAAGCCTGCTGACCTTATTTAGGGCACCTATACTCCTGGAGGAGGCGTCGGTGAAGAGTTTACTGTGCAGAAGCATGACTCTGGCGATGAGGTAAAGGCGCAGAAACATGGGCACGCTCAACACCATGTCCAGGTCGGCCTCGGCCTGCGACGGCGCATACGAGAAGGCCAGCCGCGCCCGCCACTGAAACTTAAAGTCCCCGGGCACTGGATGCACCGCGGACACCAGCAGCTCCAGCGCAATCAGCAGGACCCTCTCCATCGTCATGGCGATGCGCCAGTCATCCGCTCCGTTGTCGATGACAAACAGCTGCAGGGACAGGAAGGACATGAGGAGAGTTAAGAGAGGAGAGGAGTTACACTTGTTTTTAAAGCAGTGCTGTGCTTACTTCTCATCATGATCCACTGCTGGCACAGTCCACTCATCAGCACAGCTGACTGATGTGATGATTAAAGGAACCAGAGGCAATTTAGAGTAAATGTCTCTTTTCTGAGATGAAAAACACCATCCATCTAATCAGTAATCCTTACTCCTTACAGTACTTTGGCTCATTTTCATCTAACCTACGACTCTTGTCTTACTAAAATTAAACCAAGGATGCCAAATCATCTTAAGCTGTTACTCTTGATTAAAACAGGATCCTAATCACGACAATCACAATATTTTACTAAAAAAAGACCACTACACCGGTATTTCTGCCAGGCTCATGAGCACACGCCTAACAATGTTACTTTAATTGCAGTTTTCCCTCCCTGTATGTTGACATTTTGTAGTTCGTAATTGCAGTGGTTACTCTTGATATTGTCGCTAAAGCCGCTGTTATAAGGAAGTGGTAAGAGCAGGTTTCATTACAGTGGCCCTCCTCCAGACTGTGCTGACAGGAACAAGGGGTGGGGGGGTTGATGAGAGAGTGAGAGGGCGGTGGAAAAAGATGGATGAAGTGCAGAGGAAATGAAGAGATAAAGATAGGAACGGGGAACTATCAGGAGGAGGACACTGCAAAAAAAAAAGAAACAAAGAAAGAAAAAGTTTCTAGCACTCAGAATTTGTGTCAAGAATTTTCTAAAAATTTGTCAGTAAATAAAACATAATGCTTCACAAAACTCAAGAAAAATCACACAATTGCACGGTTGGTTTGACAACAGGTTGGAATCTTGCAGTGTAGAAATGGCTTGAACTTTTTCATAAAAAAAAAAAAAATCTAAATTTTAGGACATGAACAAAAATGACTTAATAGGATATTCTTGCAGTGGACAAAAAAAGTTAAAGCAAGAGAGAAACTTAACACAGAGACTATAAAGAAAGGCCGGGCACAGTGAGAGAAATGAGGAACTCCCCTGCTGTAAATCGGCCAAGTTTACCAGATGCTGTACTGCCTCCAGTAACAGGCAGCACTAACAATTGCTCTTTACCACATGATTCATCTCAAGGGCTTTTAGCCCACACAAACATTTATTTAGGAAAACATAAATACAATAACAGGTCAAACGTCAGAACAAGCGAGCATGATAGTCTGCCACTAAGGGTCGTGGCCAAATGGTCACCGCATGATGAAGGAGGACTGACACTCTGCCACTTCCTCAGCCACCTATGGACACACACCGTACATAGTTCATCATTATCTATACCTAGCTCAGCAGGATGTATGTGTTTCCCTTGTTCTGCTGTTTTAACATGTGTGTACACATGCAAACATGTGTACACACACATACAGTATGTAGCCTACGCACATGCCTGAGTCATTGTGTAAGCTATCATTTGAACCAAGGGTCAAACACTGGCTGTACTCTTTAATGATTTCAGTGTGTGTGTGTGTGTGTGTGTGTGTGTACTGTATTTGTGTGTATTTGTGTATGCCTGAGTGAGTTTGAGAGAGAGTGTGCAGACCCAGCCTCATCATGGTGACTGTTGCCAAGGCGACAACATCAAAGAGCAGCCAAGCTTAATTAGGATCCCCAGCGAGAGAGCAAGAGATAGAGAGAGAGAGAGAGAGAGATGGAGAGAGGGGGAGAGCGAGAGAGTCAAAACGGGAGAAAAGCAGCTAGAGACGAGGCAAGAAGAAAGAGAAAGGAGATACAGGAAAAAAGACGGAGAGGTGTGTGTGTGACAGCAAGTGAAGAGCTACAGAGAGGAAACACAGGTCGTCTAACACTCATGTTCTCTGCAGAGACGTGCAAAGGTTTATGTGTGTGGGAGTGTATATGCGCTCACAGTTTGGGGACAAAAATCTATTCGCACTGTCACATTACGGGACTGACCTCTCATTTGAGGACAAAAAGCTGGTTGCCAGAAGGTAAACCATTGAAATTCAGGACTAATACTAATTTTTCAGTTTAAATTAGAGTTAGGATTAGAGTTAGGCATCTATGGTTATGGTCGAGGTTAGGCTAAGTCTCCAGGGAATTAATGCAGCTCAATGCAATGTCCTCCTAAGAGACAAAAACAAATTTGTATGTGTGCGTGTGTGTGTGTGTGTTTGTTTGAGCCAGAGAGTAGGGCAACCAAACTTCATGTATATTCATTCACACTTTCAGGACAACGCTTTTTGTCTGCAAATCGTTCATTCATTTCTCCCAGTGTGTGTGTGTGTGTGTGTGTGTGTGTGTGTGTGTGTGTGTGTGAGTGAGACAGAGTCGCTCCATCAGCCGTGCCTCCGTCTACCTCTCTGTTTTTCCTCCTTCTAACATCCCTCACTCCCCTTCCTTCTCTCTCTCTGAATGACATCTCCCCAAATCAAAACGGAGGTGATCCAGTTTCTTGCCACTGGAGGAAATGAGCGTCTCTCCCTTCCTCTTCCCTCCGCCCTCCCCTCCTGTCCTGTCCTCCCTCGCGCTCCTGCTGTCGGTCTTTTCCTGGCTAAATCGCCATGAGGAAGGGATAAATAATTAAATTCCATTAGGAAAGTAATCTGTCAATGGGAGTGAGTGAGTGCCACTGCCCCTGCATGACCAGGACAGAGGGAGGGAATGAGTGGGGAGGAGAGGGGGTGTTGGGAAGAGGCAAAGTAGGTAGGGATTGTCTATGTGTGTGTGTGTTTGTGTTTGTGTGAGAGAGAGAGAGACACACCCCGTCAACTGTATAAAGAGAGAAACAGCGAGTAAGGTCAGAGAACATCAAAGCTAAATAAACTCAGACATAAAGAACAAGCCCATAGGGAAACATGAGTAAGACCACGGAAAAAAAAAATTGTGCCCTCTGTTATTTTCTTAATTTTAACAAAATGTGGCATCACAGGGCAGAGGGCAAGGGACAAGGGAATGGAAGAGAAAGCAGACAGGACATAAGGAGGGCAAACTCAGAGGGAAAAAACAAACAGCAGGCCGGCGGGAGAACAAGGGATACAAACAGGGAGAAAAAAGGAGAGATGTGTGAAAATGACAGTGCCAAAGATAGGCTGAGGTCTCTTCACAGGTGACGATGTGAGGTCTGACAGGACACTCTCCACCTGAAGCACCCCACCCACCCCACCTGCACCAGCTGCTACATTGGCAACCTGCTGGAGGAGTTTGTCACCCCTCCATCTTTCCTCCTCAGCCGTCCATCCATCCATCCATGCCTCAACCCCTTCTAGTCCCCCTGGCCGTCGTAGCTTTGTAATCGTGTTAAGTCCCTGATTGCAGATGTCTCTCATCACGGAACCAGACGCAGCACTGGCCAGACTCTGCCAAGCGAGCAAACGAGACATGCAGGGAGATTTTTGCACACATGCACGCTTACACATGCACACGCATCCAGACGGCCTTGACAAATGCAGCACAGACGTAAAAAAAAAGAAAGAAAAAATAGAAAAAATGGGAGGGAAAAAGATTAAACCTCAGTCTGGGATGAGGACAGCCCTAATCACTGAAGGAGATGGTGACAGAGTGAACACTGAACTACTTTTACACACCTATGGGAAATGTCTGGGTCCTACAGCATGGAAATCCCTGGCACTGGCAGAAAATAACTGGGGTGAGCCAACCACACACACACACACACACACACACACACACACACACCCAGATTCACACACCCAGATATATGTGAATATGCAGAGTGGATAACACGCTTTCCTTGACTGTAACTGCAGCTCCGAGGGAACACCCCTGTGGCTGTTTCTACACCGTCGAGACAGGAAAGAAAGGGGATAGAGGGTGTCGTGGAAGTGGAAAGGAAGTGCTGGAAAGTGCGAGAGATGAAGAAAGGTTCACGGTTGTGGCGTGTGCATGAGCAGTGTTGCCTAGTTTGCCACTAAAAAATTCTAAAAACAGCAACTGTGAGAGAGTGAACAGAGGATTCCACCGGTGGTGTCTTGAGACCAGGAATTTCTTTCGCTCAGTGCAAATATAAAAGACAGATTGTCACTAAAAATGGACAGAGGCTAGTGAGACACAAATGGCATCGGATAAATTAACATTTCTTGGAAATAAGAGGGTAAAATGGTTCTTTCACATCTACAGTGAGGCCGCTGTTGTTTATGTCACTCTCATTTCCTCTTCCATTATATTTCCCGGGGCAGATGTACATTATGCAGAATCTGCAGAACATGTCATCATGAAATGACCAAGCATTGCACGTCTCAGGGCTGCAGGCTCACTTTAACAACCCTTCATGGAAGACGACTGCTCACTTTATTTTCCTAAAGCCATTTTGCCTGCATTTGAGTGGCTGCGAGGGATCTTCTTGATCAATGATTACTTCTAAAATCCTCCAAAAGTAACTGAATAACACAGTTTGCTAATGCTTTAAGTGCACAAATGGACTGGAGAAATATCTCTTTCTCACACACTCTCTTAGAGTTTCTATTTGATTAATTTAAACAACAATTCAATTTTTGCCTTTCAAGTCTGGATTTCTTGCAAGTTTCTCAACTAAAATGAATCCTTTTGTTTTAGAGAACCTTTTGTTGTCAGGTATGTAAAAGTTTCTCTGTGTGTGTCTGTGTGTGTGTGCAAAGGAAAGAAAAGGGCCCTGGTGAGCTGGCAGATTAGTGAGTCATGCAACAGACCAGGATTTCAGATGCATGAACATGCATAGACGTCCCTGGACACTACATGAAACACATGAAAGAAAAGGTGCAAAGCTGCTGAAATATTCTGTTATGTTCTATTCACCTCGCAAACATGCAGCCTGGTTTTGGCCCTGTGAATCATTGGTCCTTCTGATTTGCCAAAAGGCCATTTAGAAACTGTGATTCATAATAACTACTGTCTTTAGGGTAATTTTTTTGATTCATCATTGGCTAAACCAATGAGATTTCAATATTTCAGTCTCCATTATTCATGACCAATCTCAGTCAGTTGGGTGCAATGTTAACTCAGACTAATGGTGTGCAGTTGCACAGATTGGGCAGTCAATCCAATCATTTCAATTGTCGATTCAAGCATGAATTATGTTGATGTTGCAAGCCAAGCCCTGATCACTTTGTGCTTTCAGTCTATTTCACTCTTATTCAGTGCTCAGCTCAATGATGAGGCTGGTGCCTGGGGGCCCAAGCAGCAGGCATAAAAAAGTTTTCTGCCAAAAGATTCCTGTAAAGATGTTAATTGTCTTTGCCTAAGTATTATGCATGCAAAAAAAAATCTCAAATGGATCCCTAAGGTATGTGTAATGCTAAATGATTTGTCACAGTTCAGCAGGAATATGGTATTGTTACCATGGTAGCACTATTCCAGTTAATCCAGTCTTAATAGAGTGCTGCAGGAATGAGTCCTAAAACCCAGAAATTAGCTAGCATTTTAGTACTTCAGGTTCCCTCATCCTGAATATGGGTTTTTTTGAATGGGTTTTTGGTTGAAATAAGGTCTGTGGTTAACAAAAGGTCAAGACATTGTCATATTTCATTCTAAAACATTAAATACATCAGTAAATATCCCAGTTGTGATTTCTTTACATTTTTATGTGTCTTAAAAAAGGCTGGTTGCTAACAAGTTGCTATATGAAACTATGCAGGTTGTTGGGGACATTAAATGTCATCCCTGCAGCACTTTATTGTAATAAAAGTTATTCTTCTTGTTGGTGTTTTAAATGATCCTTATCGATCTTATCCATGAAATCTAGATTCCTTTTGTAGTTGACAGTAATCTCTCTGTGACTACTGGCTATAATACTGTTCATGTGGTAGTAAAGGGCCTGGAGTGCATCCATGCCACAACAGTAAACAGTAAAATCTAAAAATCTATTGTAAAATGAATAAGCAAACAATTAATGATAATGAGATGCTATGACAGGGATAATGTTTTTGTTTCAGTTGTTGCATTTGGTTTAGGTTTTGGGAGACTCTTGAAATTCAATGGCCTTTTTCACAGCAGCCATTTTGCCTTATGATAGCAGGCAAAGCACAGGTGTTACAAATAACATACACAATGGCTCTGTTCTATTCAAGTGTCCCAGTCAGCCATGACAGTGTGTCAGTCACACGGTGAGTCAGCATGAAAATCACAAGGACCCTGAAATTGAAGTAGCTAAATGATTTCAACCATCATTCTTTTCTTTATTTACACCTGTGCTTTTTGTACTTTGATATGACAAAGTGTTTTCTGTGAGAAGCACAAACGACTGAGAACATGGGAAATGTAACAAACTTAGTTAGGAATCAGAAGCCATCCAGAAAAATGTTAGAACATGAGTGATGAAACTCAAACATTTGGGTATTTTAACAGCAAATATCTCACTGTAATAGGAGTTAAGAGAATTTTGCAGTGTGCTAATTTGTGCTCCACTGATTTAATCTAAACATACAATAAACTAATGAAAATCAAAGTTACAGCAACACAGCCTTTTCATTAAAGTTTGCATTCATTTTGCTTTTTGGCTGAGATTTTAACTTTCAGTTTGCTGGATTAAAAATGAAAGAAACAAACCCAGGGGGTGTCAAAGTGGCTCAGCTGACTAAGCACAACACAAAACTGCAATGTTCTCACTTCAAATCAAACATTTCTCATGTCAGCTCCCCGGCTCTTTATCCTGTCACTTTTCACTGTAACGCTGGAATGACATGAGTGCACAAACCATTGAAACACATGTTCCCATTTACAGACAGTAATTATCTAATAACTGTCTGTACTTAACAGGAACTCAAATTCTTTTATTTGATGGCAGTGAATAAGAGAGATATTTGTGATCTGTGATGATTACTGATGAATTGCACTGCATTGATTTTTTTCCTTGTTTCACGCTGAGAACAACTGGGTTGGGCTGTCCCCTGACAGATTAGTAGAGACAGTGGAGAGAGGAGGAAAAGGAGAGAAACATCCAAAACAGGAGGGCAGAGAAGAAAGATGCAAGAGAGGACTATAGCAGAGAAACACTGTGTGAAAAGGGGACAAGATAAAAGGGGGGAAAAAATAGTGTGAGGGTTTTTAGAAGAAGAGAAATGCAGGCGAGTGTTAAAGTACAACCGGAGAAGGGTGAGTAGGTGAGAAGTTGAATGCTGAGTAACAAGGGAGGAGACGAGTCAGGAAGAAAGGATGTGAAACTCAACAACAAAATTGAATTGATGCCCAGTGGAGGAGAAGGGAGACAGATCTAATCTGATAATGACAGAGAAGCAGGAGAAGAAGGAAAGACAGAAAGAAAAAAGAAAGAAAAAGAGAAGCACGCTGATGGTGGTAAACAAAAACTACTGTGAGATAAAAGACATGAGGGGAGAGAGAAATGGAGATCAGTGAAAGCGGGAGAGGGAGAGAGAGGTGGTATAAATGTCAGCTAAACTCGATAACATCGTTCTGATCTGCGGCGACTCTGCCTCTTCGACCTTCTGTACAAATGTAGCCTATATATACGCGCACGAATGTGTGTGTGTGTATGTGTGTTTTGTGTGTGTACATGCGTGTAATATCCTGTTACATGCTGGGCAAAATGCTCCAGCAGAGTGTGTCATAATCTGAGAATGAGATCTTTATTGAACAATGCCTTTCATTTCGCACGACATTACTTTTCATGAGTGTGTGTTTGTGTGTGTGTGGGTGAAGCATCCACCAATAAAAACCAGAGACAAACTGGCATTTGTTATGCTGAACGTGTATATATAGGCAAATAGGGTTGGCGCCGGCAGGCAGGTAGTGAATAATAAAATTAACATGCATGTAACGAAACATGTATGGTTTCAGGTGTAGCCTACATACATGAAAGCTCTTTGCATGCATGCACAGAACTATGTGTAAGAGTTTAAGATGCTGCACACGGTCACTGCGCTCAGCTGTTATGGCGTCTAACTGCCCCTACAACCACAAACTGTTATTTTTTACATTTCTGTTTATCTACACTGTGTTAATTAGTTACCTTTAGAGTTGTTGGTTGATGTAATTTTGAATTTGGACAGAGCCAGGCTAGCTGTTTACTGTTGCTTTCAGTCTTCTTGCTAAGCTAGGCTAAACACGTCCTGACTCCAGCTTCACACAATCAATATTTCATTAACTTTACTGTTTTGGTTCACTCTCACCTCATCAGCAATGTTTTCAGCTGCAGCAGGCAGCTGTTTATAGTGATAAAAGCTGCCCAGCACCAAACAGCAGACAGATACAGTTAGCCACTAGCTGGTGAACATAATGGAGTTTAGCTGCTATTGTCCATAGTAACATTGTGCACCTCAGGTTAATTGTTAATTATGGAAAGTTTCCAATATTAAAAGAAAAGAGTACTTGGGCAAAACGAACAAGCAGTCACATGATTAAACAGGTTTAACCCAATCCCCAGATCAGCTAAACTTATTTGGAAGAGAAAAAGAGAGGGAACTCTAAATTATTAAACTTGCAGTTTGTCAAACTTACTTTAGTTGTGTGGACACAGTTTTTCTGTGCAATGAGGACTTATTACCATCAATTCAAAAGTGCCCATTTGGTCTTACCTCCTACTAAACTGGTTTAGATTATCTGGGTGAACTGTCGGCTTTTTAAAACCTGTCGGACCATCTGATCACAATGTACAATGTGCAATGTTATAGCAGAAATGATGGCCAAAACAATGAAAATGAGACTGATGCTGTAATACACCAGAATTATCCTTTAAAGCGGTAAGCTGCTGTAGTGTAAAAATTCAAATAAATTATCACCATCCTCACTCACGTTATTATCAAAGGGATTTTGGGTTAAATCCCAAATTCACCTCCCTCACCCTGCTGCGATTCCCACCCATACCTTCACTGCACCCTCCCCAAACTCCTAACTTCATTTAATCAAAAGGAATTATTTCTCAAAGAGATTAACAAAAGACCATTTTATCTCTCTCTCTCTCTCTGTCGGCCTTACAGTAGCTACTCTCAATCTCTTCTTCTCCTGTCGGTATTAGTGTGCCTGTCACGTGCAGCAGCCACAGTGTGTGTGGGTGGATGACTGACTCCGTATGTGAATGTGACATCAAACTTGTGAGCAGAAACGAGGGTTCTTTTATCAATGAATGCTTAACCATATATCCAAACACATACGTGCGACTCATATGCAAGCATTGAGTCGGCTCCCTTTCCTCCCGTCTCTTAATACACAGTGGCTGCCTATTACAGAGTGATTACCAGTCTATCAGTCCCTGTGTATGACAGTGAATAAGCAATGACCATCTAGTTATTGATCCACAGAAGGAGAGTCTGAACCTCAGAGCAGTATGCATCAGAATCCCCATCACAGACCCGCAGGAACTTTAATAGACATTTCCAGCGACATCCAAGCTGTGATGTAATGAAAAAAAAAAAAAGAAAAAAAGTCACAGCTTCAACCTAATATGTTGTTAGATGGATGAGTGCGGCTCTGTGGTTTAGCTGTTGGGAGTAATAGCTGGTGTGGGGGCACTCATCGGGACTGATTCCCGCAAGGCTCCCATAAATAGTCAATGTGCATCGATTGCAAATGGCTTCCAATGAAAACCCCGGCTAAATGACCATGGTACCATTATATTAGTGAAATGACAAACAGCAAAACAGATATCATGAAGCACGAAAGCATTTCTGATTGATTGTTTCAGCCTCACAAGAGGTTGGGTCTGTGTATGTTTACGTGCCTTGTGTGTGTGAGCGTTTGCATGTTTATGTATGTTCTCTGTGCATCTATTGAATGACAGGATTGTTATTGAGTGTGTATTTAACATTCAGTGCGTATCTACTGGATGCAAAGCCATGCTGACTCTTTCGTTGATCCCACTAAGACTCTCATTAATGTCATTAATTGGCGGGAGCCGACACACACCTGGGTCCCCTGATCTATCTCCAGACCCTGAGGGACGACTACATCATGTGTACACTATGGACGGAGCTTAGATGTGCTTTTGTTTATATTTAAAGAAAAACACTCCTTAACAAAAGGCATTAAAGTTCTGCTACTGCTACACACGATGACGTCAGCATGAACAGCTGTTTACTTATCTGTCTAGAAGAAACGTTACGAGTTCAGCATCAAACTCTTGCTTTGTTTCTATTTCAATCACTTCTTCTACTGAGGTTAGCATGCTAACTGTCTCGTCAATTTCTGAAACCCAGCCAACGATGGATGAAGCTCTTGGCAAGACTGGTAGGTAAATAGCTGTTAATGCTATTGTTAGCCATGTAGCAATGGCAAAACTTACAAATAGATCCTTTAAAAGATTGGTGGCTATTTTGGGGAATGCTCTATCTTGCCAAGAGTGAGATAAGAAGATCAATACCATAACTATTTGTAAAACCATAAATTCTTGTTTTGACACTTTTATACTTTTGATTGTTTTATACTATAACTTTTTCTACAGATTAAACAAAAGAGATATAATATCTTTATAATGGTTTAGGTGGTTTCAGGTGCTAGTAGATGGATTTTGTTACCTTTGGGCATGGCAAGGTTATCGGTTTTCCTCTTCTTCCAGTCTTCAAGACAAGCTGAGCTAATCGTCTACCAGCTCTAGCTCCATACTTCAAGCACAGACATTAGAGTGGTATTGATCCTCTTCTCAGTAAAGCTAAACTACCAAAGCTTCCAAAATATCACACACCTGCTTGTGATTTACTTTGTGTCCATATATATAATGGAGGGTGGAGGCATGTGTTTGTATTTTACCTGAACCTCCCGTGCATGGTAGGCTATGATGAGGCCCAGCAATATGACTGTGGACAGGCTGATCAGACACTTCAGGGCCAGAGAATACATGGAGCTCTGTAGAGAGAAAATGGACACACACTCCATTAGAATCATTCAGCACCAACATAAAACATATTTCAGATTGACTCTGCCTTGGTGATTAGTTTAATATTCAGAGGAAAGTGATGAAAAACACTTAGACAAGATAACACAATCTTAAAAAGGTCTTGATTGTCAAGATTAAAAGTCTGGTTTAACTTGTCAGATGTCCCAGATGTCACACAATGTCCTTTGTCCCTCCGCTGAAATGCCATGTGCACCGTGGCGGCACTGCCTCAGCATAAACAATAAGAACTAACATTTACAAAACAGACTTTCAAAGGCTGAACAGAAGTCAAATAGTAGTATGCCACCCGTCTGCAGTCAAGCTTTAAAACCTCTGCTTGTCTGGTTTCATAGGGTTTATAATCAATGCACTGGGGAACTTCCGATCAATACAACTCATAGCACTTGAATGGCTTCTTTAACCCCCTCACCTCACACGCAGAGTACAGCAATGCTTACTGGAGTAACCATACATGTGAACACACATACGTACAATCACATTTGTATATTAGCACATCTACACAACTGCACACATCTGATGTACATTAATCTACACCAGCGGTTCCCAACCAAATCATGGCCCATTTGAAAATCTCAAAAATGTTAGCGGCCTACATCTGACCTCATAACAATGCGGAGGCCGAATAATGCTTTCTCAGAGCATTTTATTTTATTATTTTATTTATTATTTTAATGATAATGACGGAACATTCAGGACTGTACTGAAAGCAGGGGAAAAGTAGGAAGCTCAATTTTTCTTTTTTCTTTGACATTATTTATTTATTTATTTTTATGAATACATTTTTTCACCAGAATTGTACTGTTGTGCAAATGATTTGTTGGCCCACTTGCAATACATTCGCAGCCCACCAGTGGGTCAAGGCCCACAGGATGGGAACAACTAATCTACACAAATGCAGATGGAATATCAAAAGTGAAAAGTGTGTTTTGATTGATTGTTTTGCTCTCAAGTGATCCATTTCAGAAAGTAAAAAGGAGTCTGAGTTAAAGAAAAACAGAGTAAATAAGAACAATTCTTGTGATCAAATATCATGCAGAGTACTTGAACTATCCCACAGCCAAGATATATTTATTTCTGTTTGGCTGACAGATGTCCATTAAAATTCAACATTAGGACAACTCATTTGTGGCTCTGGTTAACAGTTTAATCACCATTTTAAATCAGCGCACAGGGTATGTTAAACTGCAGGTAACTATAGCAACAACACACACAGGCAGGTTACTCTCACTGGAGAAACTTGCCTAACCATGGGTGAAACTCAACACAGAAGCAGCAGTCATAAAACTCCAAATATAGGGAAACAGAATTACAACATTAAGTTAATAAAGTATCGAAACGATAATAATAGGTAACCAATTGCAATTAATCAATTGATGTGGTTAATATATAATCAGTCATCAGGGTCACAGTATTAGACTATGTTACGAAATTTTTCAGGTGTCAAACGTCAACAGATCCTGCACATAACATTAAAGGATAAAGCCGGTGTTGTTGTTTAGTTTGCTTATTGTCAACAAATTCAAAGAATAAATTTGATGAGGACTATTTTATGAATTATTATGTATTTGGTGCTCTGGTAAATATTTGCAGTTGGATGGAGGTATGAGGGAAGCCAGTGAAACGGTGTGGCTCATTAATGTGTTTTTAACAGTTTTTGGATGGATAATGGAGCTCTGTCACACAGAGGAAGCGGCTATATCAGGATCTGGCCAAACGGGTAATGCTTGGTAGTAGGATCAATTCATTGTTAGTTTTGTTCTTTTCAGTGGATGTGTTGACAAAAACAAAACTTCTACACTTATCCTTTATATTTTGAGGAAAAGAGAGGAGAAAGAACCAATAAAAACTTGTAGGTTTCAGAATGAGGTATTTCTTTCTGTGTCCTGTATATTCCAATCTATAAACAATGAGAGGCATGAATAAGCATTAGACAGCTATTGGCTGTCTAACGCCAATAGCTGTCAGAGTTCACCAGGTTTCATTCATTACATTTTTAACAGAGTATTTTAGTGTCACTATTCTGTTTAAAAAACTCGTAAAACCTTGGAAAAAAAAAAAAATTCTGTTTACAGATGCAAAATGTCAGGAATCGGTAGTCAAACAAAATATTTCATTTGATTCATTTTCTAAGCCTTAGAAATACAACTAGCTGTGTTCAGTGCTTTGGTTTCTGAAAGCCACACTTGCTAAATTCATTCATTTGTCTACATCAGCTCAAGGACTCTGGAATTGCAGAATATATTGCAAACACACACACACACACACACCCACACACACACACACACACAAACACACACACACATACACAAAAGAAAAGAAAAGAAAAAAAAAAAAACGAGGAGCATTCATTTTCAGGATCACCAAGGTCACATATGAACACAACAGCCTGCTGTCCTCTCCACAAGAGTTGAGCCAGCTTAAGACTGCAGCATCTCAAGTCAGATATTTCAGCTGTTAAGTAGGATGCTGTTAAGAATTCATTGCCAAACACTCTCTTGTTCTGAGTGTGCACTCTGAGTTTAGGCATGTATTACTCAGCCTTTCTTTCATGACGTTATTAAGCAGAAGCTACATTACATTTTGGGTTCATGAATATATATTGCAAGTCAGCCTCGTGGAAAATAGAGTGTGTTAGTGTGTTATTGTGTCTATTTAGGGTCTCTGTAGATGCCTTAATGTTGTTAATTCAACATCACACAAACACTCAGAAACACACACGCAGTCAAGTTTGTTAATCCTCACTTGCACATTTCTCTGTTGAGTATGCATTTTCCCCATAATTATCAAAATAGACAAAGATTCAATATGAGACTGAGTGCCCTTTCTACCATTTATATAACACACACAATTGCACACACATACAGACAAACTCATACACGGAGAGCATTAAGTGAGTGTTGTTCATTTGTTGCTCATATCAGTGTGGTTATGGGCCACTGCACAACACTGAGAAAATACCATCTAGCTTTGACTCTCCACTGATTTTCTCTATCAGCTTGCCCAAAGCTCTCGCTGTCTTTTGGTCTTTATTTGCTTGCGCTCTCTCTTCCTGTCTTGGTCCTCCTCTCCTCTGCTAACATCTCGTTTCACTGAAGCAAACTAGGTGCACATAGGGGTGAATGATTAATTGCATTTGCGATAATATCGCAATATGATAAAACAAGATTTTCTAACTGCAAAGGCTGCGATTACACTGGTCATGTGACATGCAAGCGAGAGTAGAGCAGTCGGCTAAAAGGGATCAAAAACTTGGCCCACTACACTTTGACCTGTTGTACAATGGCCTCAGGCTCGACAGAACCTGGCACTGCGGAAACTTTAGTGTCAAAGAGGAGCATTACGTCGGTTGTGTGGCTTTAAAAAAGAAGATTCTGCACAACGTCAGGTATTGTGCAGAACCTGCCTTGCTACCATCGCTACCTCACAGGGCAACTCTACTAACCTGTATCAGCATTTAAAAAAACACCCTCAAAGCCATGTACGATAGTTGCATGGCTAAAATGCCGACCACCAGTGTGTCAGGTAAGCCAAATACCACCCGACAAGGGTCACTGACCGAAATGTTTGAAAGCATAACTCCATATGAACGTAATTCAAAACGGCATGGGGAGATTACTCAGGCAACAACAGAGTTCATAGGGAAAGGTATGATGCCTCTCCAAGCCTGGGTTTACGACTTTGATAAATACACTGGATAAGCGGAACAGCATGCCCTCCCGCACATATTTTAGCCAGGTTGTCATACCGGAGCTACATAAAAAATACAAGCAGAGTTTCGCAGCGGAGCTGAAAACAACAGAGTTTTTCGCTACTACAACTGACATGTGGTCGAGCCGTACAGCGGAGCCCTATCAGAGTCTTACAGTGCATTTCATTAATGAAGACTTCGACCTAAAAGCTCGCTGCTTTCAAACTGCCTACTTCCCTGACGACCACACGGGGGGAAACATTGCAGCTGGCTGAAGGGAGGGGGCTTGCAAGCTAGGATCTCCATGAAGAGAACCATGTCTGCATGACGACTGACAATTTTACATGCTTACAAGCCGGTAAGTGAAACAAATCAGTCAATATACTACTGTGATTGAAGTAGTTATATAAAAATATGTCAGTCATATCAATTCATGCATCATCTAATTTCATCATGACATATAGGCCTGGCCTACAGGAAAGAACAGTTTATGTTTAATCTATCTAATATTGTGTTAGTCATAATAAAGAATGATTTGTTGCTTGTGTTTGTTGAATAATACAGAAGATAAGGGACTTATCTAAAAAATAATATTGGTTAAAAAAAATCGCAAAATCGCAATTAGATTACTTTCCTGAATCGTTCAGCCCTAGGTGCACAAGAAGCCAACAATGATGTGCTAATTAGAGAATTGCAGACTTGGGTTTGAGCAGCGAATCAGTCTAAATACACAGTCACACTTAAGAGCTGAAATGTGATTTGCTCCGAGTTGACTTCCTCTCACTCTCTACCCTCTCACCTCGCTCACTGTGTTTACCTTCAGCCGTCTGTTGGCCGTTCAGTTTTTTTTTTCCCTTCAGTTCTGCCCATTACATTGTCAAGAGCATTTTGTTTCTGCCTCTTTCCACTTCACTAACTCTACCTTCATATCAAATGACTCGACTGTGACGGTGATGTGTGTGTACATGCTTGCCGTCTGTTCATTTCAGTTTTTTTTTTTTTCAACTGACAATCCTCAGTGCTGATTGGCTGGCAGAGGTCCATTAACTTCTAAGATTGGGACACCTGTGCTGCAGGTGTTTGCTGTTCTAAATTAATGTACCAGTATTAAACTTTAGACAAAAACAGCAACAGTGACATTTGTTCGTACTTCAACCGCTACAATCAGTGGCACTAAACAAGATAGCAACCTCCTGACAGCAAGAAGAAGAGCTCCTTTGTTTGCTGTATTTAGCTGAACAAATAGAAAACAAGTCATCTGCGTATCTCTGTAAAAACTAATTATAAAGATGTGAATAGTGACAGATTGTCTTGCAAACCTTCTTTTAAAAAAACAAAACAAACCCTTTCAGTAAGTCAATCAGTCAGTTACAGGGCATACAGTCCACATGAACCTTCAGGAACATGGGCACATGATGAAAAATACAGAACACAGACCTTGGCAGCCACATGAATACAGTAAGAATCAACTTTGAAGTACTGACATTTGTGTAAACACTTGATGTTTCACATTCTGGGAAATATACTCATTCGCTTTCTTCCTAGGAGTTAAACCAGAAGATGGAGCTACAGTCATCAGGGGATTAGCTTAAATTTAGCATTAAGACTGGAAGCTCGGCTCTGTCCGAAGTTCAAAAATACACCTTCCAAAATAAATAAATAAATAAAAGCTGATGAATAATAATCAAATCAATTTGGTTGGTTGTTTGTTATTTTGTAGCTACAGTGAAGTTAGTACAACCATAAGGTAAGTTGTTGTTTTTGATAGTATCCCTGGCATATACTGTAACGCTTGCATGTGTGTGCATGTGTTATGCGTGTGAGGAAGTGTTTTTCCTTTTGTCCAGCTGTGCATTAAGTGTGTGATTAGTGTGTATTGATCAATGGTTCGGTGGACAGCATGTGGAGATAATGAGCTTTTTGAGCTTCTTTAGTTCAATCAGCAGGCAGACACAAACACACACACACACACACACACCACAAAAAGAAAAGGGGTTTTCCCCATTTGCCCTCACCTCACCCTTACTGACACAAATGTGAGAGCAAATAGATGTCGCCTACGAACCCATTACACTTGCAGTGATAAGTCGCTCACTACACGTGTTGGTAATGAATATGAATGTGTGTGTATGTGTGTGTGTGAGTGTGTTGTAATGTGTTAGCCTTGGGGGTCTCTCCCTGTCAGAGTGATTCCTTCTTGCAATCAGTCTCCAGGGAAACAGGCAGTAGACAGAGGTGCGATGTCACCTTACCAGGATAAACACACACACACACACACACACACACACACACACACACACACACACACACACACACACACACACACACACACACACACTCAACTGCACTTTGACACACACCATTACAGCCCTACACACTCAATTTAATCCAGACAAAGGGGGATGTGAACACACAAACACACACACTAGCAGGTGCATCCATGGGTACTAATATGAATGAACTGAATCCATAAAGACACACACTCCATACGTGTGTATACACAAAGGAGACAACTCATAGTCAGTGACGTGAATGTTTACGTTACAGCTGGATGATGCAAGTCCTAACACACCCATGTGTACCAACACACTCACACTAGCAGACAGAGGTAGCCCAGCCTTGTTATACTGAAAGAAATGAGCATATTTGTACCTGTTAGTAGCAAGACCTGTGGGATCTACCGTCCCTTAGAAGCCTGTGATCTAGAAGATGAAGGGAGCGTGGAGTGGAGTGGAGGAAAGGAAAGGAAGAGGAGGTGGAGGAGGAGGAGAGAAGGGGGAGAGCAGCGCAGAGGTGCTGAGATGGCTGATAGCTCCTTTAGAGAATATGGTGGCAGTTGGTGCATTTAATTCCCTGATGATCCTCATATACTGTCTGAAAAGCAGCACACAGCCACTGTAAGTGGCCTAGCAGAGAAAGGTCTCCCAGTAAATGTCTGCAAGAAATGTCATAGGCAGGGGGGTGAGGGCTGTGATGGAGAGGCGAAGGTAGTGTTGATGGAATGAGAGAGATGTTGTAAGCCTGCTGAGATGGCAATGACCCCTTTGGGGAAACGAAGACGTATTTAAGATTTGCCAGTAAACACTCCTCATAAGTGAGAAGAAGGAAGTAAGGAAGGAGAGGGAGAATGAAAGCGAACACCGTTGCTAATCTGTGAAGTCCTCCAATGCTGGTGGTGAGAAACTGACAGTAAGTGGGTACATGCTAACACATGATACCCCATCCATCTATCTCTCTAACACATAACACCCATCTGTATGGTGAGGTGTCAAGTGTGTCTATTGACAGTTTGACAGGTGAAGTTGACAACAGCTGTGCATTCCCTCAGAATAGCCATGTTCCATCGCAGGCCCGATACGTGGCGTGAAGCCGGGCCCCCGAGGAGCCAAGTGGGCCTTTGTGAAATGATCTATTGATCTGACAGTGACATGCCGCATGCTAAGGTCCCAGGTGTCTCAGGGCCTCAGTTATTCTCAGATAGAGACACATGTCAGACAGATGTCGGACCTCCTCTTCTTTAACCTGTTCCTAATAAAATCAATAATAGAAGCTCATAAAAGTGTTTTTAAGAGAAGCTGTTCCCTTTCTGCCATTTAAAGTGTCAAGGTCCTGGGTCAGAGGCAGTGAACTAGTGACACTGATCATGAAGACGTGCCACAGAACATGTAGATAAAATACAGTACAGTGTTTTGACAGCAAAGATGTACAGTATCTAACAAACTCTCAAAACATGTCGCAAGAAAAGTTATGGTAGAAATTTGAAACCCTCACTTTTGCTTTTGTGTTGGATGGCTTTTGTGTGAAAACTCACAATTCTGCCTGAGAGCAAATTAAATTATTTCACATTCATGAATTATTTCATCATCCAGTATTCTCTCTGCATAATCTGTCTTGGCTCAATAACTGTGATTGTACATTTACAGTACAGGGATTTACTAAAGTGCTGAATATACTCTACATGCTGAACATGAGAATAGTTTTTCTGTGCAACAAAAACATAACCTCATGATCTCAGATGTGGCCTTAGTGTTTATCTAGAACATGACTTGGTATTAACTGAAGGGAGATGCTATGATACAATTACCGGGATATCTCAGCTGTAGCTACACTATGTGCTGACAGGGTCTGAAATCTGTTTCTGCACATGAATATACATATGCTTA
Organism: Seriola dumerili; assembly: GCF_002260705.1. Lineage (NCBI taxonomy): Eukaryota > Metazoa > Chordata > Actinopteri > Carangiformes > Carangidae > Seriola > Seriola dumerili. Next base: position 461,304 of record NW_019174513.1, on the reverse strand, counting down.
CTCACTATATCCACAGTCACGAACACCATGTCCTCCTCTGTTAACCTCGCTCTTTTCATCCCTGCTAACACACTCACAAATGCACACATGCACCATCCAACCCACCCTGTTTAGTTCCATTCTTATTCTTCATCTCTATTTTTGGGAGCAACACAGAGCAGCTGGACCTGCTAAAAAAGAGTGCAGGAGCGCTTGGTAGACATTCATACATTGGCAGTAAACAGTGACATTGAGTTTACAGCTCTTGTCAAAGACACAACGTCTCATGAAGCTGTTAACAGGATATTTATATGTATATGTATATATCTATATCTATATATAGATATAGATATAGATATATACACATGCATACTGTATATATTTTCAGTGATGAAAAATGATCTGTACCTATCACATTTCCTCATGAGCGCTCACTCCACCTCTCAGTGACGGCTATCAATACTTAGCACACGATATAGCACCTCTGAAAGTCAGCATCCATTTTCGATGTGCGCGTTTGTACGGCATGTGCGTAGGGGGGTGGAAAGTGCATGTGTGGGTGAGTGATTATCAATAATCAATAGAAAAAAAATCATTCAAGGCTTCCCCCCTTACAGTGGTTTAAAGCACTGCATGGACCTTTCCACTTCTCCCTTTGCTGTCCTCCCATTCATCTCCTTTTCCGTTCTCTCTTTCATCCTCATGATCTCTAACCATTTTTCACAACAACCAGCGGGCTTCTTTCCACCTCAATTATCTAAGTGAGGGCTTGAACTGTCTGATGGAACGCCAGTATCCGTTGGAGTCAAACCAAATCCGCAACCATAAAAAAAAAAAAAAAAAAAAAAAAAAAAAAAAAGGACAAAATATAACTTGGCACTTGGCATTTAAAAATGAATTTGCTGAATCGTACTTAACTCTCTGGATTCAACCTCTTTTTAAAAATGTACAACCCCGAAAGGAGACTATGAGGTCCAAAGATATTTTACATACTCTTCTACCTCAACTCTGACATCCTGTTATTAACTGGATATCTTAATGAACATAGATTAATCAATATAGTAGCTAAGAGCACCTGCAAACAGAGTGGCTTCCCTGCTCAAATTCACAGTTGTCCATCAATTCTTATTGATAGACGTTGCCGCCTGATTCAGATGAGGACTTTATTGGTTGTAGCTTAAGAACCTAAATCAGGCTTTTCATTATCGCCTTTCCTTTTTCTCTCCTTCTACAGCCTCTCATTTCTCGCCCAGCCGCTTCTCTCTTCCGATCACACTCCCCCAGTTTGACGCCCACTGGAGAAGCAGAGGAGCAGAGGGAGAGAGAAAGTGAGGGGAAAAATTAAAGACAGGAAGAAAGAAAGCAGTACAAAGAGACGGGCGCGGAGTTGAAATAGAAAGGAGACAGACAGAGAAAGAGTCGGCTGTCTCCTTCAGGGAGGAGAATAGGCCGACTGAAAGGAAGAAAAGAGAGACTGAGAGAAAGAAATTCAAACCATGAATTTTCATTAATAAAAAGAGACCGACTGCCTTTAAAACAGTGATTTTCATAAAGTAATGAGTGGGAGACAGAAGCAAAGGAGAAACTAAGCCAAGGCACAGCAAGCAAAACAGAACAGGGAGATCTCTCTATGACAAGAACAGAGAGACCAAGTATCAACTGGAGACCACAAACGGACTGAAAGAGAAACAGTGAGGGGGGAGATAGAGAGGAGAGACACACCCAGCTGGCCTGTTCTAATAGGCTACCTGTAAATCTGTGCACTCACATGATCCCACATCCTCCTTCACATGATCAGTGATCCATATATGACAAGCTGCATAAGTGGAAGTAATGTTTCCACCTTATTAACTAAGGAAAACCAGCTCTCTGTGATGTGTCAGACCGAAAGTAAGGATGAAACGGGGGATAGAAGTATCTCTGCATAAGGAAGGTGAGCACAACATGCTCCTAGGCTTACCGGGACCCTGTGACACATACACACACATGCACACACACGACCAAAATAAACAGACAATAGCAGCCAGGGGCCGATTCAGCTTATTACACTCCCCATTACACAGACAAATGAGATCCTGGCCTCCTACTGATAATCTGCCCCCCCCCCCATGTCCTCTGCATCCTTGCATTACATCACCCAGAAGCAGCAACTGTCAAGCCTGGTCATTACAGTACATAACCCTCCAACAACATTGGCATGGTTCTGGTCAGACTGAATGGGGAGTGCCAATCATAAATTAGGTGATTAACTAGTGAAACCTGATGCCAATTATCTGGCCACCTACCCATCCAAAATACTCAAAGTTTGGGTGCCCTTGTGATCTGGGTTAATACGCATACTATTAACGTATCTAGCTGGTGACCTTTGTTATATGGCATCCCCTTTCTTTGATCCTCCCCCTACATTTCCTGTCAGTCATCAATGGCTACTATCAAAATGAGAGGCAAAAGTTGCTCAAAAATGTTTAAAAAGAGCCAAGGTTAGACTGAAATTCCAGCTAAGCACCAATACACGTAGCTTCTTTTTGGGGAGACTTGAAAGGAATGGAGCTACTTTAAAGAGGCACTCCATCAAATTACTATTTCACCTTCATAAAGTTGGAGGCCTTGTGAGAGACAGATGAAAAGCAGAATGGTCAAAATTGAAATGGCAGAGACAGAGATATCCTGACTTTTAGCTCCCAGTAAGGGCCAAACACAGGATCCTACGTTTCCCATTATGCAACTTGATAGTGTGTTTCATTAGACCCTCCCTGCCTGGTAAATGTACGTCTTTGAAATGCCACACCCCCAGTTTGTAACTCGGGCTTTATGTTCTAGATTTGTAGTCACACCCAAGCCAAGATAACCCTGATGACATCAGTATGACATCATTAGGATATCTTTCTCCTCCCAGAGCCACAGAAGACATTATACACCCGTTTTCCCAGGCTGAGTAGTACTAACTATGGCTAGTGATCATTAAAGTGATCGTTAAGTATCACCGGCCCATCCCCTCACCTTTGTGTACACGCCCCATGACAGCTCCGTCTCAATCACCATGACGACGATGCCAAACATTCCAAAGATGAGGGCATAGTCACTCAGCCTCTTCCTCTTTTCGAACAATGCCCTGCGATGCCCCAGTTTATAGCCAATGTTTTGGTTCTTCCGTTTAGGGGCCTTGGAGGTGCTGCCCCTAGGCCCGGTGCCCACCGCCCCGACCCCTCCTTGCCTGCTGCCCCTCCCCGGCTGCGCCCGCCTGCTCTCCACCAGCGCGTGGTTCTGGTGGTAGATGGACATCTGGTTGGATGTGGAGTCAGTGATGTCATACCCTCCTCTGAGGTACGGCGAGTCTTCTTTGGATGAAATCACAATCTCTGGAGGGCTCTGGATTGGGGGTTGATTGGTAGAGGACTGGGCCACCGAAGAGGTAGGTAGGGCTTCTCGCTGTCTGTCATGCCCCCCAGCAGCCGTTGCCCCGGCAACAGCTGAAACGCCACCCTCTTTGGTTTCACTGCTGCTGTCTGATTCGATGAGGTTTCTGCGGGAGGCGCTGAGGCGGCTCAGGGGCTTCATGACCCCGCCTGTGTACTTACAGGAGCTCATGGCGATCTCCGTGAAGGGGTTACTGTCCCTACGGTGAACCAGAGGGCTGGCCTGTCTGTGTTTGCAGCCCCTCTCTCTCTCCCTGTCCCTGTCACGCTCTCTGTCCCTCTCCCGCTCCATGGAGGGTGAGTGGGAGGAGTAAAAGAGGGCGTTGTAGACCGGGGAGTTGTCCCCGCTCAGGCTGTGCTGCGAGCCCAAGCAGGAGGACAGTGGGGTGCTGGTGGGGTGCAGGGCGTTGGGGATGGGTGGGGGCAGAGGCTGGGCTCCAGAGGAGGACAGGGGTAACTTGGGGAGCGATGTTGGAGGTAAGTTGGGCGTGGCAGGGGACGGGGACGGGGTGCTGCCATTTAGACGGTCGAGGCTTGATCCTCCCATGTGGTTGGAGTGGTTTGATCCTGGCTGATTGCCAGTGGTGGAGGGATGGGATATAATGCCCAGGGGAAAGAGGAAGCGCTGGTCCTCATCCTCGCTCCCTCCTAGCAGAGCCAAGCTTAGAGAGGGGGGAGGCTCCATGGTCACGGCTGTGGCCACGCACCTGTCTAGAGACAAAGACAAAAAAGAGAAGAGAAGAACTGTAAAGAGAAAAACTACACAAAATACGTACTCTTTATCTTGACGGTAGCAATGAAGACAGGACAGACAACGCCAGAGAGGATGGAGGGAGGAGTGGATGAGAATTGTGCTGGACAATGGTTAGTTAGAACAAATTCAGGGGAAAGACTGAACTCCAAAAGCTGAAGATGTGTGACAAAGAGGGGCAGCAGAGTGAAGAAAAGTGGTCGTAATTGGGGAATATGTTATTCCTTGAGTCACATTTGAGTAAGCTGCCCAGTCAGCCTCTCTCAGCGCTCTCTCTCTCTTTCTGTTTCCCAGTGTCCTCTCCTTCTCTCACATCCCACAGCGCTTCCAGCAGTCTATGCCATAAAATGTCATCCGTGTTACACTGTTGTTAGCCTGGAGGATGGTACAAATCCTCTGGCTTTACACCATGGAAATGAGATCAGGCTCAGAGACTAAAGGATAATAATTCCACATGAGTCAATTTTGATAGCAAGGGAAGTACTGTGACTAGTTAACCATAAGTTGGCTGCATTTTGTTGCATTTGATTGATCCAAAACAATAACCTACTTTCAGTATGATATAACCAGACACCTTCACGGCCCCCTCCTCCCTGTCTGTTTCTCTACCTACCTCCTACCTCTTCTCTCTCAGTCCCTGTCCCCCAGGTTAGTTGTGTTGAATCACTGGCTGGATGAAAATAGACCACCACACTTTTTCTTTTTCATGTTGTCACGGCCATCCCATCATCCTTTCGCCTCCTTTCATACAGCTCCTCCACAGGTCCTCGCTTGTCTGCCGAAATTGTGCGTCGCTTCCCACAGATGTTGCCTCCGTCTCCGCTCACTTGATATGATCAGTTTATTTCTCCCTCTGTCATCAGTAATCTAAGGATGGTGCCCATTTCGATCCTGTCAGTGACAATCGACACGAGATGAAGAGGAATAGTCCATGGTGCTTGGTTTAAATCGGTCAACCTGTGGCTGCACGTTAAAAATGTGCAGCAACATAAACCGGCAAAAAAAAAAAAAAAAAAAAAAAAGGAGGGGAAAAAAAAAAAAAAAACCCAAAAAACAAAACAAAACGCAAAGCTGGACGTCAAGTAACAGTCCTAAGATGAGCAGTGAAGTCTGTGATTTAATATGTGACTCCACCGACTTCCACTCAATCTACAGCTGACTGTCTCCCCGTGTCTGTCTCTCACTCTCTCCTCCAACTTCTCTCCCTCTTTTCTCCGCCTCCAGTCCTGCCGTTCATTCCCATTGGACGAGATCAGGAAGGCGAAATAAGCGCTGAAAACAGGTGGCAGGATTTGTAAAATGCAGTCGCCAAACAAATGTCTAATTTATTGTACCCGGGTTATTTGGGGATTAGCCTCAGAAAAAAACCCCCCAAAAAACCATGTGATCCATTTGGCATTTGTAGCTGCTTGACTCTATGATAAAGACTATATGGCCTGCTCGGTCGCTTATGTCACCTGTTACGCCAGCTAAAGGACGCTGGAACAGGCAACCCCAAGTGAAAAACACAGGCACTCAGAGATTCATTTTCATGTTTAGTTATTTTTAAAACAAAGACATCTCTTGAAATTACACATTTTGCTATTACAAAACTGTGATGTTCCAAGAAAAAATAAATAAATAAAAAAATGAAAATAAAAAACTACAACATATGGCGAGGAGGAGGGTGTGGAAGCAGAGGATCAGGAGCGGCGCTGTGCGAGCTGCACACTTTTCCTTTTAGTGATTAAATTGACTTTAAGCAATGATGCATACAATATGTTAATATATGAACCTCAAACTATAATCCATGAATGCTCTTTCTTTCTTTTTCTATTTATTGTGTACCTGTGAAGCTGCTGGATACAGTTGCCCTTACAGAGATAAATAAAGTTGTATTGTAATGAATTGAATATTAGGTGAATAATTAACGCATGTTAGAGAACAATAAAAATCATGTCAAAGGACATTTCTGATGGATAATTTATGGGTGGATGGATATTTTTATATATATTAATGTGACTGCAGTTTTTTGTTAGGGAGTCTCTGGTTTCATTCCTAGCAGCCTAATCAATTTATAATTCCAACTCTAGAGTATATATATATATATATATAATCCTGTATAATTAGACTATTCCACCTGACCTAATCGGTTTAATATCATGGTTTTCTGTGTGCCTCATGTGCTCCCTTAATCGGATGAGCGCAGACGCCGAATTGTGTGGGAAAGGATTAGACTGTTTCCTTATAACAGGTCAGCCTATCCTGCGATTATGCAACCTGACAGACATCAATAAAGCAAATCATATCATGTGGAGGATGATTCCAAGTATTCACCAGCCATATGCCAATGCCTCACTTACACAGTTGATGTGGAAGATAGACAGATATTATGCTTTAATCTATATGTCAGTATCATATTTATTTGTCTGTTTTTGTAGGGTCTTATTCTCTAAATCTTCTATATGGGTCCATCTAAATTTGAAAGCGGATTATTTCATCCGTCCCTGAGGGGAAAATAAACACAGTAATGTGTTGTTTCTGCCCTGGGCGGATTTGTGATGGGTCAGTGATGGAGAGTAGCTGGTTCAATGAGCGGTAAATTCTTCGTGAAGGCCCAGGGAAAGGTCAAAGGTCATTTCTGCACCATCACAGATCAAAGCCATTTATTTATTTAGCTTTACGGGGAACAATGGGGTGGAGCAGTAAGACAGTGAGAGAAATGGGACAGAAAAATAGGAGTATTTGCTTGTCTGATTTAGAAAAAGAACATGGTTTAGAATTAAGGCCAGACTTGGTGTTTTAGTTCAGGTAGATAAGTGAAGAGTTGGGCATAGTGTTGATGATTACTATAGTATTCACAAATGTAGAGCTGAAATGATCAATCAGTCAATCAACAGACTATTGATTGCAACTATTTTGAAAATCATTAGTTGTCTATGTCATTTTTCAAGCATGGTTCTGGCTTCTAAATTGTGAAGATGTGCTATTTTCCCAGTTGTATTTTAAACATTTTTGAGTTTAGGCAGAATAGCCAAAAACTCAAGTAAAAGTACTATTACTTTGTCAAAACAAGTACTCAAGCAGGAATAAAAGTTGTCATCAGTGTACACTTCTTCCATTTTATATGATATGACTGACATGTCAACCACAGATGCTCTTCATCGGGTAAAGAAATGAAAACACACCTGTATTTATAGTCAGTTTGTGTCATCATCTCCTGACTGTATAATCTGGTATATTCCAGGACACAACATTGAATAAATAAATTAAATGAAATCACAGTTTGAATCTCTGCAGTGTGTACAAACACCCACAATATTACATTAATAGGATATTAAGTGTTTTCTCCAATATATTATGATTTGGCAAATAAATGAGACATCAGATATACACAGATCCTTACTTTCTTCCAAAAGTAACTATAAGGAGTATCAATGTAATGCACATATATGTCCCAGTAAGTCTCAGTTCCAATCAAAGACACTTGGAGATCAGGTGTTTGCTCAGCACATTCATGTCTCTACAATCAAATGAAGAGAATGAGATTACACAAGTGGACAAATCTGTCTCTAATCTTACTGAAAATGACTCATATCAGACGACTAGGCTGATTAAGAGATAATGATGTGACATTTCTTCATGAGTTGCCGGTTAAATACACATTTGTTCACCTTCACTCGAGGAGGACCATGTGTAGTTGAAACATTACATCACTCATGTCCACAAAAAATAAATCAAATTGATTGATTGATTGATTAATACAAGCACAAAGACTGATAATAGTTTTGAAGAATGATATACTTGGTGCACTGGATATAATATTAAGCTTTTCATAGCATTAACACAACAGACATGTTTACCGTTCCCTGTCAGTTCAGTGTAAACACAGTTCTCTGATGCACTGACCTCAGACTAGCGTTCACAACCGGAGCTCGCCACACTCTGTGCTGTGGTCTGTTAACATTAGCTGCTAGCGCTGTTAGAAAGCCAAAAGTGAAGCCAAGGATCATCTGAATGTTCCGCATTTATCTGCTATGAACAGTCCTGAGGGGGAGAGGCTGCGGCAGGATAGCGAAGCACCAGCAGACCTAGGATCAGCAGACCATCAGCCTCTTAATGGAATATATGGGAAAGCATAAAATGTTAAATAAACAAAAGAATTATACAAATGTAACTGAGAAAATGTAATGATTTTTCTATAAAAATGTAAGTAAGACTAAAGAGTGCGTTGCTCCAACAAGTAGCCTACAATTTACTCAAAAAAGTTACTGGAGTAAAGGAGTAAATGTAATTGGTTCACCTCTGTGTTTAGGTCTGTTTGTCTGACAAAACAAAACATTTAAAGGCATCACCTTGGCCCTCAGGATGTTTTTGACTATTTTCTGCCATTTTACAGAACCTATGATTAATCCATTAATGAAGAATGTGTTCAAAACATGGGCTCATAACACAAATTCCTCCCATGTATGTTTTTTCATCTTGTCCATTCAAATAAAAAGTCTCACCTAAATTACATAATAGAATAACAATCTAGGTTTAACTTTAATGTTCTGGCAGCAGTTTCTTCACAGCTGCTCTGCCAATAAAACACAGGAGAGAGAGAAAGTGATTTGGCAAACACAATACAATACAGTGAAGCACGGTAAATGGAAAAAAGGGCTGCCAGAGGCCCAGGGGGACATTGGGACTTACAGAAAATAGGAATGGTGGCCGACCACATTGTATATCTTTCACAAGTCTTAATATTGTTGACAGAGGTTAGGGGGCAGCAGAGAAAGATGGAGAGTTTGGAGCAATGAAAGTAGAGGGGGAGTGACAGAGAGGAGGAATGATTGGCCCCTTTGAATGAAAAGGTTAGTCCACAGTCCTGCCCTGCAGCAGACGTCAGATGTATGGTGTGAGAAATATGTGAACGAGAAAGTGAATAATAGAATACAAAGAGCAATAATAAAGCGGGATGGCAGTTTCTATGGCAACACTGTAGTATACAGATGAGTTCTCGCTCAGCCTGATGTATCTCTCTTCCTTGACTCCCCTCCGCGTTTAAAGCCACATAAAAGCTTGACTACAGGAAATGATACTGTATAAATCACAAAAAACTTCTCAGTGACACAACAGGCGGGTGGGTGGGAGAGGAAATATGGGAGGTAATATTTGTTGGGTTGAAAAACGGGGGATATAGAGAAATTGTGAAAATTCGGAGGCTCACGAGTGAAAGAAAAGAGGGATTGATTAGATTCTTTCTGAAAGGACAAATGACCCACCACACACAGACGTTTTCACAAACACATTCACGAACAGCAGTCGTTGCATTTCCAGTACAGTTCTTCCTTCCTTTCAGGAAACGTGGGTTTGTTTTTCTCTCTGGATTTTCTTGGTGCTGGAAGGGAGATTTAGTTACCTTCAGACAGAACCAGGTTAGTTGTTTCTTCCAGTTTCCAGTCTTTGCGCTACACTACGCTAACCTGCTGCTGGCTTATATTTACCACATGAGAAACATGAGTGTGGTATCCATATTCTCATAAAACTCTCAGCAGGAAAGCAGACAGGCCTCTCAAAATGTCCCAATAGGCCGATTTAATCAAAGTGAGACTGTTCCTTTTGCCACACAGTGTCTGCTCTGGCCATACGTGACAGTAATTCTGCTTCATTTTAAAACATAATATAACAGCAACATTAGTAGAGTCCGCACAAGTGAACAAACATATTCAGTATTGCTTTCATTAGCCACCATAAGGTATTGGTCAAACCAGACCAAGTATGGCTGTAACTTCAAAACAACTGGGTGTTTTCTGCGTTGAGAGGTTTAAGTAAAAGCAGCAATGACACACTGTAAAATTATTCCATTACAAGTTAAAGTCTTGCTTGAGTGAAACTAAATGTAGCAAAATGTACTTACTGTAAGAATCAAAAGTATAATGCTCATAATGCTGAATCACCTCCTTACAATGTTGCTATATCATAATACATATTTTATGATTGACTCGGTATTACTGATGCATGAACATGTCTAAGCACCATTTCAGTGCTGTAGTTGGAAGAAGTGATGGCAATCTTAACTACTTTATATACCACTAGGGAGTTATCGGTTCATCATATTTAATAAACTGATCACAGGTTTTGTGTCTAATATCGTAATCTGCAAAGTACTTGGTGAGAATATGTAACTAAAAAGTAAAATGTTTTCCCCTGAAAAGTAGCAGAGTGGAAGTGTTAAGTGGCATCAAATAGAAATACCCAAGTACAAGTACCTTAAAATTGCACTTAATACAATGTGAAATGTGCTGAATAATGTGCTGAATATAATAACCCCACTCTGACTGAACTACAAGGTCACTCCATGAGGAAGAGGAAATGGAGAAGCAGATTTTTTCGGCTTCTCCGAGTCAGCCACCTGTTGATGACCATATTTATGATAAATGTCAGAGAAGTGATGAGTAAGTCCATCGCACAGCTGCATGGCTCTTCTTAATAGAGCACTGGGCTGGCCCCACTCTATCAGACACGCTTTAATCGTTGCCCTACACCGGCTCCATTGTATCCTAATGGCTCAGATTGCATTAGGGTCCTAGAAGCTGTGCGGGCTAACCCACAGCCTAAAGCCAGCCGCTGTATGCAGATGGATGTCTGCACAGCAAACAGCACTCTGATCTGACTGCCTGAGACAGACTAATCAAATCCAAAATGGGAGACTACAGGGGGTGAAATATATATAGAGGGGGTGGGGTGGGGGGGGTGCGAGGTGTGCGTATAGGAGGGGGTGAGGTGGGGGGTGAACCATGGAGCTTGCAGAAAGCTGAGGGTAATGCGTCCGCTCTCCTATTTAAGTGGTGAGCAAGCAGTGCAGAACATCTCACCCTCAAACAACTGTGCCCTTTAAACATAAGGACTGAAACACACACAAAGACACACACACAAAGACACACACTAAAGACACACACACACACACACACACACACACACACACACACACACACACACACACACACACACACACACACACACACAGTATGTCGACACAGCTTCATTAGACTAACACTGTCAGAAATTCTGTCAAGCAATAACAAAATGCTCACTGCTCCATGTCTTGTTTCTACATAAGACAAAATATAAGATATAAGATAATACATGGAGCATCATCAGCCCTGACCAGAGAGCTAGTTGGTTAAATGTGCTGCTCACAAGTGTGCGCAGCTGTCATGTTACTAATATTTGGAAGTGTTTGAAGAGTTCAAAAGGGAAACTACAGTTCCACTGTGTCAGCATGATAGCAAAGCGTGGTGCTGATGTACTGGATGTGTGTGTGTTTGTGTCAGCTATCTGCTGACTAAAGAGCACCAGTCAGCAGACGTGTGACACTGCCGGATTTCCGCTCATACACACTTTTCCTGTCACTTTAATATTCAGGGCCATTTTTTCCCCTCTGAGACTTCATGGGTAACTATGAGGTTTTTAAGGTTAGAGATTGGACAGCCATTCTCGTCCTGGGGTCCCTTGAGTCCACACGAGCTGGATCAGCTGCTGTACGTTCATGTCAAGCGGCTCCATTCAGTTTGCAAGATGTCTGGCCGCCTTTCCAACCAGACTAGGTGATTAGCTCCTAGCTTCTACTAGATTAGATTGTAATGTGGCCCCTCTATCAGAGGACCGGGCATGGCGACATCATATTCCCATTTGCCTCTCACGGCCCAGATGATGACTCTGGCCAGTACTCCTTCAACATCCCTCTTTGAGACTGTCTGCTTCTCTTGGTCCAGCTCCTCTGGAACAGCCTCTCCCTTGATATCAAGCTTGATGTCCTGAAGCGTGTGCAAGAGTGGTTTGATATGCTATGGCGCTGCTTCTCCAGATTTTGTTGCCCTAGCTGCCAACAGAGCCCCACACAGGGATTCCCTCTTACCAATCAGAAGTGAGGGAAGTTTCTGCCCCCCAGCTGTCATTTTCTGTGGACACAGAAGCTGTGGTAGGGAAAGAGCAGTTAACTTGTACATGTACAACAGCTTGTACAGGAGTGTCAATGTCATCCACATTTGTTTTGACTTTTTACTCAGTTTTTTATGATTTTTATAAATATTTTATTGTTATATTTTATATATTTATATAAATTAGTAAGCAGACTAACGACACTGCTGATTTCCTTGATTTCCACTCATACACACTTTTTCTTGTACCTTTTACATTCAGGGCCAGTTATTTTTGTCTTTCAGAAGTACAGTTTGGTTGTTTTTTTATATCTTCATGTTAGATCTGACAGTAGAGAGATAACACAGGAGGAGGAAGAAATGGGTAAAGACAACAAAGCTCCTCGGCCAGACTCGAACCATGGACGTTACGGTTCATGCTTCAGGCCTTACATCCTTCCTAATCTTTGATTGGTCAACTGTTCCTCCAACTGACAGAAAGAGCCATTAATTAGCACAACGCCAGGTCTATTTGAAACTATGTGAGATGTACATGTAGGCGGGATTTCAGATACCTGGAATGTTACCTTCACCCCTCTCTTGATCCTACCTTTGAACTGTAAAAAAACAAGGCGGTGTGACAGATTGCCTGATCTGCATCCTCATAGTTTCCGAGAGGCAGCGTCAAATTTAGGCCACTTTGAATATCACAGGTATCAGGGAGTCAAGGTCTCAAGGCTTTAAACAAAGGGAATGCTACATCGAATGCAACGTGTCACCCTTGATTGAAGAGGCAATTGACTAAGTATGTCTTCAAATGTGTGCAGCTGTCCTGATGCTAATTTTTAGAGGTGTTAAAGGAGTTCAGAAGCTAACTACAGTTTCAAAGTGTCAGCATGATAGTAAAGTTTATGCAGAGTTGGTGTGTGTGTGTGTGTGTGTATATGTGTGTGCATGCATGCGTGTGTGTGTGTGTGTGTGTGTATGAGTGAGAGATGACTGCAGTCTTCCTGAGTCAGCTGTCTCCTATCTCTCAGCTAAGAGACATTTCCTGATTCATGCCAGACTTTTTGAGACTATACTCTACAACACCATGTGTAGAATCATCATTATTACATTTAGCTATACCCAATTTAAGCAGGGAAATAATAGGCTACACAGACAGAACACCTTCAATGTTAAATGTCAGTAGCAAAACCTAAATAAGTAGTTCCAATTATTTGTTGTAGTTCAAACTTAAAAAAACAAAACCATATTGAAAATGTGCCAGAGATAAAAGTAGAACATTTCCTCAAAGCAGTAAAAGTTAAAAAGTGTCAAAAACAAACCATCTCCTCAGCACTTGTACCTGTGTCAGGGATGGAGTTTTTCCTCATTACCAAACCTGTGTCTCTCACCTCTCTGACTCCAGCCTCCCCACAAGCCTTTTCTAGCTTTGTAACCTGATAAAGGCAAAAATGAAATCTATTCTTCTTTAGCCCTATACTGTAGTTCTCACACATGAACTGGTTGTATGGTTCTCAGTTGGCTAACAAGTTATCATACTGTCTGCGTTCTGACCAAACAAAACTGAGCTTGTCAGTTCATTGTTGACTGATTGGAAACACAGGTTGAGAGAATCCTGAGTCTCAACTCAAGGTTCTCCTACTTGCTTGTTTTGGAGCTTTCAGCTGTATTGCAAAGTCCTCATCAGCAGATTGAGATTGCTAATGGCGGCGCTACATGACAAGTCATAGGTTAACCAAGGCTATTCAAATTCATTCGGAGGGGGAACGACAATATTTGTACAAAATCACCTTCATGGCGGTGCTAGAGGAAAAGTCTGCAGAGCTCCAAAGTCAGTAGGATATATTGTCTGAGCAGCGTGGATATCGGCTCCAAATTTTGGAGCCAGTCAATCAAGGAGGAAGGATGTTGAGATATAAGTAATATTGTTTTTAATGCCATACTATCAATTAACTACAATCCTAATATTTACCCTGTATGTATTCAATAATCAATACCACTGACGAGTTGTACGCCATATTGGCACATATTCCGACAGTGATTGCAGATTGCTACACACTGGTTTATATTTTTGTACCATGGCAATGGCTTTTACAGTTTTGCTGGCACAGTGTTTTATTTTTCTACCATTACCACGTTGCATTATTTTGTAACAAGGCCGGTAAAACAGCAGCACAACCGTTTCTTTTTTATACTATGGTTGGTACCACGGTACAGTCTTTGTGCCAAATTGAAAAAACCATCCATTACCCTCACAGTACCAAGCTACTTTTCCAGGTCTGCTCTTTTCCTAGCCGATGCTTCAAGGATCTGACGCTCCACCCCTCCTGTCACGCCTTTGATTACCATTATAAATTTGTACTGGGCTCCACAGGTTGTCATGATCTTGTGTTTTTTTTAGCGTAGCTTTTAAGCCATTCCTTTCCCCACTCAGCCTTCATGTATTCCCTTCTTCCCCTCTCTCATTTATTTCCATTGGAGAGCATCGATTGGGTCGTTTAAGCCTTTCGGTCTGGACTAATACTTCACTCTATGCAGCCCTGTTCCCCTCTTCCATCGTTCCCTCCATCGTGCTTTACTCCTCTCCCTTTATCATTAGTCCTGCCCTAGTACCACCATCCATGTACTTGACTGGAGAGACAGTACGAATCCAACTTGATGGGTTGAGATGATAATTGAAACAGGCCTTTAATACAGACCATTTGGATGGCACATGCCTGGATTTGTATGTGTATGCACGATATAAATGTAATTAGATGCTAAATAATTTGATCCTAACTATAATAAAGTGTAGGGATATTATACAAATTCTTTCACCTATCTTGAAAAAATGTCTGAGAGTTTCTTGTTGTTGTTGTTGGGATTCCTCTGCTCTGCACCATCCTCCAATGAAACAGGCTGTTTAGGGGGCATTAACAATAAAACTATTTATGAGGCACTACACTGATTGGCTGACTGACAATAGGACTGCCTTCGTCCTGTCCCTTGACAGAAACAAATGCTGCTGAACCAGAGACGAGACAGGATCTAACGCTACGCTGAACTGATTCAGAATTAGACACCGAATTTCACTATTTGTTCCCAGTGAGACATCACACCGAGCGACGGCTCTAAATGGCTTGTTCAAATTTTCAAAGTGTTAATGCATCACATTAAGACACTGCTGAAACAGTGTGAAGTACCAGTATTATCCAGCATCATGATTTTACAACACATAACTAACACCTCTCACAGAATCCAGTGAGAAAAGATGAATTTTACTTCCATAATACTCCATTTTTATTTTGGTTTATATATATCTATCTGCATTCTAGCTACAGTTTGCACTGATTAGATGCTAAACTGTACTTGGTTGTACTGGTGCAATGACAATTAAGTTGAAACGATTGTACACTGTGTTATATAATTACTAATTGTGACTCTGACCAAAAAACATTTCCTGAACTTAAAATAGTGTATTAAAGATGATGATTTCATCAACTTGAAGCTCTAGAATTCCAATCGGTCAACACAAGATAGAAGTGCACAGAGCGAAAATGAAAGCAAAATAAGGCCAAAATATCGTATGCTAGTAGAATCACATAATAGAAAAAAAATAAATGTCAGCACTGCACAGATCTTGGTAAGGAAATCTACCCGCAGATTTTGTTTTGCATCCACCATCAATATCAGGTTAGGGTACCACCACACAACCAGTGGCTGATTTCATGAAGCCTTTCTCCACATGCTGCACATACACACATGCACACAACCCCCAGCCCTAAGGTGAGGACATGTTTCCATCTGCTGATCCTTTGGAGCATTGCAATAGGCTCTGCAGCTATTAAGAGCCAGACTCAATCTAAACGCCACCCTGAGGAAAGGAGCCCCAGCTGTAAAAATTTACATCTTCTACTCTCTCAAACCTTCAGCCTAGAAAATCTCTTTGCAGTCATTGTTCCTACATGAGTGTAATCCAAAAGCTTTATCACGTCATCCAGAACCAGAGGCGCTACTGTGCATTTTCAGTCCTCTTAGAGCAACTCAACAGCTGCTTCTGACACAATGAATATCTATAAGCCCCTCAAAAATGTCAAAGTCCCCCTATCATTCAGACAGCGCATCCCCCAGGTGATGTAAGCACTCCTCTGGAGAAAGAAGAAGCGGGTGATAAATAAATATGAAATACAGTGCAACAGAGTCTACCATACCACAACCACATCACTCCTGTCAAACATTGCAACTTCTTTTATTTTTTCAAACTCTCCAAACGTCATTGGTAAAAAAACGGCATACTCCATTAAAACATCAGGAAAAATTATAGAAAACAATTGTAGATGATTTACAAAATATATACATGAAACCTATACATATACATACACACAGATATATATATATACAGCATTATACTCAAACAGTGGGTCCCAAAAGTCTGAGTCTAACACCAAAACTGTATATGTTCCTGTTTTAAGCTAACTACTTAAATACGCTGTAAATAAATCAAAAAATCAAAATAACACGTTTAAAGAAATGCAACAGGTACCAAAAACAATGTGTTCATGTGTAAATCACATCACAGCTTCTGAGAAAATTCGGTCTACTTGTAAGACTGTAAGAAAGACCTCAATTAAAAGTTGAACTTCACGGCTAAAATAAAGGACCCAACCACACGTCGACCAGAGAGAGGTGCCACTCTCTACAGAGAGATATTATCACTTCAAGCTTTAAACCTTTTAAAAGAAGATTCATTCTCTAGCAAAGCAACGGCTGTGTGCATCCATCAAAGGTACACCAAACCAACCCGAAGCATCTTGGGGGTGCTGACTCTCATGGCTTTTCCTCTGTAGTTACCAGATCAAACCTGTGAGACCACTGTAACATCACAAGATATTACAGCACCTCTCTCACATGCTCTTTAGAGCGCTCAAAAAACATGGATTCTCAAACTCAGGCTTTTGGATCCCACCATGCATCTGTGTGTTCATGTATTTGTATATACCTGATGTATATAGTTCATCATCCATCTACATGTAACCGAATCAAGAACAAACAACACACTCTCCTTAAACAACACCACTGTCCTCATCTAGCAGTCCTCAACAACTGGCCATACAAGAGAACCTGAAAGGCTTTTTGTATACTGAGATGTAAAAAACAATATGCAGGCAAGCTGCAGGCAGGTCCTTGCCAGGACTCGCTAGCATGGCCAGTTACTGATGACCCCATCGACAGAAGTGAAGGAAAACAAGGAGAAATGCTGAAAAACCACACACAAGCAATAGGAACAGAAATGTTGTAATTTTTGGAGGCCTTGACATCAGTAATTCCATATAAAAGCAGAAAAGCACAGAGAAATTGTGGGACTGATCAATGGGCTGCGATGACCTATGTTGTGCTAATGGTAACCATGGAAACAACATGTGGATGGATGGATGGACAGCTAAGGGTGTAGAGAAAGTTTAAATCTTCTTTAACTCAAAAAAAGGGGGCCTGTTTGAAGTATTCAGAGTATGTACAGGAGCTAAAGACTAAAATGTTGCACAGTGAATGTCAGTGACTGATCAGAGTAAAAGTTGGTATTAATGTTCTTCTTATGTACAGTGAAAGCTTTTTATGTACACTGTAAGCTGGGACTGTAATGAGCAAGGATTAATTTCCAAGTTTACTTGACATCTAACTAGGGTGAGTGCAATTAAAAAAAAAAACGAAAAAGAAAAAAAATTCCTGCTGAGAGCGTCCCATTATTTCTGCTCTGTCCTAAAAGCAGCTGCATGTATTTCCATACAGCAAAACACAGGGAGTAGAAAAAATAGTAAGCACTTAATGAAAGAGAACTGAAACTCTAAATTAACTTAATCACAATTACAAACACTGCTACAATGCAGGGTCATTTCGGGTTGAATGCCAGTTAGCATTTGTCAGCGACTCAGACTCTCATGGCAACAAACAACAAACAGTGGTCTAAAGAGGCCAAATCGTCATCAAAGGAAAAAATGAAATAGAACAGTGGAAAAATAATGGCAGCATATGCCAAGCACAACATGTACAAAGACAATCTGAAACTAGCTAACGTATAGATATAAACCATATAAAGGATCCTAACAAACATAGTAACTGTCTTACAAGTTAGCACAGCTCAGCTTTGTAGCAGTGTTTGCCCTGGTGATTTACTGACTTCAAACTAATTCCTTTTTCATGTAGTGTTTACATTATTTTGTACACCCCCTGAATCTCTCCTTAGCTGTCTCTGCTGACTGTGATCCCACTCACCCTTCAGGCTTTGCCCTTGCCATCACCTTCATTCACTCTGTCCCCTTCCATCATTTTTCCTCTGCAGCCTTTAATCATGTTCCATCAGAAGATACAGTTCTGGCTGCTGGCTACACATAGTTTGATTGTCCTTTTCTTTCTTCACATCTGCCCCTGGCTTGTGCTTTTCTCCCCCACATATTTATATTACCAACTTAATAATGTACCCTGCACTGGTCTATGCCTCCTCTTGCTTGTATTCCATTGCTCCTCCGTTTCTACTGCTGCCGTATCCCACAGGGACACTTGCTCCATTCTTCCCGATTCCCTCCCCCGACTCAAAGCTCTTCTCTTCCAGCGGTTTGCCAATCCAGGCGCCGTAACCGTGGACGCTGAGAGCTCGGAAGAACTGCTGCTTGGCTAGCTGGAAGGACATGGCCGACATCTTGGCCTGGGCGTAGGAGGGGTGGGAGAGGAGGTCTGTGCGGCCACACCGCTGGCACAGAGAGCGGAACAGACAGAACAAGTTGGACTTGGACACACGGGACACGGCCAGTTTGTTCCTACAGGGAAGACATTAGGATACTCTTTAGTTCAATGTCCATAAGAGAGTTTGACAGTCATGGAAAACATCACCGTTTGTCTGGTCTGATTATACCTTCACTGCCTGCTTCTCACTGTTTTGGTCATTTAAATAAAATAAAATAAAGTTTGTGGTAACTTGACAGTTTTTACTCAGTAAAACAGAGCACTGATAGCCACATCACATATTTCTTAGGATTATGGTGTTTGATCAACAGCATTACCACACTCCTTAAATAATAAGTTACTAAGTGAACAATAAAAGACTCTAGAAACCAAAGTGTCCAAAGTTTTATTGAACCATGTGTGTTGCTATCAGGAGAGACAGGGTTTAGTTTAGTTACACTGTGTACTACATACCCATCCAGTTTGCCTTTGGTCCCATCCAGCACCTCTACACTGTGCTGGTCTGGAAAGCTCCAGTTCACGCTGGATTCCTTGGTCTTGCCCGTGTGACGTGTGGAGTCATACACACTCACTCTGCCCACCTACAGTCCAGCCAGGTGGTGTGGGAGAAGGGAGGGGCGGAGAGAACATATTTTGTTTAATCAGGCTAATTTAGCCTTTCAGCGTGAGTCAGCATTTCCAAACAGAGCGTGTAAAATTAGTTGTGTAATGCATGTTTCAGTGTGATGGCTGTGTCACACTGTGTCGATCGGGGATGGTAGTTCAACCAATTTCACTGGTGTGTAACTGAAAGCAATCAAAAAATGGGCTAAAACAAGGAAAAAGCTGAACCCTATGTAGCTGCCAGTTACTGTTTTTCTCAGGCATTTTGCCTGGTGGTGCAATGGTCACCTACCTGCTTCCTGCTAATTGATGGATGAGCCAAATTTAAAGAAGATGGGCAATGAATTAACAGTTGTGCAGACACAAATAGGAGTGCTGGCAGCTAAATTGATGAATTTAGTGACAGTGACCTAAACATTCCTGATTAATGTCCACATGTGACATTGCCAAAAACTTCCGTGGTTACCTCTGGGTGGTTTAGCTTGAAGGGAGCAGGAAGACTCTGATCGAACGCTTCACCATCTCTCGCCAGCCGACAGCAAACAGCACGTGTAAGGTGACCGTGGCTGTACAGATAGCCTAACAGATCAGAACAACCACTCGTTGTAAAACAGGAATTTGAGACAAGTAGCACCTTAAAGCTGGGAATTCATCCAACTTCACTGACGTTAACTCTCATATTTGTCACATTATCTGTTCTCCAATTATAACAATGACAATGCAACAGCATGTTTTACCAAGTGTGATGGACTTTAGGTAGATGGGGTGCAGGAAATGGGTGAGCAACGCCCCCTGCAGGCCCAGTACATTCCAGCGCAGGATCTTATCACTGCAGCTCATGGTTCTCAGCCTCTCTCCGTGCTGGATGCCGTCCCAGGTGGGCACAATGGCACTTGACTCCACTGGGATGGTGCCCTCACCTGGCACAAACAACACCACACATATACAAAGATCACAGCTCTTGTTTATGGCAAGGAATCCTTTGCTTCCATGCAGTTATATACGACATTTGTGAAGACAGATAAGAGTTTCGTTTCTCACCGTTCTCCACTTTGGTGCGGAGCTTGCCCTGCTTAGCATTCTCAAACAGAGGCTGATGGCCTTCGACTTCATCCCCAGCCTCACTGCAGGACTTATCAAACAGAGCCCCATCCCCACAAGGTGCCGTGCTATTGATAAGAGAAGAAGAAGAGACATAAGATACTGATATGACACACACCAAAATGACATGTGGTTTAAGAGAGAATGGCTAACATTGATCCAAAAGTGAACCGTTGACGCATATGACTAATGGACATGATGGGAATGAAAGATGAGAGATTTAGGGGGAGGTAAAGAAGGAGAAAGAAAACATCTGATACTCCACCTGATGTAGAGGTGAAAGGTGATGTCAGATTTGATCCGCAGTTTGTTATTCTCCGCTGGCTCGAATATACTGTCATCTGCGCCATCATAGTGCTTGAGCAGCTCAGTGTACAGAAAACTGAGAGGAAAGGAAATGGCGAGTTAGACTTCTAAATAATGTCCTGTAGACCGGGACTGGGGAAAAGAGCGGGTTATGTTTTGAACTGTGGGAGAAACATTGATAAAAGAGCAAGATCTATTTCTACCGAACAAATCCCCTTCTGGAGATGATTTCAGCGTGGCAATCATTAACAGTCTCCCCTTTAAGGCTCAGCTCCTCCCCTTTAACACAGCGATTTCCTGACAGGAAAAAAAAAAAAAAACAAAAAAAGAAAACAAGAGACACGTTCAATGTCAAAGAACACAAGAATGCAGCGCCTCTCGGTTCTGCAGTGACCTAGTTCTGTTTTAGCTTTCTGACAGCACATGCCTCTCAGCACAGAAATCCATACGACTAAACATCATGGAAATATGCAATGACAACACATTTTATTCTGTTGCTACTCAATTCCTTATACTCCCGGTTTCTACCACCTCTGTTGTTTCATAGGTTAAATGCTAAAGGGAAGGGATATACCAGTTCCCAGGCTGACAACAGTCCCCAGGCCCTCCCCTCTCCTCATGACGATGGTGGCCAGAATCTTGCGACCCAGAAGGCTGTGCTGGATACGTGTGGTCAAGGCGTTGAAACGTTGGTGGCTCAACATTGCTATCTGGTCATGCAAAGTGCTGCCACTCACGGGAAGCTAGAGAGAGGGATGTGTACAGGATAGGACAAGCAAAACAGAAAGGAAATAAGGATTATTATATATATATATATTTGTGTGTCAACAATATATCAGACTGCCTTCAACAAAAAACAGATTTATTTACTGTGAAGCAGCAAATGTGTTGAGTTATAGACTGTGTATTTCACTTGGTTGTGTTTTAATTTAAGTTATAGATTATACAGATTATATAACTGTCATATGGACATTTACAGTGTTTCCCTGTCCATTGCCCTGGGGGTTACCCTTTTCAATGGGACCCCCAAGAAACCAAAGAAAAGAAATAAAAAATGTTAAATGTATATATATATTTTTTATTCATGTTATTAACCTAATTTATGTGCGGTGGAAAGTCTCGACTACTTTTTGCTGTCATTTACAGTCACGTCTCTCTCCTCTGCTTTCTCTTTCCCTCCCCACACACGGAGCTGAGCAGAGGAGGGACAGCTTGACAACTTGTTATGTTAAGTGCGATAAAAGCTTTCCAAAAAGAGTTGGAAAAAACCAAAGATGGACAGACAACGCCCAAATGTCTGAAAGTCAGGCCAAAATATCAGCGTTTTTTTTTTTAATGCATTAAATCTGGTAACAGTGGCGAGGATGCTAGCTCTGCTGCGGATGGCAGGGAAGATTGTTCTGGTCAGAGCGCTTGCAGCTCTCCTGCTGTTACACCCCCGAGTCAGCCGAGGGGAAACACTGATTTATGTTGTTATTTAGTCATTGGAACAGTTTTACTCAAGTGAGGTGGTCAGTCAAATACATGCTGGTGTTTACTATAAATAAATTGAAGGTCAATTTTTCAGCACAGGTAATCAAGGTAAGCAAAACCTATTGATGTGCCTCTGCTTTGTCTCTCATTCCATGCCGTGCACCCATGTTGAGTCTGATAGCATGATAGAAAACGTGAAACCAATGAAAAGTCAGCTCACTTCAGCTGGGATAAGCTCCCCAGTACGGGCTGCTCTCTCAGCTTCTCCAATCAGAACCCGTAGTGCAGCATCTGCTGCCTCCTGTTTTCCCTGCTTCTTGTTGGATGCACAGACTGGAGGGAACCACCGTCCGCCCAGCTTAGCCTGGTAGGTAAATCTGACAAGGAGGGGCAAAGAGAAAGGGAATCAGAGTATGATCTGTCCAAAGGATTCCGTGGAAATCATGGTTGGGCCAAAAACACAAGTATCCATTTGAACATTTTCCTTATGAGGTCAAGTGGTGCAAGAACAACAGAGCTCCAGACGAAAAGAGGCAAAAAGGCGTTCATTAATGCTCCATGACTTTCAATTATCTTTTTTCCTTAGGTATACAAATAAGATATTTCCCAGTGCACATAATAACCCAGTCGGTAGGTGATTTCTTCTCATGTGTACATGTTTAATGTGTGTGTTTGTGCATTCATGCAGCCAACACATACTTTGGCTCATGTGGTGGCCCAGACTGGCCCACCAGGCGAATCTCAGCAGCAAAGCCCCGGGCTCTGGCGTACTCCAGAAGACCTGACACTGCATTGTTGTTCAGGTGGTTGATGAGGTCCCCAACCCCTGCCTCGTGCGCTGCTCGCAACTCATCTGCAGTAAGAGGGGGCAAAGAGGGACATGTAGTCCCAGAACCACCGCCATCACTATCGCTGGAGGAGCCGAGGGGCAACTGAGGCTGCGAAAAGAGAGGTGGCAGTGGGGGGAGGAGAAAAAGAGAGACGTGAACGGTACTGAGCAAAGGCAGCAGAACAACGTGACAGAAGTGACAAGATCAATTCTTTCTGCCTGAGTGATCTGTTGTTTCTTTTAAGTCATTCCACTCATTTTGGGGATATACAAAATTGAACAACTCCAGTTATTCTCTGCTTTTCACTCCTCACCTTGTTAAGCTGTAATCTCCCGTCAGACATTAATTCTTTGACAGCCTCCTCTGCCGCCAGCTGGCGGGCTGCCTTCTTACTTGGAGCTGAGGCTTCAGCAAACAAGCTCTCTCCGACCTTCACCCTGTACATGAACCTGAACACAGGACAGAGAAGGTGAAAAGGGCGGAAAGAGAGAAAGGGAGGGAATTATTTTGGTATGTAACTGAGATCAGAGATGATGCCACACTTTGTTAAGTTACTATTCCAGAATCATGACTTATCACATTTAGATTAATCAGCAGATGCGCCAGGGTCACAGTAACACAAGAGCCTATGGTGTACTAGTCGTAAAAACAGAAGTGTACAGCATTTACAGAAAGTTATTGGAGGAAAAGACAAAGTTTGTATTGTATCTCCCAGCCATCCAGCCACCTAAAGGGATGGATTATAAACAGACAGAGTGGTAATAGACGGCTCTCTGTCTCTTTGTCAGCTGACTACAGTACTAAGGATAGATTGGACAGAAATAGCCAATCAACTACTTCCCTGAGGAGGAAATGCATGACCACAGAGGAACTCAGTCTGAGAACATGCAGTGTGGGGGAGTGCAATATTCAAATGGACAGATTCAGAGGGACGTGCAGGAGTCAGTACCGTGGGTCATGTGGTGGGCCTGCCTGCCCAGTGATGATGAATTCAATGGGGTTCCCGCTGCGCTGGCTGTACTCCATCAGAACAGACACCGGATTCTTTCCACCAGGCAGAGAGCGTGACAGTGGCTGGCGAGGTCCCTCCACCATCCCCATCCCTTCCACGCTCCCAGACCCAAAAATTCCCCCTATGCTCTCAGCTGCCCCCTGGTAAATGGTAAAAAAGACAAAAAGTACTATTTAATAAAGTTTGTTCTTGGCTGTTTTTTAAAGCAAAATATTCTTTCACTGACTCACAGTTTTTACTAAGGCTGCACAAATAAGTTTTATAACTACAATCTTTTTGTAATTGAGTGAATCTATTGAGTATATTAGTGCTCCTTTTTTGGATGTAAAGAGTTTGACAAAACTTTTTTTCACAGCAAGGGTCAGCAGTTGGGTGCTTGGGCCAGTTTAGGTTTTTTTTTAGTTTGTTTTAAGGTTGTATTAATCAACAGATATAATTTGTCCCATCAGTAAGTTAGGTCTATCAGAATTACAGAAACTTAAGTTAACACTCTTTTGCTATATAATCAAATATATGTTTTGTGTTACACTACGAGACCAAAGATAGAATTGATTGGGTATCCACACATGGTAAAAAGTGTCTTGCCCTATGGTTAAGTTAGTATTGTTGCCCAAGAAAAATCGACATTCCTGTTCGCTTGCCACCTATAGGTGATTGTGCAACACAAATCTGCTCTGGTCAAACAGGCTGAAGCTGGGGAATGGAAACTCTTTGAATTCAGGGGGTACTTGTTTCTTTTCAATGAAGTGGGCTATATTATTTATTTGTATTATTCACCTGGTATGAAAGTTAGACTTGAAATCAGCACACTGTGCTGTACAAACAGCCTGGTGCAGAATAAAGCACAGGAGCAGTGATTTGAATGCGGGAGCAGATTTACATGTTACTCGAGTCTTGTATTTACATTGTTATCTATATCACATTAGTGATAAATCAAAGTAAAAAAAATTTAGTTAATCATTAAAGGAAACTCACACTTGTGTCTGGGAGTAGGTCCATGACTTGGTCTGTATTGGCAGTATTTTCCTCGTCCCCTGTGCTGGCCCCTCCCTGCATCTCTCCGATGAGAATGCGCAGGGCGGCCGCAGCAGCGTCCTTTTTTGCTACTTTCTTACTGGAAGCTTCAGCGACAGGAAACAGCTTCCCGTTGAGCATCACCTGCATACGGAATCTGACAGAGGGAGAGAAAATATACAGATGAGACAAATATAATTCTCTGAGACAACTGTGCTGCATAACAAGCAAAACAATTATTATTCTAAATTGGGAGCTTGTCTTCATTAAGGCAGCTGTATTTAACAAAGAATTTGAATTGATAGGTTTGTCATCAGGTTCTTTACAGAAAGTAACAAACGTGTGGAAAAACAAAAACATCTGTGTATCACATGGTGAGACAACAAACAGAACTTCAAAAGTCCAAGTTTGTGGATGTTTAATACTATCAGTTAAACAGTTAAAATATCTTGGGACATCAATGCCATTTGAGCGGGTGTTCTCCAACACGGGTCTGACAGTTATCAGACTGCTCACCAGACTAACTCCACAGCATGTTGACATGTTGCTATTTCTGAATAAAAACCAGTAGACAAGCTTCCCGCTATGCTGAGGACTGGGGAAGGCCTGGCCTGTTTATTTTATTTAGAAGTTTGATTTCAGTTCAACTCTGAGTTGTATGAGCAGTAGTCTGGCTGTTCACAGCTGAAACACATTCCTCTGCGCAGGTCATCAGGAGATTCTGCTCCTCCGCTCTTTTTAATAATCACACAGAGCTGATTTTTATAATAACATTCTGAATGTACAACATAGAGCTTTTCCTGGATAAGCAGGAGCACTTCTTCTGCAACTCTCTGTTTAGACACTCTGGATCGTTCCGGTCCACTTTAACCCCTGTGCACTGGTATTTTTTAATATGTTACAGGCACTCATCTATTCCATATATTACATTTTAATTTTATCAGTTAATGGTTAATTGCCGGTTAACGGTTAATGGTCGGTTAACGGGTGTCTCCTATCAGTCAGAAAAAAAAATTCCAAATGAAACTCCCTAATGGAAGATAGACTATGTTGGTGACAGTGTCGGGTGGTGACTTAACACATTTAACCGCTATAATTACATTGACAAAGACACTGTATATAATGTGGATCGGTCAAAACCTGACGTAAGGTAGTAAGGTCATTATTGGGTCTGGTGTATCCCTAGTTAAATTTCAACAATGCAGCATGAATATGCAGACATGATCAAAGATTAATTTACATTGCCCTTTGTATCAGTTAAAAGCTTACAATAACTGAGCAGATCATGTCACTAACCTTGGGTCGTGGGAGGGTCCCGACTGGTCAAGGAGCTGGAACTCGCAGTTCTGGCCCAGATACTGGGCATACTCCATGAGGCCGCTGACAGGGTTCTTCAGCCTCACTTCCTGCAATTTGGCCCACAGGTTCTGGGGAGGTGGGGCAGCCAGCGACACAGCAACAGTTCCCATGTTGTTGGCCTTCTCTGCTGCCAGTTTTTCAGCATCTGTCTCTCTGCGAATGGCATTGAGGAATTCTGGGATCTCGTCGTCGGCCCACTGTCCTTCGTTGGTCTCTTTGTCTTGACGTGAGGTAAAGGAGCGGGGCTGGAGGGAGGAATTGGACTGAAAGGGGGAAAGTCAAGAGGTGAAAGAGTTAATCAGATGAGACTATACTTCCAAGGATGGTAACCTGCCCATGGTACTACAGTAGTGCAACAGTTGAGAAGATGTAGTTGCAAAGGAAAAGGCTGTTTGATGGCAAAACAAAGCGGCGAAAATATTCAAAGTGAAGTGTACACTTAAATTGATATTGGGTTTTTTTTTTTTGCCTAAAACACATTTTGTCCACGGCCGTACATTGCTCAGCTTCTGTGCTGGTACTCGTGTCTACTTCTCCAAACTGGGAGTGCGCTGATCTGAAATTTACTGCAGGTAAAACATTGACTATGTATAAGTAGTACCCCACACAAACCCGTGTCAAAAAACCTGAACTATCCCCTTATTACCATTAAATACATACAAAAATACAGAGTAAAACACAGGAATTTCACCTACCGCTTCGCTGTGACTTTGCTCTGGCATCCAGCCCTCTGGAAGTGGTAGTGGCTCCAGGCCTGGTATTGGTGGTAGTGGTGGTGATGGCAGGAAGATGGACTCTCCTCCCTTCTCCTCTCTGCGGGTTTCTTCCTCCATTGGTACCCCCTCGACTGGGGTGCTCTGTGCAGCTTTGAGGCTCCTCTCCATTCTCTCTCTGCGGTGGGTGGAGAGCTCCCATGTGGGAGGGTTGACATCACCATTTTTAATGACATCACCTTGCTTCTCCAGTACATAAAGGGTGGGATTTACCTGCTTGGCACTTCTAAGTCCCAGATTTTTGGCTATGACGAGAGCAGTTGCCTTCTCTGAATCCCGGAGGTACCGCAGAACTAGCTCCTTCTGTTCTGCCATGATGGAAAGCAGAAGTTCCTGATCAGGGGCGCTGGTGGTGCCGGGATGTTGTTTCTCTTCGTGCTGACCTTGTGCTGGTGACTGGGATGCTTCAGAGTCAGATGACTCTAAAGAAGAGCTGTAAGAAGAACTGGATTCTGTGTCAGAGTCCTCTTCTTTGGCCTGTCCCCTGTTTCTTGCTGTTTCTGTTTTTAGCTCAACCTTGGCTTCAGGTTTTGGAGGGTGTCCTGAGCTGACACACAGATTGGATAGTGGACTTTGTATTTTAGAGTTTTGAGCTTCCTCGCATCTGAGAGGTTCTCTGTAAACAGTCCACTCGGGAGGGTGGAGTCCTTCCTTTGAGGCTTTCTGTGAGCGTTCCAAAGAGTAGAGGGCCTTGTTCACTATCTTTTTGGGCAGACGCAGCTTTTTCGCCAACAATTTTGCAGAGATGCTCTCACTTGGCTTCAAAGCAGCCAAAGCCTTATGTACCTGGTCCTGGATGTCAGGGGTGAGAGTGATGTTAACTTTACTAAAGCTGGAAATTGATGAGCTGCTGGATGCAGAATGTCTGTCAAACCTTTCTCCTCTGCTTGGCCTGTCTTGATGAAGAGACAATCTCTGAAAATTGTCACACGAAAAGTCTGTGTGGACGCACCATTGTCTGTTGGAGTACTGGTTGTGGTTTTTACTTTGTAACTGGTTTTGATTCAGGTGTCGAGGGCCTTGGGGGCCTCGTAGGGGTCCTACAGTCGGTGGGCACGCAAAACTCTGGTCATGGCTATACCCACCTCTACCCCTAGGGCTGGTGTTGGAGTTTGGATATCGACTGTATCCTGACTGGGGTTGATATGAGGAAATAGGTGGCCTGCCGGGTACCACTCCCCCTCCCCCTCCTCGTGGACTGGCTCTGAACTGTGGAGCCTCAGAGTTGTGTCCTCTCAGGAACTCCACCTGTTGATACTGAAATGAATTGGGAGCAGGACTGGGACTGTAATTCTGATTATGTGAATTGTTAAGGGCCACTGGTTTAGGGGCTGGTTTAATGTGGCTTGGTACTGGTGGAGCGGAGGGAATGAGAGAGGGGGCTGGGGGTTGTATGGACACTACAGGGGGGGCAGGGCTTTCGTAGTAACTTGAATATGGGGTCTGCTGTGGGCCAGCTCTGGGGTAGAATGAGGCTGGCCCAGGTCTGTTGTAATTCTCCTTGGCCTGGAGGTGGAGTGGTGAATGTTTGTGGTAGTGTTCCTTGGAAGGCCCTCCTCTACCTCTGCTCATAGCGCAGGGGGGGAGCGTGAAGGGGGCCTGCGCAGCTGGCTGTGCAGCTTCTGTACAAGTTCACGTCCTCTAGCACAGCAGACCCTGATGGAAAGTCAAGGCAGGCCAGTAGCACACTGAGAGCACCTGAAATACAAACAAAGGACAATGTTAGGAGAATATTAATAAACACAAATAAAAGACAGTAAGATAACTGAATGGTGAAAAAAAGTGGTGGAGGGTAAGAAAAACTGTCATTCCAGTCAGTAACACAAGTTCATGCCCTGTTGGCAAGCCTCCAAACCTGCTCAAGTGTGCTTGGGTAAGTCAGTGAATCTATACCTGCTCCAAGGATACAGTTTTTAATGTCACCCTCCGCCTCTTGTCTTCCTGGAGAGCAGTATACAGAAAGGAGGATAATAAATATCAGGGTATTATGGGGAAAAAATGAAGATTATGTGCAGAAGATAAACTCTGACATACAGCAACACTGTCAAAGTTTCTGTCTATCTTCAGATTGTACCCCAGCCAGTCTACAAGGATACTGCAGGGTGACATACTGCCTCTCCCAATCACACTGAAACTTAATCCCAGGGTAAAAGGATAGTGATTAATAATTCAGACCTCCTTGTGACTATTCTGTTTTATTTCTGGCCTTACAAATTATTGCTAGATCTGGATCCATAGCAGGGGTGGGGGGGGTGAGACACTGATGCAGACAAAAAGGACAGTTTCAAGGACACAAGAACATAAAGGGCTACCTCTTAGGGATGCGCTGTGGACAGAAAACCATGTAGTTGCTAGCCAACAGCCCTGACTACAATGATAAGTCTTTGCAGAGCTAGGTTAATGCCTTCCTTTCAAAAACACACCATGAACAAAAATATTCACCAAGTAGAAACGTAGATCCTGCGAAACAGCATAGTTCAAAATTGCAATATCCTTCTATGGTACAACAAACATTGATTCAGCCTCAAGTATCATATCTGACAACACTCAATAATGTCTATATCAGTGAGACTGACAACACCTAATACTGAGTCGGGTTTCATCCCCTCTGGCCCAGTCAGCAGCGCTGGTCTGTCACATAGAGCTCAACAGTCCCAACGCCGCCACATTAATAGAGAACACCATAGTGTTGGTTCATCACAGTAATAGGGGCCGACAGGGCCGGCAGCCCAAGGGCCAAACGGGGCTGGAGCTGACTCATCTTGACCATGATGCAAGGCAACAGTTGACAGCCAAAATAACAACTCGGTGTTTTTCAGTATCCACTGTCATTATGCTTCACTCAGTTTCGAGCCTGGGCAGAGGAATGGGCAAGACAAACCGTCTGACAACTGATGAATCAACTCTTTTACATGTTTTTTGCAGTCATGTCAAGAAACAGCTAAATACCACCAACACAAGGTTTGATGTTCAAAGACCCCTTCCTCACTGAGACCTTTGTGTCTTTTGCTCCAGATCCGGTGCACATATTCACACCTGAATGCAACACACCATATACAATGGTAGCACAAGGCCCAGTGGGCTCACAGGGAACTGTGGATCTCACCTACAGTAGTTGCAGCAGTCAAAAAAAGTGGGAAGTGGTAACGTCGCTGCTCCTGCAGGTTCTGCAGCTTCTTAGTTATCAGATGACTTAAAGCGAAACTCACGAAAAATAATAACAATGTTAACACACAAAACACGAGTAATTGAGTAAACGCGTAAAGTAATCGCGGCACCAGTGGTAGATTAGAAATCGCTTAAAGTTTAATCTGTGAAACGGCAAGTGTTTTCCAACGCGCAGCGTCTTCCGTTTAGGATGAGCGAGGTCCTGTCCGCAGCTTATACAATGCAAACACTAGGGATGTCGCTCGCTTATAAATGCTCTATACCGTGCTATAAAAATGCGTTGCTATACTAATACACCACGAAAGTTCAAGGGAAATCCACAGCCTAACTCGTTTAAGGAAAGGGAAACTGGCCTACAGAAGCGAAGTAAGTTTCGCTTTCATTTCTGAAGAAAAAGTAGGTTTCTATTGTGAGCCACGTGACCGTCAGAGATACTACAAGAGCAGACCGACTGATACACTGCTGATAAAGAGATGGGCAGGTGTGTTTGTAAAGCATTAAAACAGTATAGCTCCCCTAAGGCTGTCGATTCATTTCCATGTTTAAAGAGGCTGCTCTGGGGTCCGACTCAAACAACCAATGCGCCTGTGTTACTGTGGAGCTACAAGGGCATCCTCTCCTGAATGCCTGCTGTACACAGCACACTGTGACAGAGGAGACATCACGTGCTTAGATCAGGTTCTCACATTAAAAATAAAACGGAGGAGGGAAAATGATGGAGACCGATAGTAATGTAATACATTGCGAGGGATACAAATATCACAGCAAAAAGTCGAGATCTGGTAACGGGATTGTGGTACGATGGGAAAAAAAGAGTACTATCAGGTGAGGGACAATATCAAACACAAGAGCAGCATGGACATGTGTGCCTACAAGAATAACATTAACCCGTTTCCGATATTGAAGCATTGCTATATATTTCGCATTAAATTATACACAGATCAATTTACAGTGTACAGCAGGGAATCTTGCACTCATACAAAGATAGGGCCACATCAAAAAGTAGTGATTTCAGTAAGTTTCACTAATTGCGAAAAATTTCCGTAAAATTATTAACATAGTTAATTATGAATGAGTTAATTTAAGTCAATCCTATCCGTGTTCCATTCAGCTTAAAATGAGCTGAGATATGTCTACATTCAAGTGAAAATGAACCAAGCAGCGTTACAAAATGCTGGATACACACAGCTAATGTTCACCCATGTCCGAAAACAGTCTGTGTTGTCCAGACGATACATAAATGGAAAACAGTCTGTTTTACATTAATGTATCATCAAGTTGGAAGGGATTACTAAGTCCTTATATCATACACAAGACACCAACACAACACAAGATAACACGTTAACGTTACATCTAGCTATTTGTGCCTTTGAACTTGTCAGTGGGGTTTCTGCGAGTCAGAAGAGATTGGTGCACACTATTACTCATTTCAATGATGGTAAGATTATTTTAGGAGGGTTTAGTCACCAGCAGGGCTGAGGATGAAACTCTGAAGTCCTCGTCGTTAACAAGCCGTTGGTTGTTCTTTGAAGAAACATAAAGCTCTAACTTTAAAAGCTCAAAGGTTAGACGAACTTGAAAAGTTTAAAAACAACAGATACACATGTGGCCGGAGTTTGTCTTAGGGTAAAGGATGAAATGTGCCGCTGAACATCGTCCCTCCTCCAGCTAACGTTAGCCAGTCTGCTAGCTCCGCACTGGCACTGCACCATTTCTAACTACCGCCTGCAGCACAGTCAGTTCACCGTCTGCCAACGCAAAACACACCATGCTCTTCACCCAAACCATAACAGACGGTTTAGAGAGCCGCCACAGCTTTACTTGATTACCTTGACTCGCAGTGTTTCGGCTTCAAGGGCTCTCGCTGGTGTGAAATGTTTTTAATGCGGTGATAGGAAAACAATCAAAGAATCGCTGCCAACAGAAGTGACGCGCAACTCTGGCGACTGACACAAACAGCTACACGTCGCATGTGAGTGACGCACCGCATCATCATCATCATCATCATCATCATCATCATCTTCTTCTTCTTCTTCTTCTTCCTCTGCTTCTTCTTCTTCTTGTTTTCCTACAGACTGGGTGCTTTTTGGCCACATTGCCTCCTCTTACAGGTTGGGATTAGATTGCACCTCGGATTGATTCTATTTCCATAGGTGTAATCCTGTCGCAGTGATCAATTCAATGACTGCTTTCACACCCTTGACTGATTCTTAGCAGGCTCCTCATGTAATAGTCTTTGGGCCCAGGCGTGATACTGAAGCATATCACCTTTCTGGCGATAAAAGGAAAATTCTGATTTTCTGCTTTTAGGGTCTTGGGCTCCATCTGTATAAATTTGGAGATAATGTTCCCAGTTGTTTTTCAGTCTTTCCTTTACTATGTGACCGTAAACAACACTACCATATGTTCTTATTGTTTCTGAGAGAGTGAAGTCACACAGAGTGGGGAGAAGCTGTTTAACTGCTCTCAAAGATTTCTGTTGAACCCGTCCTCACAGCCACAAGTAAGAAGCCATAAGAAAGTACAGCTCCATTGATTTGCCGGTCCAGTCAGAGAGACTGAGAGGAAATGACACCAAGTTGAAGTTATATTATAAACCTAATATAAGATTCAGGGCTTTTGGGGAAATATCCAGAGCTGGAGTCCCATAAGCCGCCCCTGCTAAGTTTACTACTGCATTGCCAGGTTTGTTTGCCCAATTCCCAGTGGAGTTTCTCTCATTTTCACAAGTAGCCTAAAGCTGGAATAGGGGTGGTATGGAAGGCCCCACAGCATGTTATCAGTGGCTTTGCTTGCACTGTCTCTTGAGAGCTGATTTAACATAAACACCCATAGTGTAATCTTTATCTTATCATTGCTCTGTGAATCATTAACTGTGTATGCTGGCCAGTACCCTATGTGCTTCCTTATAGAGAGAGGACAACATTACATTTATTACCTTTCATAAAAGTGCGTTCCCAAGAATTTGACTTCTTTTACCCATGTTCAGACACAAGTAAATCCTGACATTCAGTTCTCTTATTACCAAATACAACATAATTTTTCTCTTGACATCTTTAATCCCCTCTTGCCTCCCCAATCAGCTATTTTATTTAGGGCTTCCTGCATTCTCTCAGATATATGTTTCATGTTTCTGCTGCTTTTCGGGATGCCTCCAACATCTGCAAACAAGTCAAGACCAAAACCTGCCCAAATATCTTGAGAGAGATCATTTTGATCATCTTGATGTGAAATAGCATCAGGCTAATTACACTTCCAGATGGTGTGCCATTGTCAATACCTGTGCCATTAGAGAAAACTGCATTACCCTGTCCTTCAAAAAGTCATGAATACGTTAATTAAGTAAGTGCCCTTGTATTCCTGCTTCATATAGCTTTATAATGGGCGTGTCCTTCCATAACATGTCGTATGCCTTCTCAGTGTAAAGAAACACTGCCACTACTCCCTCTTTATTTATCACATTTTTATCTCAGAGTCAAGGAAGAGCACATGGTGTTCCTCCCTCTACAACAGTGCTGTCAGTGCAATAGATCTGCAGTATATGACCCTGCATGCGTGGCATCTTTCCCTGGTTTTAAAATTGTATGCTTGTTTCCAGGATGTGGGAAGAGTTGTTTCTCTCCATATATTATTTATCAGAGTATGTAACATTTCATGTAACATTGCATCATCTAATCTCTTAAAACAACTCACAGCTTATGTCATCCTTTCCAGGAGCTGTTCTTCCCTTTCTTTATAGCTCTGCATAGTTCTTCCAATGTAAAACATAGATTAACAGCATCAGCATTAGCTTCATTTACCTCAAGATTGGATATGTGTTGCCTCAATTTCTTATTCCCTTTCCATATACCTTCCTTGCCAATGTTTGTTCCACTGAGAAAAGCCTTAAATTTATTCTCACACAGTTTTCTTTCTCTGTATCACTTGCAGCGCCCACTCCCTCCTCCTCTAATGCTGGCTTTCTCTTTTTCTTTAAAACTCATGACATTTGGTGAACTGCTGCCCATGTTTCTCCAACAGATGTCTCCTCACCTAGACCTCCACAGTATCTTCTCCAACACTCTTCTTTTACAGACTTAATCACTTTCCTAGCCTTAGCTCTCAACCTTTTACATTCTATTGCTTTGCTCTCAGTACTTTCTCAATGCTCTGTTGGCATGGTTCCCACCTCTGACTACTGTATCACATGCTTTTATCACCCATGCGACACTTATTTTCTTTTTAGGGATGCATTCATATGCATTATGCAATATCATTGCACACACGGTGTTATTCCATTCATCTATTGCTCCCTCCCCATTTACACTCTCAAGAGTGTCATCACATTTTTCATCTGATAATTGGGAAGAACTGCTCCCAGTCTGACTCACTGTGATCAAAGTCTTGGTTTTTATTCTCTCGCTTGAAAGCTCATGTTACCCAGATTTACTACGCAGCCGCATCGGCAAGGCTCAGATAGTTTTTATTTGCAGCTGTGTCCTTAAGTACACGTTTGAGGTACTAGTATTTCCTTTGCATGCCACGTTTGACTTCCCTACAGTCCAGAGGGACAGATTGTAACTTTGACTCTATACTACATTTATTTGACAGTTGTTACAAATGAGGATTTTTACATATTCACAGCATATGAAGATCTGAAAAAATATGATTCTTATTACAGATTAAACTACCAAACAAGATACAAGTAGAGCTGAAATGATTATGTGATTAAGAGAAAATAAATTGGAAACTAAAATGCCAAACATTTCATGTTTTCAGCTTCTCAAATGGTAGGGTTTGGTGGTTTTCCTGTCAATAATTTTGAGATTTAAACTACTGGTTGCACAAAACAAGCAGTGTGGAAGTGTCTGTTTGGGCTCTGAGTAATTGTGAAGGGCATTTCTCACTGTTTTCTGAATGTTTACTGACCAAACAACCAGTTATTTGAGAGAATAATCAGGGCAATAAAGAATAACGAAAATAATCATAAGTTGCAGCCTCATATAAAATAGGTATGAATGAACTCCGTCTCAACCAGCTACAACAGTAAAATGCTGCTTACACATTAATGTGTGAGTAATCAAAATATAATATGTAATAGTCTAACAGTCACAGAGGCCATTTTTCTGCATGAAGTACTTTTACGTATGATACTTGTGAATACATTTTCTGCATTATACTTGCAATAAGATTTCAAATTTCGACGTGTTACTGGAGTGTGATACAACCAAAATGACACATGTACAGTATGTCGCTGAAGCAGGGTTTTCCCCTCTGTATACTTAAATTCAAATGTATAGAATAAATGGAATACAATGATAGGTATTACCATCTGAACTCTGAGCTCTCTTGCCCAAGCTTATTATGTCATGTGGCGTTTAGAGGACTAAAGAACTGGTCCGCAGTGCATATGAGCTTTTACCCCCAGATTGTCTGGCAAGTGATGTTTTGCACTTTACCAAGCTATCCTGTGGGTGTCAGCATTACTCTGTGAATGTGCTGATGTCAGATTCAAGTATTTAAGAAGCAGCTTTCAAACAGAGTTGGATGGTGAAAAGGGACAGACATGTTTCAACTGGTTTAGAAATCTTTCCTTCCAGGTCACTAGTGTGTTTACAAGGAAAATGTTTATTTTCCTCCGTCTATCTCCTTTTCAAACATTGAGTTAAAGACACCTGGACGACTGCTACTGTATAATACCATTACTTGGATGGCTGACCATATTCATGAGTCCCTCAAAAAAACAAAGCCACTCTTGAGATACATAAAACCATAAAAAAAAAGCACATAGGTCCATGGTGAAATGATAGATGATGACTGACATGTGATGTCAGATAAGTGCATATCAGAAAAGCAGTGATGAGCAGAGAAGCATGAAGGGTGAGTATGAGCTGTGGCCCGGGGTACACCTGGCTCTCAGAAGCTGATTGACTCCAACACACAGCATCTTCCTCTTCAGACGAGTATTCCTTTCACTGCGCTTCTCACCCACTCCGTCTCTGCTGCTCCTTCTTCGTCTCCCTTTCTCCTCCCTTTCCTGCTCTGCCACTGCTGGTATCACACTCTCTCCACTTATTCTCCACAACCCCTCTTCTCTTCTCTGGATCTCTCTCTCTCTCTCTCTCTCTCATCCTCCTTCATCTGCTCTGTCTCTCTCTCTCTATTTCTCCCTCTTCCACTCTTTCTCTGTTCAATTCAGATGAACGCAGTATGTGGCAGGCTGTGGCTCTTTGGCTGTTGATACTCGCGACTCTGCTCCGAGGTGAGTGACTTTCGTTGGCGCTTTAAGTGAAACTGTGCTCGAACAAGTGTGTGTTTTTCTTTGCGTGCTGTATACTACATTTGGTCTTCAGTGTCTGTGCCACTGAGCGGTTTGTGCTCCACAACTGTGCACAGCAGCTCACGCAGAGACTGTCTGTTGTTGTGCAGCCAGACACACACACACACACACACACACACACACACACACACACACACACACACACACACACACACACACAAAAGATTTATTTTTATGATGAGTAAGCAACAGTATAAAATGTAATCATCTTTACTGCAGACAAGAGAGCTGAGCTGTGCATTTTTATGTAGATAGACAGACATAGATAGATAGATAGATAGATAGATAGATAGATAGATAGATAGATAGATAGATAGATAGATAGATAGATAGATAGATAGATAGACTGAAAGAAAGAGAAGGGTGATTATGAGGCTGCCAGAGGTTAATTTACTACGCCTGGACATTATGGGCACCAGGGACTATTCATGTAAATTATAGGCGTACCATCTGTGGAGCCATATTGATATTAAT
The DNA here is from genome assembly GCF_002260705.1 of Seriola dumerili. Classification (NCBI taxonomy): domain Eukaryota; kingdom Metazoa; phylum Chordata; class Actinopteri; order Carangiformes; family Carangidae; genus Seriola; species Seriola dumerili. The sequence continues at coordinate 424,120 of NW_019174513.1, read as the reverse complement.
TATGGTCCAGTAAGTGACTATAGATTTGACACCACACAGTGAGTGCATAAATCTCAGACCATTCACTGTAGCACTCTCACTTCACTGTATGTGGTTTGAAAAGTTGCAGGTACTGTTTGGCTGCAGAACAGGGATTGTGGAGCTATTTTAAGTACCTAGTAGCTTTTGAACAATTCCAGTGTTACAGTTACAATCCGCCAACGATATAGCTGCCCCCTCCACATCGTGGTGATCACATTGTGGAGAATGAATCAAGAGTGAATCGAAGCCTTTGGTGGAGTTATAGGGCGAAGAGAGAGAGAGAGAGCTCCTTGCTTTCATCGTCGTGAGTGCTGTGTCTGTCTGTCTGGGGTGTTTCAGTGTTTAATGGCCTCACTATTTCCTGCATAGAATGAAAGTGACATTTTTACAGCGGTGGAAAGAGTCTGACTGTCTGCTGGTGATCAATCAGAGACGTAACTGATTAGGAGGAAGGGATTTTTTTTCTCTCTTTGCTCCTCTCTCTTTTTTCTTCCTGCCTTTTCTCCTCTCTTTCTCTCACAAATACTCATTCTCTTTCATCAATTCCAATAAATATATTTGTGCTCTTTCAAGAGCAACAATGCCTTTGAAACATTACCTCCAATTATACCTCCAAAAACCCACCCTTTGATTTACCTCCACTGCAGCATGTCCACTTAGTGTGTTTGTTCTTCTCTTTCATTCACCTGGCCTACAAATTATACACCACTATTTTTCCCAAACTGTCATTGTAATCACACCGTTTCTCCGCTGCAGCCCTCCCTTCAGTGCTTTCTCGTGATCTTTCCTGACTTTAACTGTCACTTTTTCTCTTGTTCTTCTTTTGTTATTCTCCCATTTTTCCACCCTCTCTCTTCCCCTCCATCAACCCGTTCAGTATCAGTGCAGGGTCCTCACCAGCGCTTTCTGCTCAGGGAGCTGCTGAGGGACTACAACCCCATGGAGAGACCGGTGGCCAACGACTCCCAGACTCTCACTGTTCAGTTCTCCTTTACTCTAATGCAGGTCATGGATGTGGTACGGATGTAGCGTAATTGCAGTCTTGCATGCAGTCACACAGTGCATACAAACACAATTTTTTTCAAGGCTATCTTAAAACAATACTCACATGCCCACATGTACATTTAAAGAGTTATTAGTTGCTGCAATTACTGGCTATGAAAAGAACCCCCTTCTAATGCAGCCCCAATGTAAAAACGCATTCAAGAGTTCAGCTGGAGTTAACATGAGTCCTCATCCGTGTGAATTAGTCAAATCACACCTTATGCTTATATTATCTTAAGCTGAATTTAGGAACGTATTTCAAGACAGAATAGGACTGTGGATTTTGTCCTCTTCACTTACACTGGAGTCATATTAGACAGGGATCTCTTAGGGATTTCCAGAATGGATGGAAGCAACAACTGCAGTGACTAAAAACACCTTAAATGGTGCCTGAGTATATTGTCTTAACACGGGTTTAAAACGTGTGAGCTTATCCTTAAATAACTGAATCACATATTCTCTCTTCCCTTTGCTTTGTATCGTGCAAGGATGAAAAGAATCAGATCCTCACCACAAATGCCTGGCTGCAGATGGTGAGTGCAATGAAAAACATTAATAACGTGATATTGATCTGTGTACTGAAAATTCTGCAAGCTGTGTGGACAGAATAAACCGAAGTAACAATAATATGGAAAACCACAGTGACAGCGTGTGTCTTATGTGTGCCTGTGTGTATGTATCTGAGCGCTTTTTGTTCATTATGTATGTTGTGCTTGTGTCTCTCAGCAGTGGTACGACCACTACCTCCAGTGGAACCAATCAGAGTATCCTGGAGTGAAGAACCTCCGTTTCACCCCCGACCAAGTCTGGACACCTGATATATTGCTTTACAACAGGTACGTGGACATATAATCGCACACAAAACACAGTGGCCTCCGCTGAGCTCTAACCTGCCTCATCACTGCGTTGTTATCCTTCAGCGCTCATGATAAGTTCGATGCCACCTTTAAGACCAATGTGCTGGTGAACTCCAGCGGCTTCTGTGAGTATCTGCCTCCAGGTGAGTTTTTATTAAGCAGCACTTGTCCTCAAAACCAAACTACTGTCTTCAGTCATTCCGTAATACACGCAAGCATTAGTCATGCTGCAGCAAATTCATCCCAAGAATGTTTACTGCAATCAAATATTTTCTTCTTCGCTTACTTCCAGCTCGCTGCACCAAACAACATTTTTAATCAACTTTTTCTCCCCTATTACATCTTGGGATGATTTTACTTTAATTAACTATTACTTTCCTTTCACTGTGAACTATTTTCTCCGATTTTTTTTGTTTTTTCCTGCTTGTCAAGGAATATTCGTCAGCACATGTAACGTGGATGTGAGATGGTTTCCATTTGACATCCAGCGCTGTGAGCTGAAGTTTGGCTCCTGGTCATTTGACGGCTGGCTGCTGGACATCCAGATGAAGGAGGCGGACGTATCAGGATACATGCGCAACGGAGAGTGGGACCTACTGGGTAAAACGCATTGTCGGGCCCCTGCATGACAAACTGTGTTGCTTAGTAACTGTGCTTACATTACTGTCATACACTAATGTACCTGTAAAGACATAAGGATTAATTAGATTTATATTTAGATGTGTAGTTAGATTTTAGCAGGAGAAGTTGGACTGTGCCTTATGAACACTTCATTGAATGAAAACCTGATGACAATACACTTTTAGATTTTATGTTTTTATGCGCGTTCAGGCACTTTAAGTATGCTAACATAATTCCTGCAGAAACAGTCCATAATTTTAATAAGTCAGATTTCTACACTCTTGTCTCACAGCTCTTTAAATTCCCATTTCCTTTTTACTCAGTGAAAAATATTCAGCAGTTCCAACAAAACACACTTCATTAGTTATACTGAGTTTCTGAGATGTGTCATTTTCTCAGCTGTCTTGTTTTCCGAATTATAATGCCTCCTTCGCTGCGTCTGTCCCTCTCCTCTCAGAGGTCCCTGGAGGTCGTCATGAGGTTTTCTATGACTGCTGTGCAGAGCCCTACCCTGACGTTACCTTTGTGGTGACATTGCGGAGGAGGACCTTGTTTTACGCTCTCAACCTCCTCGTCCCGTGTGTGCTCCTCTCCTCCATGACCCTGCTGGTCTTCCTGCTCCCTGCCAACTCCGGGGAGAAGATCAGCCTCGGTGAGGAATAATAAAAGGAGTAAGGAGAAGAACATGGACATGAAAATAAGAAAATGGGGAAACTCGAGATGCATCTGTTATGAGATAAAAAAATATATATATTTCAAGCTGAAAATTCTTTACAATTTCCTTGTGAAATCACAGACTTATTTCACTTCACTTTCACTATTTCACTTTTCACTCACAGCTTTCAATCAGGTATACAGAACATTTGTGTGGTGTCAGGAGGGCTGAGATGGAGGGAAGCAGAGACAGAGGAAAGACAAAGATAGAAAAGGCGAGAGGGAAGATGAGAGAGAAAAATCAAATGAGTTTTCCAAGGTGTGTCAGGAAGACAGATGAGTGTGGTGAGAAGTCAAGTGCAGCATACAAAATATACTGTTCCACTAAGTGTACGCATGTACTTTGTCTCTTAAGAATTCTCTCTTCTCTTTTCTTTGTAACCCACGGCTCCCTGGTGTCTTGGTCTGCCTCCAGGCATCACGGTTCTGCTCTCTCTCACAGTCTTCATGCTGATGGTTGCAGAGATTATGCCCGCCACTTCAGATTCTGTGCCACTGATAGGTCAGTTTTGGTTTGTTTTTTTTTTCTCTCAGGGCACATGTGTGTATCTGTGGGTTTTAGTGGGTTTTGGGCACGCTGACACTGTTCATAGCATACAGATTACCTGCACCCTTATGAGCGAAATGTCTTCTGTCACAGGTCAGTACTTTGCCAGCACCATGGTGATTGTTGGGATGTCAGTAGTAGCCACAGTCATCGTTCTCCAGTTCCATCACCACAACCCCGACAGTGGGCACATGCCGCGTTGGGTGAGCTACAATGATGATAAAATATAAATGTTATTCATGGAGCAATTTTCTGAACAGCACTGAAAACAAAGTTCAAACAAATATCATGAGAAATCAGAGTAGAACAATACAAGCTTAAAGTGGCTAAAAACAATGGAATGAAATAGAAAAAATAACATAAAATATCCTAATCAGCTAAAATCAGGTCAAATTACATGATAAAGGTGTGATTTTGGAAGTGATTTAAAAGAGGACCCAGACTCAGCGAAGCAGATCTTCTTAGGCAGATGATTCCAGCTTTTCAAAGCTCGACAACCCCTGGTCTTGAGTTCTGGATCTCAGATCACATAAAGGTTTGTAAGGAATTCTTAGTATTATAGCTAAAAGTTAAATATTACATTTTAAAATCAAATATAAAGTTAAAAGACAGCCACTGCAGTATGAGTGTTTTAGTGGTTTAGAAAACCAAGCATTGGTCAAATCTTTGCAATGCTCTTAAGCTGATAAAAAAAAACAAGTTTAATAACATGGTGATTAAATGGGATGCAGATGATTTTAAGCTTAAATGTGCATCTGTGCTCTTTAAGTCTTTCATCAGTATATGTCTCCCTGTCTGTCAGGTGCACTTGGTTCTGCTGCAGTGGGTTCCTTGGTTCCTGCGGATGAAGCGTCCAGGCGAGGGAGCGGAACCAACTCTTTCCAACAGCCAGGCAGACTCTCAGAGCAAGACCCTGTCCTCTCCTACCACCACCACTACCACCACCACCATCCCCACCCCAGTGCCCTCCATCCTCCCACAGAGCCTCAACTCCCTGCAGGCCAGCCTCGCCCAGCTCAACTACCCTCTCCCACACCCACTGCCTCACAGGCCCAACTCCCAGGCTGTTATCCCCCCTAATCCCAGCCACAGCCACAGAGATCCCAGCCCCAATCCACACTCCCAGCCTAATGGTCATCTGCCTTACATGGGCTTCCAGACCTTCCAGACTACCGCGGAACTGGAGCCAGTTCAGAGGAGCAGAACCACCAGTCATGGGAGGTTTAACAGTGGACCTGGCGGAGGAGAGGGAGAGGGTGCAGCAGCAGCAGGAGGCGGACCGGCTGGAGATACACCAATCCACCACCACCTCCCATCTTCCAAGTTCGGGAACCCTCCGCTGGAACCTCCAGTGTCCCCTGACCCTGACCCATCAACCGCATCCTCTGGACCCTGTGCTTTAGAGGCTGGATCAGGAGCAGGGAGATCAGCTGTCATGCACACCCACAGCAGCGTGATGCGGTCTGTGGCTGTGGACAACCAGCTGCAGGCTCTTCTGGTGGAGGTGCAGTTCTTAGTTGAGCGTGTTCGTGAGCAGGACCGGCAGCTGAGTTTGGCGGAGCAGTGGCAGTTTGCTGCAGCTGTCATCGACCGCCTGTGCCTGGTGGGATTCAGTGTTTTCAACATCATCTGTACCATCGCTATCCTGATGGCTGCACCCAACTTTGGAGAAGCACTGTCAAAAGACTTCCTCTGAGAGGCCACAAACAGACATTTGAGAGTGAAGGGGATGTTAAAGTATAACACAGATAAGGATTTGTTGGAAGCACAACTGCTGTTGACACTGAGACAACAGCAAATATTTCCTGCTACAGTCCAAGTAACATGTGGAGTGGACTATGATTTAGAAACATTACAGTTTCATTTCATGTGTTTTAATATATACCGGATCGTGCTCACATTTACTCACATTCTTGCTCACATTCTTTTTGCTGTGGTTTCTAAGGATATTTTATTGATCTTCGGGTGGGTGGTTTGTGGACTGACAAAATCATCAGCTAAATCCTTGACAAATAACAAAAAAGAGTTTTGTAAAGTCAATTCATCCCAGAATTGACGCGAAAACTGGACATCATGACTTTACTTGATTTGTAAAGTATTTGTACTGCTGAGAGAGAGAGAGAGAGAGAGATGGAGAGAGAGAGAGATGCGACATAAAGTTGCTCAGTAGAAACACTTTACGCTGATGTGCTGCATGTCCAATGGTAGAGCTTTTACACTCAAGCAGGATTCCTTTAACAGCTAAGACTTTCACAGTTTCATTAAAACTGACTAGGTTTCCTGTTCACTGAGCTTGCATCAACTGTCAATGGAGACGCTAAGGGGGCTTTCTGATGACAGCACAGAACAATTTCTCTGCGCAGTCTTGTGTTGCACATTTTCTCAAATGTAAATGATACTGCGGTACACATATTTTGCAACCACTGCGATGCATTTTTAATTTAATTTGTTTTCTCAAGATTTTTTAAGTTAATAGGATGTTCAGAATCGTTGCGATCAGTATTTTTACACATGAATGCCCAGTTCCAGAAATTAAAAACAGAAAAATAATCATTCTTGTGATGGGATGATTATTTTAGAGATTAATCTCTGCATCACCTTCAACAACAGTGTTAGCTTCACATTATACTGTATACCGTGGCCATTTCAGTGTTATGGAAGACACTAGTGATTATCCAAACAAAGCAAAATGCAGCTAAAAGAAATATTTCAAAGCTCCAATTTTTATTTATGTGAAACAGTATTGTCTTCCTGTGCAGGTATTGATGAGGTTCAGACTCATAGATCATGTCAGCTTTTCTAGGAATCATTTTTCACAAGGCTTTTTATCTTAACACACACCTCCACTCTTCCATCCATCCACACACACACACACACACACACACACACACACACACACACACACACACACACACACTCACACTCAGGTTTATGCAGAAAAATATCATCCGTATGACCCCAATTTTGAATGTGAATCATGACATACATTTTGCAGAAGTGTTGGACACTTGAATGCCAATAAGTTGTGACGGAGTGAGCTGTAAACATTGTGAAATAAATTGTCTCGTCTTTTCTACTCTCTGGACATGCATCAAATTTTCTATTCTCTGCCTCGGCTCGCCTCCCCCGCGATCGAAGTTTCTAAAAGGACACAGGAACAGAGGGCAGGAGGAGGGAAGGAGAGGAGAACGAGCCAGAGAGAGGAAAGGGAAGATGGAGGTAATGAAGCACAGCAATAAAGAGGAGAAAAAAAAAGAAGAAAGAGAGATGGAAGGGGGGTCTTTGCAGAGGCGCAGAGCTGGAGAGGATGCAGAGCGAAAGCGAGTACAGGCAGAACAAGGTGCATGGTTAGTAGAAACAGAGGAGGGAGGAAAATGTGCTGAGAAAGCCAATAGGGACCAATAAAGTTTTTAACTGATTGCTCATTAATGAGAGAGGGAGAGGAGGAAGGGGAGGGGGAAGATGAAGAGGAATGAATCTCCGCCCCCTTCTCTTCTGGGATGCTGCTGCTTTTAAACTGTACTTAGAGCAGCATTTAGGGGTGACTGGGCATATATTCTGAATTGGCAGGGGGTGTCTTTATCAAATTTATGTTATGGATCTTGGCAAACATTCCCATGTAACATGATTGACTATCAAATAATGCAAACACTTTATGATGATTGAATTTGGTTAATTGGTGTATTGGCACAGCAGTACTCTAAACCTTCAGCCCTGAGGCTATCAATTTGGCTTTAAACAGTTTCATCATAACTAGAGTATGTGCCAGAATGGTAGCTCACTATTGGAGCAATTCACTGTGCATTTCAATGTCGTACTGAGCTCCTTTTGTGCGTATTCCTGGTGGGGCTGCTGAGAGATGCAATACAGCCCAGGTAATAAATCTGAGATACTCTCCTCCTCCAGAAACTCAGTCGTCCACCTGCTCTGAGTCGACAGCTCACGCAGAGCTGTTTGTTCAGAGGAGCAAAGCAAACCGACACAAACCAAGCAGGAGAGTGGCATGCACAAAACGTGTCTTTGGTATCAAGGGGCCACCGCCATGTGTGGTTGCAGTTTTCGCACACACACACACACACACACACACACACAGAGCAGCATGAACACGAAACCCACTCACACATCAAGTGGTGAAGTACGGACCCTGCTGCAGACCTAATGCAGTGACCACACATACTCCTGAAGCTCTCCAGCTCTCACACACACATTCCACTGTTCACTGACACTGCTGCTGCTTGTGCAGTGCTGCCAGTTCTGTATTGTGTTTGCTCATGCGGAAAAAAAACAAGAGAGGGCGAGAATATAGAAGAGGGGGGTGATAATACCTGAGCTAAAATGGTGTTGTATTTTAATAGAGTTTCATTTAAAAAATGTCAAAGAACTACTGAAATGAAAAAAAGGCTATGACTACGTAATAATGCAACAATTATGTGCTTTACACACTAATTTCTGGTGTGTCAACTTTTCACACTTTAATAGTGAGAAGGAACAAGGAGATCCCACAGGTTGCCAGCCCATCTCAGGTTTTCCACAGACTACTACAGTCCTTCTGACTGCATGTTTTTGCAACTGTAGAAAATCCACCAGTACAGGGAGAATATCCTGCAGGGTGAACAAACTGAGCCAATGCAACCCACCTATCTTAATATTTCACAACATTTCATATTTTCTCAATTCCTATAATTTTATTTTTTTTCTTTTGTTTTGGGGATTTTACTTTTCCTTAAATGAAGCTTCTAGCTACGCATCAGCTTCTTCCCTTCATGTATTGAAGGTTTGGTAAGAAACTGAAACTGAACACTGAAGTCTGATCATTTACAAAATGTCTCTCAGGAGAGGTCTTGGCTTTTCAAAATTCAGATGTTCAGACATTATATCCCACACCGCTAACAGTCAATACCTATTAATTACTGGGTGCAGACACTCGATGCAGGTCGATATAAAACTGCCGTTTCACTGCCTGTTGGGTAATTGTCTCCCAGATCTCATTAAGAGACATTGGAGTTGGGGAAAGAAGAGGAAGGTAATGAGGAGAGGAAGAAGACGGACACAAAGGGAGAGCAGGAGTACGAGTGTGAAATCATCTTTTACAGGATAAATATCACCCTGCTCACTGGGGGTGGGGTGGGGGGGCTTGTGTAATGTAATGTCATGATTTTAGCAGTCAGCTCTCACATACTAGCACTGTCTCAGGTTTCAACACACAATGTTAACACTGAAACCAAAAGCACCAAAAACTTTGCATCAATAAATCAGTTTATTTAAAAGAATATGTTACAATTTATTACAGTAAGCGACGTAACCAAACACTTTGTCTTAAATTTTACATTTCAACATGTCAAAAGAACCTGCAGGGTTTTCAATCCCTCCTCTCCTCTCAGCGTGTCTCTTTGAAAGCCAAACCATATCAGGTGAAAAACTCAACAACAGAATTAAAGATTGTATCTTACTGATATAAATAATGCAAGTGACTCTTGACTTTAATTGGAATGAGCGAGAGAATGAGAGAGAAGTGAGCCAAAGAGAGCGCACACCTGAAGGTGGGCAGATCAGACGATGTCAGACAATGGACTGCTTCAGACGTGCTTCACTAAACAGACAAGAGTCCTGGAAAATGCGTTCGGCCTTTATGACCGCGCATTCAGTCGCTCGATTCAAACCTAAACGCATTCAATTAAACCTCTTTTACACATCCACCAAGGTCTGTTGAAGCTCATTAATCACCCAACATGGCTTTTTAGAACAGCACCACACCATCACCATCACCATCACCATCATCATCACCATCATCATCATCATCATCATCACAAGCACTCTTAGTGAGAGCCACTGAATCTATAACTCCTTGCTTGCCGGTGACAAAAATACTGTTAATATTCTCATTAAGAGACGAATAGGAGTTAGGGCAATTGAATATAATCATTTGTTGACATTCATTGGCTTCATATGATGATCACATGCCCTTATCATGTTATTATTTTACACATCTCTCTTTCCCAACTTAATGACTCGGAGCAAGTTTTTTGTTTTGCACATTTGAAGTTGGGTCTCAGGTCTCGGATAGGCCTGACGTGCAACAGTGGAATGAATGTCTTTGCTTTGACCATTAATTTGATGATTTTGCATAAATCAAGCACATCATGATATAGTTTACAGATTTTTGGAAATATCCTTATTAATAACATGATAATGATTTAAACAGGAGGGCTCATCTCGTAAAAGCTTGTAGCAAGTGAACATGTCACGTCTGCAGGATTAAGTAAAAATAGTATATAGAGTGTCAGGTTAATGATGTAATTAATGACTTTAGTCAGCATTGCATCATCAGATTATTGTTATTATCATGATTATATTCATCTAAAAATTACAACATTACCTGGGCTTATTTAGAGGGACAGTTTATTATATTACACTGCAGTTATATGATCAGTTGCCACAAAGCCTTTAGTGAATGTGTGTGATCTTCCTATTCATCGTGCTGACGGAGAGTGCAAGCTGCTCTTTTTTGCTCAGAAATCCTCATCCCACTTAACATGAATCTGGAGTGCATGACAGTAAAGGAACATACCAGCTACAGAGATAAATAGAGCTGCAAAGAAAGTCCGTTTGAATTACAGGCCTGGTATAAATCCTGTGGGAGCTCTCAGGAACAAAGTAATCACTGGGAGCCAGAAAGCAGGTAGGAAGAGGAGGACCCCTGCTGTTCTACCTGGGTAATACACACTACACACAGTGTACTACACTCTCACCTGACTGGTCAGTGCTCCACATCAATTCTGCTCTCAAAAAATTTGCATGGAGAGTTAACATAATATTACACACACATGAAAGTTTAATGCATGGCTCTGCACACGCCATTTGATGATGCAGTGCATTATCATACTGTAGTCAGTCAAACATGAACGTAAACTAAATAAGACCTGGCTTCTTCCAGTATTATGCCCACTACCTGATTCTTAGGTTACATTTCCCACATTTGGAGGTTGTTAATACTGTTGGATAAAGTGCAACATTAGTCTAAAGTTTAACATGTTCTTGCTCATGTGTTCAACCATCACAGCTGTCTGCTCTGTGTACCCAGATCTCTAAAGAAAAATGTGTCTAACAGTCCTACAAAACATCTGCTTCCTCTCTCCCTTCTCTCATTTGCCACATTACAATGTTAATAGTTTTCTTTTATAAATGTAGATTTAGCGCCAAACAGATGAAAACTGATGTATGTTCAGCTGTGACTTACATTCTGAGGGCTTCACTCTGGTTGGCCCATTGCGTTTTAGGCCTCCCACTCCCCCCTGCACACATAGTTAAAGAAGACACTGCTATTCTAATCCATAAATTGAGAAGCAAAAGTATCTCCCTGTGGTCAACCCTTAGTATTGCTGATCAGTGTTATCTGTGTTCCCCTGTATGAGCACTAACAGCTTTCACATTCCCTTGTTAGTCCACCATGAATTCCTTATTCGCTTCCGCTTTCTTGTCCAAGAAGGACCACTTCAGAGGAGGCTCAAAACCTCATTGTTTGCATGTCACATTCCACTTCAAGTCCCTGCCAATAAGAGAAAAAAAAAAAGGCTTGCTTGAATCTGTGACTTCAAGTCTGTAGATGCCTCGTTTCTTTTTGACAGAGCTCTGCTTAATGCATGATTATGATGTGCTAGAGTTCCTGGTTCATGTGTGTATAAGCTTTTTATGCTTCGGTTTATTTGATTTTTTTCATTCGCAGATGTTTGTTGGTTTGCATGTATCAGGGGTAGTTTCTCAGGTTGTGGATGACGGAGTGTAAATGATGACCGTGTAGTTAATAGCTGAGTGTTGCTGGATGTAGGGCAGGATGAGGGCCAAAAAACTGAGTCAATGACGACGGTGTGTAGTTAAGAGGTAACAATCTCCCTTCCTAGGTGCCTCCATCCCTTCTGTGCCTCAGCAGCTGGAAAATATTCTGCAACAGAAAAAGCAATCAGGACAACAAAAACCAAGACACAAACTCAGAGTAGAAAACAGAGCAATTCACCCAGACTATTGCTGGGTCACAGACTGGACAGAGGCAGGCAAAGCCTTACCTTGCCACACATACCATCTTTACTGCAGTTCTTATTGTCCTTGTCTGTGGCCTCCTCTTCCACCTGCACACACAAACACACAGCAGCAATGAGTCAAGGGCACAAGTAAATGGCTTTTAATAGAGTAGGTTGGTCAGTAGCAAGTAGTTGGTCCTTACCTCCTTCCTCCACTTCAGCTCACAGAAGACTCTCTCGAAGCACTCATGCATGTAGTTAAACTGAACGTTGGCCGTTCACAGCAGACACAAAGAGAGAAACATGGATTTAGATCAAAAACACAAATCCGTTTTAAATAGTTTACTTTACAGGAATAGTTCAACATTTTGGAAAAACAAGAGATAAATTAGATACTGCTCTTGTGTCTGTACTGTAAATATAAGGCTATTAAATGTGGGGGGGTGGTGGTGGGGGTGGTGGACTATTTCTTGGATGGGACCATTAACTTCCTGGAGTCTCTCTGCAGAAAGCGAAGCAAGCATATTTCCCAAAATGTCAAACTATTCTTTGAAATTATAGCAGTACTCATCTTGACCGTTTTTATTTTACTTAGACAGTTAAAGAAAAGTAGGTTCTGGTGGAATGCAACAGGAATTCAAATATAATATTATATTCAGACACTTTCTTTTTTAGAAATACAAAGTTGTTGTGAACACTGCAGGCAACATTCTGACAGCAGAATAGTCAGAAAACCGGTTATCTAAATCATTATTCTATAAAATTGAACACACTGAACAGGAAGATTACCCAACCCGAAAATGCATTTCCATCACATTACATACATATAGTTTTCATTCTTTCCCGTGAGTTTTTGAGTTTTTATGACTGTAGGAGCCCTGTTTTCACTAGAATACTTAGGAGTACAATATCATGTGTAATATTTGTGCTACTCACATAAGGTGTGAATATCTTGACCCAGCGTGGTTTCTTCTCTCCCCGTGCATATTCAAAGCAGAAGGCCATGCCCTCCTCATCTGTGTCCCACCTCTGCATCTCCCCCCAGTCGAATGCAATCACTTGGTTCTGCAACAACATTGAGGCTCTATTACACTCCCTCCATCATACACACAAACTATGTTTATACAAAAGTCGAACACACTGACTAACAGTCGCCCTTGCCTCGAGTGTCCCTTCCTCGGTGCAGGCGTGCAGCTTGAAGTGGTGAATGCTGATGGCTGTGATGACGTGGCCTTTACGTCGGGAGTCGCACGAACAGTGGGGGAATATGATCTCGTTGTAGCCCTCGCAACCCCTCAACAAACTCAGATACTGAGAGAGAAAGAGGCAGAGGAGACATGATGCAAGATAGTATTTTTACTGATGTTTAACTGTAACTAATCTTTACAGCCATAAAGCAGAGTACAGTCAGATGCTATAGTAACTCAGCAGCCTAAATATTGTGTAAGTATTTACCTGCAGGGTTTCGTCTCTCCAAAGTGAGGGTAATTTATTTATGTTTTCAGACAGAAGAGAACTAACTTACTTTCTCTATACACATTTTCCCACCAATAATTATTGTCTGTGACACTCCCGTCAAACCTACACTCTCACTGTTTGACTATCTCCACCCCCAGAAGACTCTGCACCTTTTCCACTCAGTTATATCACACACAGAGAAGGGAGACTGAACAGGTAGGTGCGGAGGGATGACATAAGACAGTGAACTATAACAAATAACTCTGGCTGTGTGTGTGTGTGTGTGTGTGTGTGTGTGTGTGTGTGTGTGTGTGTGTGTGTGTGTGTGTGCGTTGTGCAAGTTATTTGGGAACATAGTGCACTGTGTGGCTTGTGGCCATGTGAGAGACTGACCATAGACATCTTCTTCTGCTCTGCCAGCTTTTGCAGCTGGTAAGACTTCTGTTCTGCTTTGATAAACCCTTTCTTTACATCATCCACAGCCTGCAAAGACAAGGGAAGATAGGGTACACTGTTAAAAAAAAAAAACAACAACAACAACACACAAACACGAAAAACGCATACACACACCACAGACATATGCACATACCTGGTGAAAGAAATAGTTGACAGCAAGCTGGTTGTCATTGAGCAGAATTTCCTCCTCTGTGGTGAAGAGCCACTTGCGCAGGGTGAGGCAGGTTCCTGGGATGGCTGAGGTATAGTTCTGTACATACAGTTTGTGGGGGAACTCGTTGGGGGCAAGCTTACGCACTGAAGAAGAAAGGGGTGAAAAAAGAGAAGGAGGGAAAGAATAAGATATGTGGAGAGACACTCTTGTGTGGTGAAGTCTGCAAAATTAAACAGAAAGAAGAAGAATGCAATATTTTTGATTGTTTTCACCGCATGTGTTTAAGACAAGAAATGGGTTATCTGCATGTTAAAGAGAGATATAAGGTCAGTGATATAACTTATCCCACACACATTAAATGTAAGGAAATGCATCTTGATATCAACCCTGAAACTAGAAGGTAACCAGCCTGAAAAGGCTAGAGGATGGGGAGTGATTCATCATCTTGTTTTTACTCTGACAAGAATTCCATGGATGTCCTTCTCCACATTACTGAGGGATAAAAATTTTTTAACTTCTGAGTTGATCTTTGCTTGAAAGAAATAAATTTGGCCTCTTGTGACCTGTATGCAAAATATCAACTCTTTTTTTAAGTGTACCACTGCTTCTGCCTTTGCAGTCACAGACAGAGAGCACACAGTTCATGGAGAATAAATTCAGTTGAGCTAAATGGGTTGAAAATAACTACTTGTGATATAGTTTCATTTAGTTGCCTTCTTTAAAAAAAAAAATTGACATAGCCTTGAACCACACTAGCCTTGAGAAGTGAAGACAAGATTGAAGTGAAATAAAAGAAAATATATATACAAACAGGAACTCAGGTATTTATTTTAGACTATTTTGAAAAGGATGGCTTACACTCATGACATTCATGCAAATACTCTCTGCTGCTCACTCATCAGTCAACATTTGCTACAACTGAGGTCCAAGTTTGTGTTGTTTCAGCAAAGATGGAAAACATTTTCAGTGCGGAAAAATGCATGAGCATACACACAAACTCATGCCTCAGTTATATGTTCTTACTCACCGAAGGTGTGGTTGATGACCTCAAACAGAGCAAAGTAGCTGGCTGTTACACTGTCCATCCCTAGTTTCATTACCACAGCCTGAAAGAGACAGAGACAGAGACAGAGTGAGAGAGAGAGAGGGTGAAGAAGAGAAACAGGGCAAAGCATATGCAAGAGGGCTGTAATAAGGCCACAGTTGTAATGGTTAACAGTTATACAGGCTTGTGTTTGTGTTTACCTGGTAGACCTGGTCTGTAGTAGAGTTTTTGCGAACTCTGACAGTGAGGGTGGTTTTATCCGGCATGGCTATTCTCAACTCCACATCTGACACGCCATTATAGTTCTAGTTCATGAGAAGGAGAGACAATCTGTGCAGTGAGTCACAGGCAGAGAACTACAAAAACAGACACAAATAGGTTTTTCTGTTGTACCTCATCTGATTCAGACAGGAACTCCTGCATGATGTCACTTTCTCCAATTACCCGTACAGAGCACACTGCAGATAAAACACACATAATATCATGCAAAGACTGTGAAATAACAGTGTTTATACAATGATGTTGACTCTGTATTTATGAACTTTCTCACAGATCATTCCATACTTTTTGCCCTATTACTTAGCTTTAATTACTTCATTCTTGAAATCTTTTTCACCTCACCTTTCTCTAAGTATTCTTCCAGGCCTCTGCGTCGCGCATCTAGCTGCTGCTCCGAGAGGGAAAATGGCCATTTCCCAGGCAGCTTGGGGAATGTAAAGTTGGCAAACTCCCGCTTAAGGTTTTGGTGTAGGATCACAAACTCCCGGTAACGCTTGGAGCACAGCTGCCTGCCTGCCATGTACACATTATATACCTGGAAGGAGAGAATGGGGGGTCGAGGCAGAGCAAGACAATGAAGAAAATGAATGCTCTAAAGCAATGACAGGGAGTTAAAATCAATCTGTTTTCAAGTAACAATATTTTACCATCAAAACAATTATTTATAATACTTAGTTGGAACAATAGTCTGATCACAGGCCTAGATAAAGAGTCGTTAAAGACGTGGATACTGTGAAATTGTGATTTTTCTTCTATCATCCAGTCTTCTTCTTTCTTTTTTTTTTTTTTTACACCATACCCGTTCACTGACCAATCCTCTGATCTCAACTTTCACTTCATCAATTTATGGTTCCAAATTCATCATCCCCCTCTCAATTAGCCATCTATACAAAAGTGCACCCACCACAAACTTTTCCTGGTTGAGCTCAGTGTGTTTGTAGCTGGGCACAGATATGGGGACAGCCTGTTTGTCAGAGTAGTCGTAGCAGGACTGAGCTGAACCATCATCCCCGGGATCCAAGCAGTCAGCCTCCTGGGGTGGGACGGGCAGAACGGCCAGCACCAGCTCCCTTTCCCCGGCCCGGATCAGGTCAACCACTTGCTTATGGGTCGCTCCCTCTACATTCACTCCATTTCTGTCAAATGGAGAAAGAGATGAGAGTATTGTAAATAAATCTTACTTAATCTTCCTGATGTTACTTAAAATATTCATTTTTTTATAAAAAGGTACTACTTATATTGTTTGTGTGGCACATTTAAGGCTGCAGTTTGTATTGGACTGATTTATAATGAAAGCTTTTACAATTCCAGTAGCAAAAATATGAGAAAAATCTTACCATATAATGGTATATATAATGGTACATATAATGCAAAAAACAATGCAAAAAACAATAGTACTCCAAACTACACCTTCATGATTATCACACTTGCATCCATACAATACATCAATACTGTCACAACAATGACAGCAACAACAACAACGGCAACAACAATGAGAAATCGGTAGGTAGCATTTATACAAGGCTATTGTATTCTAACACTTACAACCTTTCATCATTTTGCATAGTAAGCTTATCTCAGGGAGCAAGGTCGAAGATTGAATTATGAGATTCTTAGCAAAATGGATTGTACGAATTACTGAAAGACCTAAACAGCACATAAATTCTCAAAGAAATGGCACAAAGTGAATAATGATAGCAGATGGGCTACAACAATATGGAAACAGCTTCTGTTTATGTATGCACAGAAGCAGAAGATTTGTCCTCAAAATCACTCTGGGCTCAAACACCCCCACCCCCACCCCTAAGGAAAGAGACCTTTTGTTTATGGCATTAGCACAGCTGAACATGAGCAACACTGGGTGTGTGCACTTTGGCAGCTGTGTGTCAGACACATGACAGTGTTGATGACAGCGCTGTAGCAACCTGGCCTATAGTTAACTATACTCAAAACAGCCACAGCATGTCATCTCAAAGCTCTCAGCATCACCTCTAGCCGTTTCTGACACATTTTAAAACAAATTCCAATGTTATGGATAGGCTGGCGAATAAAGGCGGCATTTAAACCATGCCAGAACAAGATTGAGTAAATGAAATTATTCTGTACTTTACGTTTTGTGCTAATGTAATGGGTTTTGCAGTATAACCAACAGCTTGCAAATATTAGCATGAATACAAAGCTGGCCAAAGTTTTATTTGAATATTTTCCAAATACCACAGAAGACAGCAGTGCCTCAAATGTTATTTGCTATTTGAATACAACCCAGTCAGTACCTTGGGGGAAATAATAAACAAAATTTGTGTGGAATAAAGATAGGCTTTTATCTTCTAACACGATGGCTTCCTTAATTAGTTTCGCAAACTAGGTTAATAAGATAAATATGCACTAAAATGCTGTTAAAATATACTTTGAACTTCTCAGAGATGAAACTGAATTCTCAAGTCTATTTAACTGGCCAGCCAAGCCATGTCCTCCATGTCCATGCTGCCTAATACCACAAACTGCCATCATTGTTTAATAGCTTAATAGGGCTGTAATGGTATGCAAGGGGTTTGTGTATCCTAATCCTAATCATATGATCCTCAGAGCATTCACATTTTATGTATAAACATGCCTACAATTTTGCACAGTCTTATTGTGTGAGTTAATTTATGTCCAAAGAGACCGACAAAAGTTGACAATGTACAGTGGATGCTATTGGCAATGTTGACTGGTGGGAAACCACTGATGGATCACATCCTTGAGTCAGCAGTGAACTACAATTACCGCCTCATGGTTGTATGCCTCGGCCAACAAGCTAAATTGCAGGAAATATGGTCATAATCTCCCTTTCCTGAGATACAGCATTGAGAAATGGCCAGAAGTGTTTTTGCAGAACATTATGATGTCACAGTGAAGCTGACCTTTGACCATTTGGATATAAAATGCCATCACTTCATCATTGTATCCTATTAGACATTTGTCTTAAATTGTGTCATAGAGCGTGAGTTATGGCCAACAACGTGTTTTGTGAGGTCACGTTTGACCTTTGACCACCAAAATTTAACAACACAAAAACACAATCCCTCCATCCCTGGCTGTCACGGAGGCTTAAAAAATGGGAAAATCTTATGTTTTGGAGGCAACGTGTGTGTTTACTCCCTCCCTAGGTCAACTGTGTTTTTAGCAGTGACAAGGTCCTGCTCATTGATTTGCAACATTTCACACTATGATCTAAGATTTAAAAGAGTATTCACAGTGGACACTTTAAGAAAACAAGTGACAAAATCAATGTTGCAGAACCAGAGATATAACCTTTTATATTCTATGCATTCTTTTTCCTTGCTTTGCCAAAACATGCTGCCTGCATTACCAACAATGCATCATGACTAGTGTAGTAGTGAGTAGTGTAATGTGGCCATGGGTTGTTAGTGTCAAGCAGATGCCAGATTTTTGTTATTTGTGGTCTTCAGCCCCAACGGATGCTGACTCAAGTGACATCACTTGAGGCAATTTCTCAGACTTCACACAGCTCCCTCTGGTGCCACAAAAGGCTTTATACAACCTTTTCACACATGCAGTAGCACTTCCTAAGAACTGTAAATGGACTTTAATTTTTATGTTTTATATGTATCGCTCATAAAGTTATCCAACCATTTCTGGTGTATAGACAAGTTGCTGTCGCAAACATAACATCCAACTGTCCACAGGAATATAGATTAAACAATTTAGGACAGGAAATGCTTCAGATAGAACCAGTGACTTACAGCTGATCTGTTATGTCAGCCATTACGTCATGGCATGGCTTATATTGGCAGGGTAACAGAGGGCTAAGGCTCAGTGGACAGAAGCTCTCTGATAACACAATGGCAAGAAATAGCTACACATGAATATATAGTCAAGCCAATGGAGGCCTTCTGAGCTGGAGCCCAAATAACAAAGCTGGTGTTGGTGAGGAAAGATGACAATATAGATAGAAATATGCAAAGAAGAACAGGGGAGGCATGAAGCACAAATAAAACCTTCTTGCAGGTGTAGTAGGAAAAACAGCAAACGTCATCTCCAACACAAAAAACAGACTAAGCATTTTGGCTGCTTTTTCATTCCAGCAGCTTTATGACTATATTATTATCACATGATGTAGTGGCCTTTGCACTTGCTCTATCAGCACTACTGAGCATAATAAACAGCTTTAAAGAGATATTTTCCTACGTGTCCCAGAGTCAGTTTGTTCTGTCTTTATAATTCAAGGTAATAATTAATTTATCTGTTTATATCACTGCTGAAGAGATAAGTGTTTTCCATTTTGCACTCTAAACACTTAGTTGCACATGCACAAGCAAAGATGCACACATACATACACTCAATTGAAAGGCTAAATAAAGAGAGAAGGGGTATTGTTCTGACTAACATTACACATTACATGTATACATTATGCCATCATCATGAAGCAGGAGGCTGAATAGATTATTCTGCATCAAAGTCTGAGAAGCGGGAGTTGTTTGTAAATGTGCAAAGAAGTATTGATTGCATTGAGAATAGCAGAGGCTCTATACCACTGCAGCCAGTATGCAGGCACTCCACTGTGTGTATACTTAGTTATTGTGTACATACTGTGCCTTGACAGGAAGGCAGAAAGGATCCATGCACCAAAGTCAAGGCTTTGGCTGAATACAACGATGAATGTGTAAAGATCTAGCCATATTTGGGCATGTCTTATCAACTGCATGGAAGAGAGTAGATGAGACAGCTTTACTGTCCCAAATGAGGGCAGTAAAGCATCACTATGAGTGTACACTGAGGCCACATAAACTATGGATGATACTGACCAAAATAGCTAACAGAGGGATGAAATAAAGTGGCTGATAGGCTTTTCTTTGTATACACTATACAAAAAAGCACATACATACATCCACATTCTTGCACACAAGCACACAGAAATAATGGGGTCAACAAACTGCCAGGTTACTGCAGACCATCCATTAACAAAGCAGTGTGCAAAAGCCAGCCAATGAGACAGTGAATTTTAGAGAGCGAAGCCAATCAGAATTGAACTGAAGATATCCCTCCCTTTCTGCATCACCTTATTCCACACACACAGACACACTGAAGCGCCAGTACTGATGCTGAGCTGTATGCTGCGTGTTGCTCTCCATAGCAACAGAGCCCAACATCAGCAAACCATCTGCATGCATACTAAGGTGCCAGTGAGGACAACCATCCTAAATGAAGCACACACAACAACAGTGCTCACTGATAGTTACATCAAAGCCACGTGTGATGAATTTACCAAATTCAGTGATGCCGATGGTAATGATTTGACTTGTTTTAACCTTTCTGCTAAACATAAGCAAAGCAAGCTATACTGGGTGCAGTGTGTAATGCAGACATACTACACACTACATCTGGTTAGGATGATGTGAATATGTACAAGGGATGACTTGAGAATGTTTGGCATGCCGTGAACGAGAGGAATAGGTTTCAGTGTGACGGGAATTCCTAATGATCACTGGATCTGTCCTCTCTGACACACACAGACACTCCTTTCATTAGGATGAACGGCTATTCTGCCCTGCAAGAAGACCAGCGAGATAGTGCATGCACACACGGGCTTTTGGTGGCCGACCCTGGTCCCAGCAGAAAGATAGTGAATGATGCTCACATGTCCTGCTTGCAATAGTTTTCACTGTTAATCATTCCGAGACGAACGATTCATTCGTAGGTTACTTATTATATGCATTTGGTTAAGCTAAGACAGTAGCCACTTACACCTCAAGAATCCTGTCCCCCTTCGAAATACCGGCTCTGTCGGCGGCACCTCCCGGTAGAACAGCACTAACATGCTGCAGTGGAGCGTACAGTTCCCCGTTAATGCTCCGTAGCTGCCCTCCTTCGCTAACTTGTCCCCGAACATTGAAACCATAGCCCGAGTCAGACTTCACTATCCGAACAAGCCGTGGGCCTGAAGTAACGGTGGTTGCCGTCTGGCAGCTGCCGCCGGTGCCCGGTGTAACGTTACCGCTACCGGAGCCGTTACGAGAGGAAGGGTGAGGCAACGGAGGGACCGCTGAACAAATTCCTTGTCCCTCGACGTCCGCCATTTTTCTACACTATTTGTATCATCCACTCCAATTCAGCTATCATTAAATATCCTACAAACATTAGCTGGTGGTAGCAGGCTAATCGGCTTGGCTAGCTCACTGACCGAGATACGCCGGAGAAAGCCGACAGAGTCCGACGATAAGCGAGACCGCCCCAGGATGCGTTCCATTTGGATCACTTCAGTCCCCTTTTTGAGTGTGGATAGGCGAGTTCCTGTATAGTTTCCTGGGTAGGCTACATAACTGAATTCTACGGAGTTCCCCTGGGGTCAGTTGAGGAATCAAAGTATGTGTAATTATGATATGTGTAAATTTGTTCTCTCGGATTACAAATCCCTGCACACGATTTATAAACCGTGTTCTCCGACTCATAATCCGTTTGTACGGATTTGCAAATCTGTGGGCACTGATTGCAAAACCGTGACCACGGATTACCAATCCGAGAGCACGGTTTTGGTTGAAATTATAAAAAAGCAAACCATAAACTGTGCGCACAGATTTTTAAACGAGAGCGCAAATTTAGACATAGCCCCTTTTTTTTACTTGACACTTGCTGACACTTTAGAAATCAAACTAGTTAGAGAGTGTGGCTAGTTTTATTTTACAGTTTACAGTTTTAGTTTTATCAGCAAAATAAAAAACAGATCTGACTGTGACCCAGTGGTTCCCAACCTGTGGATTAAGAATCTCAGGGGTTGCTGGGGATGAGACAGAAACTTTTCTCTGATTTAGGCCTTTAAAGAAAAAAAAAGTGAAATACTGGATCGTTTCACCCATTCAGGTATCTAAGATCATTTCCCAACTCATGTCCATACTGATACTGTAACCTGAGATTATGAGTCACGACCAGATACTTTTCATGGGGTCACAAGTGAAATGGTTGGGAACCACTGCTGTTCTAATTGCAAAGGGATAAGGATGGGAGACATTGCATCTAGAGCTGAAACTGTTTGTTGATTGACATACAATTAATGAACTAGTTTGATAATCTATGAATTGGTTTAAGTAATTTTTCAAGCGTAACATTTGTGTCAAGAGAATTTGATCTATAAAGAAAATAATGAATCAAATACCTGAAGTTGTTCATCATCAAGGCTGAATTATTAAGCATGCAACGCAGGGAACTGCTCTCATGTTTAATTTTGTTTCAGTTGGTTTTACATCATTTGATTAATGTCATAATTGTGAAAGAATTTGCAAAGGTAAGACAGGTGAAACATTTTTTACATAAACTTGAATTTCTGTCTTATAGAGAACAAAATCTGGCTTTGCTCAAATGATGCATTTTCCTAAATTACATGTTTTCTGTAATTAAATTTATTAAATGTATAATTAATTAGACGTAGTATCCAGAATAGCCTAGTGTTTCCTGTTTCTGGGTGCAAATAATGAAGTTACCATGTGTAGTCAGCTAGTGCACTGTCCTAGATGGAAACATGGAAGGGACAGAGTACAAACAGAACACGAGGAGGGAGGTGGGGGGTCATTAGGCTTCCCCCAACAGGTTAGAGGCTGCAATTTGTCCTTCTTCAACTGCAATGTGACAGCTGCAAGGCTAAAGACAACTCTTGTAATGCTTGTTTCTTTTTTGATCCACCTCTCATGAATGTTTTCTACAAAAAAGAAAAAAATTAGACTTTATACATCAGTGTTCAAATTCCAAACACAAAGGGGTAGGATCAGAAAGATTAGGCTACATTAGAGCGTAGTATCAGTTTTCTAGAGATAGACTAAGTGGCTTATGAAGTTTGGAGACTTATTTTTATACATACTTTGTGTAAGCCACTGTAGTTTTAAACTCATAATCAGTTCTTTAAGGATGACATGGAGACATAGAGCCATTTTCTTTTCCTTCAGTGTTATTTCCTTTATTGATTTGTCAATTGTGATATTCACAGTCAGTGATATACATGTGTACAGTGATATAGATGCGACTGTAATACTGGTGCAAGTTGAAGCATCCAGCTTTTTCATTTAGTACAAATCAAATAAGGCAAGAAGGTTATGAATCAATGAGGCCAAAGTATTTATTTCTGATTGCAGAGCACAGTGAGGGCTGTTACAAAAGTGACGTACTCCGTGAAATCAACAATGCCATCCTTGTCATTATCCAGCATGCTGAAGAAATTGTCCACTGCAGCTTTGTTTGAGTCCTAATGAAAGAAAGACAGGAGGAGTTGTAAGGAACTAGTAAAACTTCAGCAATATGGCAAAGAGACATTCACAGCTGTGTGTAGCAATGGCACTTCATCTTTTCTACTTACTCCTGCTCCAGGAAGCTCCTTACGGAGCAGTTCAGTGAGTTCTCCCTTGGTCAAAGTGTCTTTGTCTCCTTCTTTTCCAGAGTATTTTTGGAAAGTATCCGTGAGTATTGCCATTGCGTGCACAAGTCCTGACATGGTGACTGAAATGAGAAAATACTGTTGATGGTGTTGATTCGAATGTTTATATATTTATTAATTTTTACAATGGTGTGGTAATGCACTTCAATGCTCATGCATTGTCTGCCTATCCACCCACTTTACTGGTCATTTCTTCAAATTTTTAGTTCCTTCCCGTTTTCCCATCCAACCGCATGTCCATAGATCTTTTAAAACAACTTACAAGTTTTTAAAGGTGACCTTTATTTATTGAATTCCTACCAATTTCCCTAATATATCTGTCAAATTATAACTGTTATAATACTATCAGTATATTGATGACATATAATAGATTGGTGTCATCCTACACAGACCCAGCACTCCACATAACACACAAACCAAACCCAGAAGCTCATTCATGCATCTTTTGCTACATAATGCTACATATTAGGTATCAGCTATGTAGACATGTTAAATGCAAAATGGTTCGTCTACAAAAAAGTATTTTTAAACAAGATTTTAAAACATATTTCCACTTACCAATGTTGTATGAAGACTTGGGTAGATCGAGAGCGTGGAAGAGAGGGATTTGAGAGGAGAGCACAAACGCAAACCCTTTTAAACAGTGATCAACACACCTTCTTTCCAAGCCCACATTCCTCTTTCTGTCATTTTTCTCATTTTTCTTTCTATCTTTTCCCCAGCAACACTTACAAATGTCAAAATGTCAAAGCAGGAATGTACTCTTTCTTGCCTTTCCTGTCACATAAACCCATTTTCATTCCAGTGAGACCAGTGTGGGAAAGCTACAAGTCATATTTGCATATAATGATGCACATGAAAATATGTGATTGTCATGTCATGTAGTAGGTAATGGTAGGTGATATAATCTTATTTCAGTCAGCTTGACAGGGGAACATCAAATCCTCCAGAAACATGGATAACCACGGGGAAATCCAGGGTTTAGCCCTGAAATCTCTGAATGGGTCTTAGGTCGCATGTTGATTGAAAAATATTACAATATAAATAAGGGGTATATGAATAAACAAATATGTTTCTTATATTCTCTCTCCCTCACATTTGTTAACAGGGAGGAGAAAACATTAGAAACACCTCTCAATATAATGTTGTCCAGTGCAACAGCACTGAGAACTACAACCTCAATAATAAACATATACTTAAATGAACACCTCTCTACTAAAAACTGAACATTGCTGAGTTTGTAAAGGTAGAATTTATGGCTGAGCTGCCACAATGGATTGGAACTGGTTGTTTTCAAGGTGTCTGGGCAAATAATGAAACTGCTATATGGAGTCTGCTTGGTTCAATGATGGGAACTTGAAAGTGACAAGGTGTTCACAGGGTGGGAATTGGGGGACAGGGTCATTAATGCTTACCTAACAGGTTAATCCAACCACGGCTGCTGTTTTGTCCTTCAGCTGCGATGTGATAGCTGCGAGGCTAAAGACAACTCTTGTTTTTTTTTTTATCCAACTGTCATTCATGCTTTCTACAGGCTAACTGAACACACACAGTATGTCATTCTTCTCCTTTAAGAGGATTTGGTAAATATTACACATCCTCTTTATTTCAAAGGCTGATTGATTCCAGCTGCAACACCACAGGAAAATACATTTTCATGGACACTTGAGAGTGAAAAATCTACACACAAGGGGGCAGCATTGGAGAGACTGTGGGTACATAGGAAAATCTGTAGTGGATGACCAAATGACAAACATTGTGTGATCACAAGTACATTACTTCCTGAAACATACAAGAACATGTGTGTAAAGATAAACTGAGGATATTTTGTTATTTTCTGGAGATAAAGTAAGCTGCTTATGGGGTTTGGAGACATATTTTATTACTTACTTACTTCAAATAGGTCGCTCTAGTTTTAAACTCATACTAAACTTATTAAGGACCACATGCAGGTATAAAGCTGTTTGCTTTTCCTTAAGTCTTGTTTCCTGTTCAATGTGTAAAACATCCAAACAGTGTCATAATAGTGAAAGTTTAACTATGGGATTGTTCCCTCTAATGATGAGCTAAGAGACTGACACTTCCGTTAATGTTATATCAAAAGGCAGATCAAAGATGATTAATGGTAATTCTGCCTAGTATGTGTGCAGTACAGATTGCCAGGCTCCTGAGTTTGCACAGCTTTGTGGTTTATTTGGAAGCACACACAAAACAACACCTTTAAAATTTGACATCATTTATTTTGTTTCTTTATTTATCACTTGTGACATTCACAATCAGTGATATACACTCAAAGTCAGCACATTTCAATTCCCTGGAGCATACTGTATGTAATAACCTCATCAATGTATTTGTTTAACCAACCTTTGCTTAGAACATATGATAATGACATATTTTATAGATGTGACTGTAATACTGGTGCAAGTTGGAATACTCAGCTTTTTCATTTAGTACAAATCAAATAAGGCAAGAAGGTTATGAATCAATGAGGCCAAAGTATTTATTTCTGATTGAAGAGCACGGTGAGGGCCGTTACAAAAGTGACATACTCCGTGAAATCAACAACACCATCCTTGTCATTATCCAGCATGCTGAAGAAATTGTCCACTGCAGCTTTGTTTGAGTCCTAATGAAAGAAAGACAGGAGGAGTTGTAAGGAACTAGTAAAACTTCAGCAATATGGCAAAGAGACATTCACAGCTGTGTGTAGCAATGGCACTTCATCTTTTCTACTTACTCCTGCTCCAGGAAGCTCCTTACGGAGCAGTTCAGTGAGTTCTCCCTTGGTCAAAGTGTCTTTGTCTCCTTCTTTTCCAGAGTATTTTTGGAAAGTATCCGTGAGTATTGCCATTGCCTGCACAAGTCCTGACATGGTGACTGAAACGAGAAAATACTGTTGACAGTGTATCCCATTGTTGATTTATTTATTTATTTGTTTGGGTATTCATTGTACATGGTTGTGGTAATGTGTTAATGCTTCGTCCTACATTCAAACATGGATCGGGCTTTACCACTTTGGAATGCTGAATTAAAAGACCTGACGTGGTTGAACAGCTTGTTAGAATGCAGTCAGGGATGTTTCTGCCCAACTCTCCACTTCATGTCTCATGAAAGGGATTCCGTGCAGACTAAAATAATTTTTCTATTGTCTAAGTTTCACTCTGTTCTTTCTTATGCCAACTTTTCTCTGTCTCTTGGGAGTGTTCTAGTCACCACTGGTTTTAAACAGGCGACATCATTAAGTATGGATGGTGAAACAGGGAAAAACAGGGAAAAAATTGGTAGTTTGCGTGTGACAAGCAAGTTTGATGTTTTCGTAAAACAATTCAAGAATTTCCTTTCAGCATAGTCTGCTTATCCACCCACGTCACTGGTCATTTCCTCTCAATGGCTCTGGCTCGGCACAGTCAAAATCTGTCCTCACACGCTGATATTCAGTTCCTGTTTTATTTTCCAACCTTTCTGCACATCCATAGATGTTTTTAAACAACTTTTCAGTCGTTTTATATGTTGTTTAATGGAAACCTAGGTAGCCTCAGTTTACTTAATTCCCACTATTTTCACTATAGTAACTGTAATAATAATATCTGTACATTCATAGGGTGTCATACTGTAGATTATTGTTATCCTGCTCAGACCCATCATTCCACATTCTACTCAAACCACACCCAGAAGATCATTCATGCATCTCATGCCACATAATGCTGCATATTACGTATTAATTATTTAGATACATCAAATGCAAACATGGTTTGTCTAAAAGTAATAATAATGTATATTAAAGAACCATTTTAAAACATATTTCCACTTACCAAAGTTGTATGAAGACTTGTGTGGATCGAGACGATGGGAGAGAGGGATTGGGAGAAGAGCATAGACACAATCCTTTTAAAGAGAGTTCGACACACCCTCTCTCCAGGCCCGCCCCATCTTTCTCTCTTTTTTTCTCACACATTTTTCTTTCTGCTCTACAGGAAAACTTCCTAATTTTCAATGCTGCTACTCTTTCTCGCTTTTCATGTCACATAAGAGTGCTTATAGGGTACTCTTTATTTACCTTATTATTATTTTGGTGGGAAATATGGCTTGTTCACACTTTATCTCAAAGCTCATAATAGTTACTATTTAATTCACAGATAACAATTTCACACCAAAACACACAATCAGCTAAAAGTAAGGATGCACTACATTAAATTAAACTACTCAACAGAATATACATTAACTTGATATAGCAACACCTTTGTAGTTTTATCATCAAAGCACTACTGTTAGAGGACACAGGGGCTAAAGAATGGTTTCACGAGTGTGAAAATTCTTCTTGTTTTTCTTTGGTTGTATATCAGGCAGGTGTTAAGTAGCACAATTTTTGATGTATGTATTTACTGTTTAAGTTCAAGTCATAATTCATAAAGCAATTTGCAATTTTATTAATCTGGTTTTATTGTTTACTGAAATGTCACTTAATTACCGGGGTTCTATGTCTCTGAAAGACCTCCCTGCAGGACCCTTCTGTATGTTTAGGTATTCATACATAAATGCCACAGTTTGCTACAAGCATATATGTTTCTTCAAGTACAAAATGTCTGTACTTTTTAAGCAATCTTTTGAAGGCAGAACTGATGATCAGAAGGAGGGGCTGGCTTTGGTTAGAGACAGAGATGCCAGTACATGAAGTAAGAAGAAGAGGCGGGGTCTGGAGACACTGATTCACTGGCAGAGAATGTTTGCTGGTAAGAAAAAAAAACAACCCACACACACACACACACACACACACACACACACACACACACACACACACACACACATCACATGAAAGTTATCTGCTCAGCACATCAGAAATAAAAATGTTGTCATGGTTTCATAGCGCAGATTACCTCTGAGATTCAAACACACAAGGGACTGTACCATAGAATGAGATCCTATGGTGAAACACAGCTGCTTGTGGTAGAGTCCTTGAGGATTATCCAAGTAATTCGAAGGGCAGAACAAAGTCTCAAACATCTACGAAACCTACTTTGGGAATGATCCTCAACCAAACTGTGTCCTAGCTGTACCATTAATTAAGCTTTGAAAAGCAATCAGCCCTGACACCAAACGCAGGACAAGTTTTTCTACTGCGCCATTTTCGGTAAAATCAGTGGAAACAATCAGCAGGAATGCACCGGGACTACCGTCTCAAATTATCTGCCTTCACTTGTGTAAAGAACATACTGATTTGATGTTTTTCAGGCAGTCGCTCCAGACTGAAAACTAACAACATAAACACATCTACTGACTGGAATGCCACAAAAGTTGGTACAGACATTCAGTCATTAGAAGCAGAAGTGAAAAATTTGTAAATGCAGAACTCTAGTAACCTGAGCAAAAGTATGGTATCTATACTAGCAAATTTTTCTAAATTCTGCTTTTTGTGGGCAATCTAAACAATGCAGTGTAACACACTAGTGCTGCTGTTAGGGCAGGGCTCTTTGTTTTTGGCAAAACAGGCAGCTGTTGTGTACTGTGAGTTCTCTGCCTCTCTGTTGGTAACGACACCAAAAAAACTTTCCACTACAACTCAGTGGTTGCATGTGTGTGTGCAGATATGGGTTTGTTTACCCTGAGAGGAGGATTTCATGGAGGAAGTAGCTAAATTACATTATGAAGCACTGATTTCAGATGCCATATAAATCAAGACAGAACAAAAGATAGAAAGAAAGACTTTTTTTTTTCTTGCTGTCTTGTCCTCATTCGTCCCCAATCATTTTCAGTTTCGCTGTTCAGTGCTCTGAAATGTACAAGTTATATAATGTACACATAATATGAACACATCAGTCACCTCCCCTGTGATATCTGTATCTGTATCACACATGCAATCGATTAATGTAGCTTGATCAAAAAAAGGCCTGTAGCCATAAGCAGCTCCACTTGCGCAGTGTGTTATAATCCAGTTGAGTTCATTACAGTTTATGATGGTTTGGCTGAATGTTTTCCTGGGAGGGAACACCAGATCAAAACTAGTTCTTTTGGCAACTGAGGTTTCCTGCTGAAATAATGCTGCTGCTACCAGGCAGCTTGGTTTACAAAGAGTTACTAAAGGGTGCCAGGAAATATGAGACCTTCAGAGTCCAACACAATGGAATCCATGTTTGCTCAGGGTATGACTCTCTCATTTCTCTCTTTCTTTCTCCTCTCTCTGGTCTCTGGTCTCTGGTCTCTGGTCTCACACACATTGTTTTGTCAGTTTGCATTAATATTGCTTATGCTAAATCAGTTACTGGCAATATGCTCTTGTAACACAAACAAACTGTAGGTGATTGGACTTACTATTAAATAATATCCTTATTTTTACATGTGCAGGTACAGTAATTTTCTCCTTGCATATTCATGAACTCCATATACCACGGTAAGAAGCCCAGATTCAACAGAAGAATCATTCGTAAAAGGTAACCCCTGTTGCCAGGCTCTGTTCCAGCTGTGGCTGTTGTGTTTTTGTTGAGTCTTTTAAGAGCTTTAAATTGTTCCAAAAGTCACTACCTCTTTGTGGATGTTAATTACAAATAGATATCCATCTGCCCTATATGAATTTATTGGTGTTTTCCTTTGGAAGATGTAGTGACAGAATTTCACCGTGCAAACAAGCCATCTGTCTAATTTTTGTCACATCAAATGGATCTATGATGATGAATTAATTCTACAAGCACAATCACCTTGATCCAATATTTCAAATCTCATGAAATCATCTTGATCAAATATCCCAAAATCTCACAAGGAAGTACATTAAACTGTGTTGGTTGGTGTTGGTGTTGTTTGACTCTTTCTGACCGTCCTATAGAGATAAATTCATGTTTGTGAGTGAAGCATTTTGTATTTTATCTTATCACCATTTATGGCACCAAATTTATGGAATTACTCACCCGAGGAAAAAATGATGACTAATATACAGTAGTTGATGTAATTATGCTATGTCTCAAATCATGTCTCTTTTTCTTTTCCAACCGTTTTTGTCATTTTTAGTTTGTAAAGGAGGAAGTGATTACATCTAGGGTGTTTCCCTCTCTCCGCCAGAGGCCCGGTCAGGTGGTCCCTCTGGTAGGGACTTCTAACACGAAGAGTAGCTCAGCTGAATAACACAAGCTGTATCTTTATCTGTTCTCTGAGAAATTTCAAATGTTTTTCAGCCGAAGTATAACTTTACTCTCCAAATAAAGACTTTGGGTGGAGTCTTATCAATAGTTAGAGGGGAGGATCAACATCATTTTCATTCGTGTCTTCAGTAGAGACATAGCTCCATGGCATGTTCCAGCAGAACAAAAACAGGAAGCACTTTACTAAAACATGCATTTGCTTCATTTACTTATGTGCAGTCTCCTGTAGTCTTCAGGATTAATTATATGTCTTTGTGGAATAGAATAGACATTAGAGTTAATTTATGCTTACTCTTAGTATAATTTTACCTCTGAAGCTAGTAATTTGGGTCCTTTGCAGAGCACTTATTAACTTAATTTGACATAATAAGTTTACATAAAATATGTTAAATGTTTTGAGTCTGGAAGAGGGTTCATGTCAGATATTCACTTTATTGCTCCTCCTGGGCAGGAAAGGTGAATGGAGCACACAGTCGGCGTTTTAACCCCATCGATGAGCCTTGGCTGTGACTGTGACTTTGGAAGTGGTGAGGGCGAGAAAGTCTGAAGGATATTTCCCAGAAAGAAATTATAGTAACACTCACATTTCTCCCAGTGTTCCCAGTGTGATTATTCATAGTCTCTAAACACAAACACAAACTTTTTTTAAAATTTTTTTTATATATTCAGGTTGGCAACCAGAAACTGTGAGCAAACTGGTACACATAAATGTCAAACCAGTAATGAATTCAATATAATTTACAGGCTAAACAGCTCAAATGCCATTATTTGTGCTGCTCTTGGCTAATAGCTGCTCTTACTTGTGCAATACTAATTGTACATATACATTTGCAAGAACAGGTCTGACTTTGCAGCTCATTTCATGGCAAATAGCGATTAGTGATCTAACCTGTTCCATTTTGACAGACAGGACACATACACACATTCCTCATACACCCACTACTGCTGTGTAATGATGCATCCCCTGTTTATTCTTTGTAAATATTTGTGGTTATTTCTAATAAAACACAATATTATTAGCGCTTTAACCTGACTTGTCTCCCTTCCTTGTCATATGCATGATATTCATTTCTTATCTCAATACCTGCAGATGCCCCTTCTGACTGACTAGACTGTGAGTGAGTTAACACTTTGTGGAGTTTGATGAAGTATGAGGACATGCGCACTGTTTGAATTGAACATACTCCGTTTCTCACTTGGACACACTCAAAGACACTCCTCCAAGTTACAATGGCTCCACTATTGAAACTTTTGAAGGGATCAGCTGCGAAAAGCGAATCCAAGTGATTCTATCACAGACTCTATTAATTTAAGCATGGAGAACATAAAATCTCTCTGCTATTATGGTCACTTCTGACTCTCATGTGTAGTCCTCTTCGTTATGGGTGTGCCGTCTGTGTTTTGTTTGTAATAATTATTATGCAGTAAATCCCCTGTGTATTTGAGGCTTAAGAATCTCAACATGTTTCAAAAGAGACTCTTTCAGTTTGAAGAGGAAAAAAAGATGGTTTTACTTTGTACCTTTGTGTTAAGTTTACATAAATAATTCTTGAATATTTTGGAGAATATTCTATTGGCTGTATTTCCCCTGCTTTTAGTCTTTGTGCTAAGCTCGAATATGTCATAAACATGTCACATAGATGCTTTGCACAGTAAATAAGCTACTTTTCCGCTTCTTTTGTTCTTTTTTTAATTCCCAGCTGTGTGTTGTGTGCATCCTGTAAGGAAAAATCATATATTTTATGTACTGTTTAAACTTATGAGAACCTTATATTTTTATGTCACATCTGAATGAAATAGAATGGAAGACAGAGGGAGGGTGTGACAGACTTACACCACAGCTTAATTACAAAGGACTAGTGGAGGGGTTGAGAATTTCATAATTTGTTTTAGAGGAGATAGAAGAGAGGACAAACAGTTGATTTACAGACATGATGACTGAACTTTTTACATATCTACCACCAAGTTCACTGCATGTCAGTTTGTATTTGCCTTTTATATTTTTTTCTCATCTGCTTCTTTGTATCTGTATTTGCATGTATTTGTTTGAGAATACCGTCATTATGAAGCTGATAAACAGTTCAAACTGAAAAATGGAGGTGAACCAGGTGAGGGCCTGTGAGCTGTGTCCAGTCAGATATTGGTGATAGATATGTAAAACATTCAGTCATGTCTGCAAATCAAAAGGAAGGGATTAAATGAACCCAACTTTTTGTCCTCTCTTTTATCTTGTCTGAAACAAATGATGAAATTCTCAAACCTCAATGAGTCCATTGTAATTAAGCTGAGGTTTAAGTCTTTAGTTGCTCTCTATCTTCCCTTCTATTTTATTTAAGTTCAAGTTTGACTTTTTATCACATAAATTTGACTAATCATGAGCATTCTTTCCCATCATGAATAACTTTTCATCTATTTTTCTCATTTAATGATGAAATTAAACTTACATTAAGAATACTTTGGTTAGATAAGGTAGATATATAC
Source organism: Seriola dumerili (assembly GCF_002260705.1). Lineage (NCBI taxonomy): Eukaryota > Metazoa > Chordata > Actinopteri > Carangiformes > Carangidae > Seriola > Seriola dumerili. Next base: position 390,879 of record NW_019174513.1, on the reverse strand, counting down.
TATTTTAAAATATACTCTTTACTTTAAACATACACTTCATTTATTTGTGTCCTCTCTTTTTGATTTTTTGGACTCATTATACATCTGTATATGTAACCCTGGAAAAACCCTATAAGAAGGATTATGCATTTTTATTCTTACACAATTTATAGGGTTATTTAGGGTTTGTGTAAACCAAATTAGATTTGCACAAAAATATGTTAATTAATCTGTGTCTGGAAGATGTTTTAGTTCATAGGAACTCATTGAAGATGCATGAGAGAACATGACTTTCTTGCATGGGCAATGGTATGCTGGCAGATACTCCCTTCTATTGAGGAAAGTCAGCATTTTGATACAGTAGCTCCACCTGGCAGACAGTGGGGAGAGTGCACTTATACAGTTGGATCTGCTCACAGTCAACATGGCAACTACAGACAAGTAATGGGTGAAATTCAGGAAGTGATGAGGGCACAAAATGAAAACAATTAAAGTCCAGAAAAACCGAACAGCACTGAATCACTGAAGTTCTCCACTGTTACATGACAGTGTGTGACAATTTAAAGCTTCTGAACACAAACTTTTGGACACAGGTTTAGAGTATATTGTTAGTGGACGTATACACTACCTCTGGATTGTGTAGGATGACAAATTAGATGTAAGACATTTTGATTTCATTTGCCATGATTACAAACATAAAAAGAAACACCCAGAAATTAAATCAGAAATGAATTAACATGCGGGAGTTAACACTTTGTTGTCAGCCATGCAGACTCAAACAATTTCATATATATGCACAAGTTACACCACCCATGCTCATGCTGTATGGCAATGAACAGGAGCAGGTCGTACAGGTCCTGCAAGTTAAATCTTAAAGCTTAAATCCTAGTGTTACCTGTACTGCTATAGGCTGTTGGCCCTTTAGGTCTTCAATAGGATTAACAGTAAACTGGCACACCCTGTCCTAACCATGACTACTTGTTTTCTCACTCTGTCTCATTTGTTTGCATTACTGTCCGCAACAGCACATTTCAGCCAGCAGACAGGCAACCAATCGTTAACCCCTTTCAGGGAGGCTGGAGCAAGGCATACAAATATGCGTTTGTTTCTAGACCGGCTGGAACGTGAGTGAGTTAACAGTTGGAGTGGAGTGAATGAAAATCCAGTTGAAAGGTGTTTACCTCTGATTTTCAGTTGGTTTCACATAAATAAATGGAGAGACAGTAGAATACAGAGGGACACGGAGTTGTAATGACTTTCATGGTGTGAAAAAAGCTATTGGTCAAAATTTTAACCTGTGGAGAATTCAGTCAGCAGGACCGGAAAGTTATAGACCAGACATTTCCTTTCATGAAGCACTGACAATGACGTGGGCACTGGAGAACATAGTGAGTGATGTCTGTTGAATGTTTGATGAGTTTGTGCTTGTTTCCTTCCGCAGCAATGACACCAGATACATAGCAACAAGATACTGTATAGCGATTGAATATAAACAGCAAAGGAAGCCCTCAACAAATCAAATGTTCTAGTTTTTATTTATTTTCACTTCAGGTATTGAATGGAAACTTCTTTGAAAACAGGTTATGGAGAGACAAAAACAATGAATATCACATTTTGCATGCAAGTTTAAGACACAAGAAACGTGTGCAAATGGCTTGATACCAACAGCATCTGTTTTCAGGGTTCTAGGCAGTGTGATATATTACATCTATGTTGTGTGTATGCCATATGAATAGCATATTTTTTTAAAATATATTATGGTCCCACAAACATTTTAAGAGTTTGAATCTTAAGTCTTATTGTTCCTCTTCTTGTTCTTTGCCCTTGGATTTCTTGCCTCCCTTGCCCGTCTTCTTGTGGTAGTAGCATTTGGCCAGGTCACACACACACCGGCAAAACTCTCGGAAGTTGACCTCACCATCATGGTTTTTATCCATCGTCTCCATAGCTTCCTCAATGTCATTTGCATTGATTTTACCCTGGAATATACATTCATACAGTTAAATGAGGAGTATGACATGCACATGTGGATATTGAATAAGAAATAGGAAAACATGCATGTGTTGCAGCGCTTACCTTTAACTCAGGGCTTTGTATTTCTTGCTCGAACACCTTCTTTAACTCCTCTTTGTTAAGCTGTCGTTTCTTGCCTTCATCATCAGCATACTCCAGAAATACATCTACAATGTTTGTAATGACCTGATCCAGACGAGCCATAACTGAAAATGGAAACAAAGATTGTTAATGATTTTATTAATGAAGAAACAGAGACATAGGAGAAAAATTTCTGCAGACACTGTTGTCAGGCCTTATGAAATCTGAAAGAGTCAGACACATATTGTAGACAAATGTTTGTAGGCATAATCATAGGATGTAAAAGTCAGAGGATCAAAATCAAATGTTCAGAGCTTCCTATTCTGCAGTATAGAATAAACACAGAATAAGTTTAGTAAATGCCATGAAATACTCTGAAGTTTTAGCTCATTAACAATGTTGTCAGTTTATAGACAACAATCTGCTGAATTGCATCAACTGTCACACACTTCACAGTACCTGGATTAAAAGCTACTACTTTCCTTCCTTCCACAGAAATCCCTAACTCCACATCTTGCTTTCCCTCAGTACTCACCTCAGAGTTCACGTTCACCCAGAAGAGAAATGAAGAGAGATCACGTCTGTGTCACCAGCTTGGACCCAGATGAGACTGTTGTCAGACTGAGGGGAAAGCCTCCTCTTAAAGAGGAGACACACACTGTCTCATACACACACACACACACACACACACTCACCAGCAGTGTTTCATGCCTGGGTAATGTGCCCCACTCTACCCAATGTTGTTTTTCCTGTCTCACAGTTGTATCATACAACACTGTAAAAACAGTTTATTTGTTATTGCTTTACAGAGAAAATGGTTGCAGTATTTTACACTCCTTAAATGAAGGTGTGTGTGTGTGTGTGTGTGTGTGTGTGTGTGTGTGTGTGTGTGTGTGTGCGCATGCAACACTGCATGAACTATTCTGTTGCAGATGGAGTAAGGCGGGGGAATTTTTTTTTTTTTTTTTATTGAGGAGCTGCTTAGTCCGGCCTTCTAGGCTGAAAAGCTGCCAGAGTAAATGGAAAGTTACAGTCACAGCCATGGGTTTGTGTATGTAATCTGTGTCTCTACGCATGTCTGATCCCTCCTGTTTGCACTACAGTTTTGCTAGTGTTCCATATAAATAGGGCTACAGTTTATTTCCTATTCACAAGGTTTTAGAAGTTTTGCAAATTTAGTTAGTGATGGGGACTATATCAAAACAATAGGTAATGCTACAGTATAACTACCATCACCGCACTGTTACTATTTAGGTTGACAATTCTAGTGTTTGAAAGGTTTAGAAATAAACCCAGAAATCAAGTTTTTATTGTGTTATATTTCTTTGTACTATTGGAATCATGTAAAATACACTTTTGACTGATTGTTTGTAACTTAGATTGACCTGCGACTGCTGAATAGTTCAATGTACTTCTGCCATCATCAAGTCGCACAAAGGAAACAAACTGAATACTTAATTCAGCTGAACTAAATAAAATCGGCAGCAGTTAAAAGTCTGCTGAAGATGAAGTAAGCCAGTGTAAGCATCCCGACTGTGTGTTTGAACATGTCTGATTCTGACCCGAGCCACTCCCATTCATCCTGCTCTACTGTTATATAACTCGGTCTCTATTTTCCATTTCTCTGTTCCAAGGCAGCAGAAAAGGTAGCATTTTCTCTTCTCCTCCCCTCTCTTGCCCCCTGCCAAGTCTCTTTTATAGGTCAGTTCCAATGGATCAGGGCCAACCTCTCTTTACTGAGACCATATTACTTTCACTTATTGAATACTATCAGATTCTCCTCGCAGGGGAGGGAAAGAAAATGAGACGGAGGATCATGTGGTGTTAATTACAAAAAAGTTCATCTTTCTACACTGTGCTGGTTGGGGTATGAGTTACACTTTCACTGCTGGAGAGGTTCTGTACCTCTGCAGTGATAAGTCTGCACCATGAACATGCAAACTGTAATGAGAAAGGTTATCTATTAAATAGAAATAGTTTTGAACTCCCTTGTCAATATTCATCAACCACCCGGTGTAAGAGTTTTAAGGACAGGTTTTTAGATATAAATTTATAAAGATATAACAGAGGGAGGTACAGAAGACTTTTTTAAATGAAAACTATGGGTGTGTGATTCAGGTATTTCTACATGGTTGTAGTAACAAAACAATGCAATGGGAGGTGACAGGTATTCCAAATGTTGGTGCAATGTACATTTTGTATGTAATTTTACCTACAAGTATTACAAGGCAGTAGGAGAAAAGGGCAGCTCAGAAAATAAACATTCAAATTCAGTAAAATACTAAATTAGAAACGGCTCAATTTCAAATGTGACTGATTGCTCTGTCCAACAACAGTATTCAGCATCACCTCTATACAGCTGAATTAGCATAGAGGCTGTTGTTGTATTCTAAAATCTGGCCCAACACCCTGAATAACCCCTGCAACATTTACTATTACAGAACAGTGTGTTTCCTCACTCAGGGTTTTGAAGTAAGAGAGAGGTGGATGGAGATGCTGACAGAACAGCCACACTGCGGAAATGGCTTTTAGGAGCTTTAGGACATCTAGTGGTGAATTTGAGAAAATACACAATATCCTGCTTAAAGGACCAATTCACCAATTTTATCACAAACTTCAGCGCTTGCTATAGGCTGACATGCAATGACCAAAAAACCTCTCACTTTTATTTGATGAAGAATGATTAGAACTGAGTATGTCTGCCATCTTGTGGTTCTTGTTATATCTTGTTACATCTTGTTATAAAGAAACAATGACAAAGTGAAGTTTTTTGTTGAAGACAGTACAGAATGGGATTTCCGAATGGTTTCAAATTATATTGTTTAAATTTAATTTCTTTATTCATAAGGATCAGTGTTCACCAGTTAATTCAACTACAGTCCTTTGGTAAGATATCATAAAAGTAATGAAGTAGCAGGTTAAGAAATACAGACATGAGACAGTATGAAGCTTCAAAATCAGCATGCAGAACACACATCAAACACTAATCAAACAAAAGCAAACACTGCTCAACAGAACACAAGCAATGCAGAGCACAGAAATGGTATAATGTTGCTATTCAAATTTAAAATTTAACACTATTCTGCTTAGGCTTAAGTGTGAGCTGGTGTCACAGGGAACGTCCTTGGTGGTTTGTCTCTTATATGTCAAGTAGACAATGTTCTGTTGGCAAAGAGAAAAACAGTGGCAGTGCGCACAACGCCATCTGGTCCTGAGTAGGAAACTGTATCGGGTGCGTGGTCTTCGCTGAGTCAACAAGGTAAAGGAGATGCCAGCACTCACACTTGAATAGTTTTGTTATTTAATATGGGGCATACAAGGAACGTGTTTCAGCTTCACGCTTGTAGCTGAATCGCATTCGTTGTTTGCCACATATTAAATAACAAGACTATTCATACGTTAGTGCCAGCAATGTTCTGTTGGCATTGGCAATTTAACTCCCTCACCCAGGCCCGGATTAAGAACGCAGAGGCCCCTGGGCACAAAATCTTGGAGGCCCCCCCGCCCCCAATCCACTCTACTCACACTCACAATCCAAGGTTTTGAATTACAGGTTCCTCTGACCTCACTTGTCATCATCAGGATACAGACCATAGAGATACAGACACAGCCAGCGTTTACAAATTCAGTAACTCTGCATTCATTGGTTTGTATTTCAACATACACAAACTCAATTCATTTATATGATTTGATAAAAAAAAACAAACACAAAACAAAAACAAGAATGAAGCCATAGTTGGTGGGTGTTTGGAGGCCCCCAAGAGGTCGGAGGCTCCAGGGACCCAGTTGAGACTGTGGATAATCTGTACTTGCCTTGACTTGCCCGTCTGAATGATGCTGGGTGCTGCTGGGCTCTGTATCATGTCTCTTATTCTGTTATCTGACACAAACTCCTTAGTTATTGATTTAGTTGCTATGAAGCACCAGCACACAGTCTGTATTGTAAGCCTGGTATTGTAGATGCTGACTCACTGCCACACTGCCATGTCTTACTGGGACTTATTCTACTACGACATATCACTATATCTGCTGTGAAAAGCATCTACTTAACACACCTGTAGCCTACTGGCCAGATCGAATGCCTATTGATTTTACAGACTTTTACAGCACTATAGGCTAGGCATGGATCCTTGCTGTATTTCTTCCTCCCATGTGGTTTCCTTTCACAGCAAGATTTGTACGACCTGCTGATGAGTGCCAACTATCCCAAGAATCAAGCAGAAAAAACTGACGACACTATTGAAAATAAAACAAAAACCCAGCCACTATTTGTTTGTAAATGACTCCCTTGTATATGTGCGGGTATACAGGCCTTATGAAAGTGTTCTTCTTGACTGATAGTTGGTCTGTTGCATTAACCACAGTAGTGTACCACATCTTTTGGCTGCACAAACCTCAATTCAGTTATTCTATGTTGAGTACTTTCTCCCCACTTACATCTGTGGATTTCCATGTGCATTTAGAGTTAAGTCCCTTTAGGTAAATTCAAACTCAGGATAAAGCCTGCCAGTGCCACATGTGTGAGATAGCAGAAAAATGCACAGTTTGGCATCTAAACTGGAGGACGGCCACGAGAGAGACACCACCACCTCCAAAAAACATAAACCTTTCAACCATACAAACTTTTCTGAGCACTTATAATCTTGCTTGGTTGGCACAACTCTAACCCTAACTCCTCTAAGCTCATGGCATAGAGGCAAGCACCCTCATTCAGGCCTTGGAACACACCTATCTGATACCAGCACATTCCCATATTGAAGCATTTACATACTGTATAAAAATTGCTGCCTTAGCTGAATGATCAAGGAGGATTTATGAGTGAAATGATGTGTATCAGATGTGAACTCATCAATATTCTCAGTATATTCTGAGGTATTTTTCTGACATTGGCAGATCTGTTCTTGACTAAAATGGTTCCAGGTGTTCATGAAATGGCACAAAACTATAGCAGCATTTAATGCAACCAGAGGACGGCTCCATCAAGAAGTAGAATTTAAAAAAGCATTTTGTACAAAATATGCTAAAAGAGAAATCAGACAAACACACGGTTAAATTTTGTCGAGGGGAGTTTTACTTGTAAATCTTGCACATTTGTGCTACAATATTCTGTTTCTCTAAAAACAAACAAACAAACAAACAAAACACAGCGTCATGGTTCCCTGTATTATTTGCCCATTACTTCTTGCCCTTTTTTTCATGGAGCCCATAACACTTCTCACAGGCCATTGAGAGGCCGACGATGAGGGACATGAATTCTTCAAAGTCCAACTTGGCATCTTTGTTTTGGTCCAAATCTTTCATGATACGGTCCACGACATTAGGGTTTTGCTGGGCCTGAAAGAGAGTTGATGAGAGAGGGTGCAAAGTTAAAGTCAGAGCAAAAGGTTACGTGGGTACATTGATGGGAACTGATTATAGAGGTCAGATTTGAAAGAGGACAGAAGAGCCTTACTTTCAGGAAGGAGGGTAACTCAGTCTGAACAAGTTTTTTCAGTTCTTTCTTGCTTAAGGTCTTCCCATCGCTGTCCTCACCAGCATAGTGGTGGAAAATCACAATCAGGGACTCCATGCTTTTCTCCAACTCAGTCATGGCTCCAGAAATGGGTGCTGAAAGGAGAAAAGATGAGTATATATAATATATATAAAATATAATGAATTTCATGAGAAATATACTTTTACCTCACTACACTACCTGACAGCTGTTGTAAGTTACATTGCAGAATAACATTTTAAGTACATATAAGCATAAAGGGTGATGCTCTGCTTCAACTACCAAGCGATTTTAAAAATAGGTTTAGACCTCGATCCTCACCTTACAATATTAAAACAGCCTTTTAGAATATGAATCAACTGGGAAAGTAGAACTTTCTATAACTTTTGAACTTTTACTTCTGCAAAATGTATCATACTAACTTTTCATGGATGACTAACATTGTGGCATTGCCACATTCATTTTTGCAAACGGTAAGGCTGCAGTCAAGCAGTAGGTTTCAGTGTTTCAGCCAAAACTAACATATTGTTAAGTGAGGATGTCAGTGTTGCATTTACTGGCACTCAAAGCAAATTCTTTGTGTATTACACATCCTCTTCTGGCACACAAACTGAAGTCCTTATCTGTAACATCCCACAGCTTCTCCCTCTGTCCCTGCCTCTCCCTTCACTTCACCCTTTATTTGGTTGAGTTTCAGTAAAAAAAAAAAAAGAAAAAAAGAAAGAGGCAGGCTCTACGGACATTCAAGACAAAGAACAGTGAAATAACTTAAGAGAAGACTAACAGAGGGCCAGCCGCTACTTGTCAGAGGAGGAACCCCCTTACGTAATGCGCCTACAACGTCCAAGCCCACCCAAGAAAACATGTCGATGTTTTACTGACTTTTAACTGCGAAAAAAAGCATTGAAAAGCATTTTAGACTACATGTCTACATGGCTACATGTAGCAACTGAGTTTTACAGTATTTAGTCATAAGAGATAGTCAGTTTTCTGAATGAACTCAGGCAACTTTGAAAAGAACGTAAGACAACGACATAAAAACAAAAACAAAAAACAGAGAAGCAAGTATTAAAATAAATAGAATGAACTTACCAGGACACGAAGAGGCAGAAACTGTGGTTTGAGGTTCAACGAAGTGAGCAGGGGCTCACACACAGTTTATTCAAGAATTTATAGTCAGCTGGCAACGCCCAATATGATGGGAGGGATACAGAAGGAAGGAGAGAGAGAGAGAGAGAGAGAGAGAGAGAGAGAGAGAGAAAATAACGTGATGAAAAAGCCATGTGCAAATATTATCCCTAGCAGCGCTTTCACTGTCACCGCAACAGATACAGAGATGGATCCATAACTGTCAAATGTGGAAAGCGTTGTATCAACACCACAATAGTTGATCTTAGACTTTTAATCATGAATTTTAAAATGATGTCACTTCTGAATCAGAGATGTCCAGCACCAGCTCCATTTGAGTGCTGGCATTAAGACGCACCAACAGCACTGCAAAATGACACTAAGTAGTCAAATAACGCACACATCATCTTGCAGGATTCTGGGACATGCTGAGTATGGACAAGCCTTATAGCATGTGTAATATCTTCTTCAAAGCCTTTATTTAGCTAAGGAAGTTTCATTGTCTTTGACAGGAACGCCCTATTCATACTGACACAGTCACACCTGGAAGCTGCCCAGAACAACAGCAGTCTGATCTGATGGCCATGAAGCAGCTCCATTGGAACTGCTGGGAGTTCAAACCTTGCTCAAAGCACCTCGGTGATTTAATTTCCCGTGATTCTTTTTTTATTTTTTTTATACCATTGTTTGAAGTGTGTGAATCGTGGTCAAGCCCTTTGCTCCAATTTTTAGGCCGCCAGCGCCCCTTTGAAATGCACATAAAAACAACACAGTAAATACATCCAACCATTATTCTGTTAAACATAACAGAGTTTTTGACACAGGCCTATGTATCTACCTACATTTTACCACCTCACAGATCATCACAATCACGGGAGAGGAATAAACAAAACAACCATCATCCTCCCTCTGAAGGAGAGAGTGGCATTACCTTCAGGTAACTTCATCTGCAGAGATGGTCTTGAGTGTTAAATGCTCACCCCAGGGACATATCATCTCTAAACTGTCAAAATTCTCTTTGTAAAATGATCTTTTTAAGAGTAGAAAATTTGCTCTGTGCATCACAATTACACATCTCAGGATATATTTGACATCTATAATCAAAGTAAGAGTTGTGCCTGTCCTTTCTCACCATGGCCCAGGACCATGAAGCAGCTTTGGCTGAGTTCATTTCTCAGGGGCATTTTGACCACAGTTTGTGGGAGAGATGGATCCAAGCAAGTCGTGGTTTCTCCCTGCCTCGTCTTTTCCTACACAGTTGTCCAAAGTTCTGGCTGGCACCAAACCTAGCTAATCAAATTAACTGACACTTGCAAACTGAATATGGTTTGACAGAAAAAACAAGAGATTCAAAGTCTTTTACAAAGTTTAATTACAAAATGAATTAAACAAAAAAAAAAGCAACCTGAAGTGCTGAGGAATATACAAACAACATGATGAATCTCTTTGCAACCAGTGTAAAAACAGAGCTGAGGAGAAGGATATCAATGGAATGTAAATAGCTGTTTTGCTATTTTTATGGCCTTACATACAGTATACCAAGAACATTTCTCCATGATTCAAATTTCAGATCACTGTAAAAAAAAAAATAATTATGACATTATAATGGTTCCAAGCCTGTAATCACTCAAATGATCAATGATCAAGTAATATTCCCAAATCAAATTAAAAAAAAAAAAAAAAGTCTCTGGAGATACGCCACGGGTCATGGATTTAACAAACTACTGTGACAAAATATGCAACTGCTGTGTCGCAATGGCCGTCAGCACCTGGATAATATTGACTGGTTCGCTGGATTCAAGTGCAATCCAACAGATTCATCAGTTCTTCCTCTTGCCCTTGCTGGCAGCCTTGGCTGGTGTAACTGCGGGAACAGCTGCTTGGTAGAGAGCGGCAGATACTTTGTTGATGTAGTACAAGGCGAAGAGGGAGAAGATGAGGCTGGACAAAAAGAGAGACAAAGCAAAAGGAATACAATTGAAAAAAAAGAAAAGAAAAAAGACAGATTTGTTTTAACTGTGTAGTAAGAAGCTGAAATAGGTATTTGTGATCTACTGTTGCTTACCATGTGGTGACACAGACACGGTGCACCAGCCCAGAGGCAAACAGAGACAGGAACAGGCACAGCAGAACTGGAAGATGAGAGAACGAATAAAGCAAGTGAGGAGCAGAACCTGAATGATGCACCAGAGGACTTATATTGTGGGTTTATAACAGATAAAGTGTACATACTGTTTGTAAGATGGTATATTAAAATCACAGACCAAATGTGTATTAAAATGGTTAACTTCTATTATGCTGATGTTTCAATACACCTTAGGGATGTCACCACTTACTCTCTGGGAATATTTTAGCTTGGAATCCCTTCCCGAAAATCAGGTTTTCCAGATTATTAAATGCCTGTGAGAAACGTTAAGGCAGGATACTACATGATGGTATATCTATCTATGTTACAGATTGACTCAATAATGCTACACTGTTCTTGAGTCTTAGTCAACAAAAGGACAAAGAAAATATGAGATGTTTAATAAAAAACAGCTTATGTTAAACAAAGCATTAAAATAATTTCTAAACCGGAATCTTGTATCATGGGTTAAAGCACTTTAATCCTGAATGCCACCAAAAGGATACAGTGAGGGAGCAGATGAAGAGGACTGAACCCAGGAAACCTCCCAGGATGGTGAGCCACTCAGTAGATCCCAGCTGCTTACTGAACATCTGCATCCCAGCAAACACCAGCACTGACAGCAGACTGGACAGCACTAGTGAGGTGCCTGTGTTCACCGCTGCAAAAAGGCCAGAGATACAGTATCATCAGGAAAGTCTCAGGCTTGTTAACTTACACTCATTTGTCAGTTTATTGGGAACCGCTAGCTAAAACTAATGCAGTCTCATACAACAGTCCTCCCTTAATGAAGGTTTCATCGTTTGGTTTTTGTTGAAATTGTGTTAAAGAGTTGATGATTCAACTGTATGACGATTTTGGAGGATGTAGATTGTGGTGCTGTTGAGCTGAAATAGCATTACACAAAGAGGCGTGTCAGCAGCTCAGCCTACACTCATTGATTTGAATGAAGTGGACAAAATAATAGAAACATCTGTCAACATTACGAAATGCAGTTCAACAACACCACAGACTACACCATCCAAAATGATCGTGCAGGTGAATCAGCACCTCTCTAACATAGTTTCAACAAAAAGTGATCTCCATGACGGAGGACGTTTTGGCTAGTTTATTGTTACATGACACTGAATCTGGAGCTAAACTGATATGGAGATTCAAAAACGAAACCTGGACTAGATACATATTACATTTATCTCGCCACTCGTCCCTAATAAGAACAAGTGTTGGCTAGACAGATTAGTTTGGGGATTATGAGAGCAGGTGTAGTTGTTTCAACTGTCAGTTTGGGCCTATATCATAGACTCACAGACCACAACTTAAATATCAACTCTCTGATTTAAAGTGGGTTGCTGACCTAACTCTTTCCAAACGTAACGCCACGTCAGTGTTCGCACACAATCGTTTCCGACACATAGCTATTAGCTTCATGCTAAACAACCCCCGTTCGCAAAAACAAGCCCCAGTGAATATAACGCTCCACATACACAGAAAAACCAGAAATGGATCTTGATGTTGTTTAAGACAAGTTACATGGAGTGAACATTTCTGCTGCTATCACTCAGTCACCTAGCGTAGCATACTTCTGAACGTTAGCTTGCCCGCAGAACTGGACGCTAACAATTTAAATATCTATGTAAATACAAACGCGCTCTGTAAGATTAATTGACCGATAAATTGATCGTGCAATACGTACCCATTATTCAATGTTAAATTACACTCCTTGAAATGAAACAGAGGAGAATTGGGTTTACTTTCGTTGAGCCAGCGAAATGTCCAGGCTCTAGGAACTGAAAAACTAACCACCCGGTCCAAATAACAGGTGGGACCAGTGGGCGGAGACAAAGGACTCCTGTGCATCATCAGTAGAAGTTTCTTTTCAGTGATTTACGTACAATGATATATTCTTTGTCTTTAAAAATTAAGGTCGTCTCCTCACCTCATGTCACTCACTTCAGATAAGAAGTTACTCAAAATTATTTTTCACAATAATATTTCCAATCAATGGCATATAACACATAACGAAGGGAGACTTTCTTCCTACAGTATTTCTATTCTGTAAATAACTTAAACATGTAAAAACAAAGAAAAAAATTTATGGAAGATAATGTGATATTTGTTCTTTTCCTCTGTTGTTTTTCGTATGTCTTTGTATATTTTACTTCTATAATTTTCCATTTATTATTTGCAACATTTATGTTATTTAATAATATTTTATCAATTTATAAATGTATTAACCATGGTTTATTATACTTGCCCGTGCCTCTCTGTACACTCTGTATTAACCCACGATTCACATGCTTGAATGGACACTGGATTAAGACCATGGTTGTGGTAAGGGTCTGTAATCTGGGTGAAGGAGACAGTGTGTGTGCACACTGTGAAAAAGGTGTGTCTGGGAGACAAAAATAGATCAGAGTGCCAAAAGGATTCAGAGCAAACAGAAAAGACAACCATAAATAGTTTGAGACAGAATTTGTACAAAATGTATTTGGGATTATAGTAGCATTCTAAGATTTTCAGAAGAAATCTGATAAACAGACAAAGAACTTCAGAAAACCACATCAATGATTACTCACAACAACAAAAAAAGTTGTCATCTCTTGACATGTCCTTTCAACACGTTAAGAATAAACATAATAACACAATAACTTTTTCATCCATTTTATTCAAAATATAGAAAAATATTTAAAAAACAAACATTACAGACAGAGAGTGGCTTGTATATTCCCTTGATGATTGCTGGCTTTGCTGTTGATGCATTGAGACAGATGTCCATATCCTCACTATTTGGTACCACTTCACATCAGGACTGTCTTTCATAATGGCTTCTTCTTCAGGCCAAATACAGCTATAAACAGGAGAATCTCCACAAAAGCAGGTAGCACACTAGAGGGAGACAGACAGGGACAGAAATGTAGGGAGAACACATCCACATTACATACCTGCATGTGCCTTCATACTTAATACTTACTGATACTTAATTGTTTGTACTTACGACTCTCTGACTTTGATCTCTTTACTAATACAAGTACAGACACACACAAACTTTCACACACACACCAACCTGCAGACTGCAAAAATAACCCAATACGTCCAGCATTCCCACTTCTCAAACACAAAGAAAGACAAGGAGACGGATGCGCTGCAGTGGACAGCCAGTGCTGGTTAAAATATCTGTCAGGGAAAAAACACTTTGGGAAAAATAAACACACAATATTAAGTTGACACACACTAACCTGCAAATGGCAAGGATCCACCAGTAGATGTCACACTCCCACTGCTCAAATAGAAAGAAAAGCAGAGCCACTGAGGCACTGGCATGGACTCCTGTTGCTATTGTAGACGAAGAGGCGAATATACAGAGGTTGGAGTCATGGAATTGTAACCGATGACTAGACTGATTTTTTAATATCATTTATCTCTTTTATCTGCCTTTGTACTTTGCTACATTTAGAGGGCTTCAGAGGAGATATTTAATTTGACCCTAATTTCATGTTGAAGCTGACATCATTTCTAGGTCAAAATTAATTGCCACCTTAAATTCTCAGTCCAGGAGGAAGATTTCTGCACTGGAGACCCATATCATCATCTCAGTAAAACTGTATAATTATGATTTTTTTGTATTCTTTGCACACGATAGTGAAAAGTCATACATGTAACTACAGGAGATAAAGGGGTATAACCAGCAACAAAGATCCCCACCTGGAATTGAACAAGGGTCATTGCACTTATGTGACCTTTGCTATGACAATTTACCTGCCAAGGCACTTGATGGGATATAATTTTAGACGAAAATATATTTACTGTTGAGCTGCCCTGTTGATGGATATTAGTTTCTGTTCATCTGCACATATATCAATGATATCATTATCATATATCAGCTATCATAAACGATGAACCCAATATGTCACTGTGAAGGATACACAAGAGACCTTGGCTGCAATTGAACATGGACACTCCTGAGAGGAACCCAGCCAGCTCTATAGCAAACAGACCAAGTGTGACCGCCAATGCCACCACCAACCTGAAACAAATAGACACGTATTAGAGAGTGTTTTTTACGTACTTTGAGTTATATTTCTCAAACGTTTTCTTACTCTCTGTCCTCATAGTCATATTGCTCTTGAGTGAAATCCAAAGGCAAGCACGCCTTTACGTTGTTTTCCTGTAAAACAACCGTTATAAACAGTTCAGCAACAGAAACAGAAGACGAGTGACAATTTGTCAAGACATAAGATCACAATAATCCTTAAAACGCACATAACCCGCTGTCCTCTTTACTTACCCTCGACCAAAAGATAGTGATAACGATTACAAGGTGAGCTATGATGGTAAGAAACCGTGCAGGGACGAGACTGCTGACAGCCGACATGCTAAGGTTGCACCTATTAACTTAGAGTCAGACGATGTGTGAACTAAAATACAATACGCAACGAGTGCGGAACAAGCAACAAGTATTCTTATATTATTTACTGCAGCTGTGTCTTGCAGCTATCCCAGTGTCAAATTCCCGTCTTTTCTAATTTAGCATTTTAGCTACAGTACCATAATTTAGTTAACTTTATCTAAAACACTAGAACACAAACAACGTTGCTCGAAGTAAAACGTGAGCTAAATCTAGATGAATTGCTTTTAGTTAACATGTCGCTCCTTCAACCAGAATCGGTTTTCACTAACTAAAAACACACGACTTTCACGCTGATATTGTTAACGGTAAAGATGGTTGCTACAACAACCGCCTAGTCGGTACATTCTTGATAACTGACCGGACGAACAATCAACATTCAAAGGTTCCGGACACGGACCACAATTGAGAGAGGACTGGTCGTGTTTTTCTTCCACAACATTGCCATCTAACGGCAACACGAAAAACTGGGCCACAAATAAATTTGGCATATGCAAATTTTGGGGTTACGGAGGCACACGAAGAACCCCCGAAAAATCAACGACCAGTAGACCGTGGGCAGGAAACAGGGACAAAGCAATGCGTTCAAAAAAATACTCTGTTCTTACAACAAATACCCTGCATCAACTGTTATTATAAGAATATGATGATTACACCGGGTTTTTTTTTGACATCGTCAAATATGTATCAATTAAAATAAATAAGCTATTACTGTAATCCATTCTAACTGTAACATATTGATAGTTCCTTGGCCAATGCGGCTGTGATCTCGCTTGTACCTCCACACACCCCTCCTCTTCTCCCCCCGCAATCCTATTTCTACGACGACTCGTAGCTAGACAGACAACACATAATCACCGTGTGCGCAGCAGCACACATCAAGCAACGGAAAACCACCAAGAGCAAATCTGTTGTCACGGTTCACCGGTCCGGGCCTATAGGTTCATCTTAACGTTGATGCGCCTGAAACAACCTGTCCCCGGCTTTTCCACCGAAAATAAGCTCCATCCGCTGCATCGCAGAGACGGTGGCATCGTGGAAGCATGGCAGATGCGGAGTTACAAACCTTTACCTCTATCATGGATGCGCTGGTTCGCATTAGTGTAAGTATGACGCTCATTTTTATTATCAACCATATTTGCTAATTTTAAACGAGATATCACAGCCTACATGTCTTTTTCCCCCATCTGTATATGTAACCACAGAATTTTTCACCATTTTACCCCTCGACAGCCTCTGAATGCACAGGTAGCATGTGCGTTGAAGGAATGTGAGATATGTCTTCCTTTTAGAAGATTTTTTTTGGCATCTAATCAAAGAGAGATGCCTTGCTCTTTGGCAAAGCTCTAGCACTGTGGGTGGAAGTAAGACCACAAATGACATACCCACGAAATCCAAACGTTGTAGCAGATGAAGCAGTATATGTTTGATGCTTATAATCATCAGATTATGCTAACATTAGCTGAAAATGCTTGCTTACGGGCCGCACACGATGAGCAGGCAGAGATGATGCTCGTTGTCATAGAAACGGGATGCTGCGTTCAGCAGCTGCAACACTGGAGAAGAGCCTGTGTGTAAAACCGAGGCCGGCGACCACAAAAAACAGAAAGCTGCATTTATTTTATTGATTTGAAAATCTCCTCACTTGAATAAAGGCCTCATACTCTGTTACCAACCATGGTATCCTATGCCAGAGCTGGCTAAGCTAATGCTACAAAAAAATTCAGAAAGAAAAGGTGAAATTAGATGATTAAAATCATATCAAGGGAGACTGGCTAACACCTGAAGTAGGGGAGAGCTATTTTGCCTCTACATTTGCCCTTCCTGTGTTCCTTTTTTCCAACATCAGCCTACGAAACCAGTATCTGCATCAGCTCCCCCTCTCGCTTTTGACTCCTACACATTTCATAGGCCTATACATTTTTTTCAGGTCACAGGAGGTGCAGAATCTAAAGAGCAACTGATTCTCTACTTAAACCAGTGACTCAGCCTTTATCTGGTCTGACTCCTCATTCAATTCTCTCCTCTCCAGTCCAACATGAAGAGTATGGAACAGGAGCTGCATTGCCCGGTGTGTGATGAGATGGTGAAGCAGCCCATCCTTCTGCCATGCCAGCACAGTGTGTGTCTGCTGTGTGCGGCTGAGGTGTTGGTACAGAGAGGTTATCCTCCTCCAGACCTCCCTCCAGAGCCCAACTCACCGGCCTCCACACCCAACACTCGCTCCCCGCGACAGGCACGCAGACCCACACCAAGGACCCCTGACCGCCTGGAACGGGTCCTCAAAACAGGTAGAGGGAGGATGTGGAGTAGATGTGTGTGCATGTATGTGTTTGGTACAACTGAATGGGAATATTACGTGGGCTGGCAATAAGCTTTGCTCTTGTGTGAGGGAAAAAAAACTGAATGGTCTCAACATCCAAGTGACCAAAGAGTGACATCATGATTTAGAAATGCAGAGATGATGGTGTGGTGTGACGCCACTGTCCTCTTAAGCATCTGAGTTTCACAGATGATCTAGCTGAGACATCAATACCCTGCTGTATATCCAGAGCTTTATGCATTCATCAGATGACTTATTTAACTGCATGTAGAACAAGGGACACAGAGGTAGAGAGAGTCAAGGAGGTAGAAGAGGGAGTAAGCATCTGTGGAGCAGGTGTTTTCAGACAATGTGTATGTGTAAGCAAATAGCATTTCCTCCGCTGTGACCTGACCTTTATTTATCCCTGTGTTCTATATAGATATATGAGGGACAAACAAGAACTCTGCTTTTTACCTTTTCTCACAAGTCTGTTTCTCTTAATTCACTTAACAACTGCCTCACATCCTCATACAAATCTTCCATTCTACAAACGCTCACTTTTTCTCCTCTACATCTCCACCCATCTCTTTCATCTCCATTACATCTGTGTCCTTCTCCCAGTGTGTGGGACATATCCAGGGCGGAGGCGGAGGGACACGGCCACTCCCCCCATGTTGTTCCCATGTCCTTCCTGCCAGCAGGACGTGGAGCTGGGAGAAAAAGGCCTGACAGACTGCCTCCGCAACCTCACTCTGGAGCGCATTGTGGAGAGGTGTGCATATGCACAAACACCATAAATACAGTGTATATACTGTAACAGACAGAGTCACAGGCACAGTCAGGCACAGTCAGACCTTATGATGCTACCTCGAACATGACTTGTGTGTGTGTGTGTGTGTGTGTGTGTGTGTGTGTGGGGGGGGGGGGGGTTATTTTGTCCGGTGATCGTCATTAGTTTATTAACAGAAATCAGAAACAAAGTAATCACTGTTTTGGAAAAAATCCCTTTAACCACTCACTGCAGGCAATGAAGAGAGGCAGCAGATGAGGGATAGAGTCAATACTACTTTATAAATGAGACAGGAAATCATTTGCTGGAAGGAGTTTCAATAATGAATCTTTCCTTTTCCCCAGATCCAAGGCTAAGCCTAAGAGCAGATTGCAGGGACAGCTAAAAACTGCAGTGTTTGACAGTGTTTGACTCTGGTAAAATGGTTACATTGACAAAAGTTAAGTTTGGCAACTTTATAGTGAATTACCTCATATCCCTGTCAAATGTTAATCATTGGCTTCTCTTATCAGTTCAAATAGTGAAGATCAAAGTGAGAGGAGCTGCTCTTGAAAGAGTGTTCTGCGATGGTGGTGGTGGTGGTGGTGGTGGTGGTGGTGGGGGGAGGGGGGTATGGGGATAGGCAGTTTCCCAGTTTCACACACAGCAGTATGATGAGTGCAGCTGCTCCCTCCCCAGGCAGTGGTTGTTTTGGTCAGGAGAGTGTGACGGTGCATGTTTTACTGCGCAGAATGCACTAACAAGACAGCTGCTGGTGGTGTATCCAGGTCAGGCATTTAAAGAGTTGAACTCCCTAACTACTGAAAAGAGAGCAGGGAAAACCCAGATGAGCTCAAGTTTCTCCATCTTTACTTGCTTTCTTTCTTTACCGCCCTTCACTAGCACCACCCTTATCTCCCTGTGCCCCTTGTCTGCCCTCTAGGTACAGGCACACAGTAAGTCTGGGCAGCGTCGCCATCATGTGTGGTTTCTGTAAGCCTCCCCAGTCTCTGGAGGCCACTAAAGGCTGCGCTGACTGCAAGTCCAACTTCTGCAATGAGTGTTTCAAACTCTACCACCCCTGGGGAACACCCCGAGCTCAGCACGAACACATTCTACCCACAAACAACTTTAGGCCAAAGGTTTGGCTGCTTTTGTGTTTTGAACGTGACATACAGGAGCTTTTCCTCTATTGTCACTTTGCCTTAATCCTCATTTGTGCTCTAGGTCCTAGTGTGCTCAGACCATGAGCAAGAGAGACTGCAGTGGTACTGCCGTAACTGCCAGAGGCTGCTGTGCCCACTGTGCAAGCTTCGACGTGTCCACCATGGACACAAAGTGTTACCGATAGCACAGGCCTACCAGGCCCTCAAGGTACGTTTGTGTGAAGTCTGTTTGTACTGTGTCAGGATCCTGATCAGGATCCAGCTTTCAAATGTTTACTTTTGTTTTGGTCTTACAGGACAAGGTCACCAAGGAAGTCAACTTCATCCTGGCCAATCAGGACATAATACAGAGCCAGATCACACAACTGGAAGCTGCCATCAAACAGATGGAGGTGAACCAGCTTTTCTCTGTTTTGTTCTACCTCTGCTTTGTCAAAGCAGCTGTTTCCTCGTTATCTTTGTACGAGTGGAACAGAATTCGTCACACACTATATTGTGGTCTACACAACCAATCATTAGTGTTTGAAGGCAATGTGTTGGCTTAGAATTTAATTTGTGTTTCCTTGCAAAAAGCAAACGTGTCTTGTTTAGAGGAAACAGCTTTTTTATTGAGCTTTAGTACAATAGGAAGCCATCCCCAGTCTCTCCCCTGGTACTTTACTGTAATTACAACTGCATCTATGGGGGCAGGTAGTATTATTGTGCCCTCTAGAGGCCTGGGGCTCTAGTGCAATGGCGCACTCTTGTACTGGCAATAGCCAAACCATTGTCTCTGTGTTGTCATTTCCAATTTGTAATTGCCTCTTCACTCAGTGGCTCATTGGAGTCCGTTCTGTCGGTCTGTCTGTCTGTAGGCTAACAGCGCAGCAGCTCTGCAGCAGCTGACCCACTGTATCCGGGAGCTGGGAGCGGCTGTAGCCGAGCGTCAGACGGCTTTGGTCCTGGCCCTGGAGGGATCTCGCAGCAGGAGGGAGGAGGCCCTGTCTGCTCAGGTCTCTGAGAGGCGTGGGCTGCTGGAACACGCAGGTCTGATGGCCTACACACAGGAGCTGCTCAAAGAGACCGATGCACCCTGCTTCGTGCAGGCTGCCAGAATCACTCACAACAGGTACCTGCAGCGAACACATGCTCAGCTGAATCTTGAACTTGGGAGGAATTAATTGGTTAGATTTAGTTTGTTTTTTTTCCAAGTTTGTTTCTTCTCTTCTTCATTCTGTCACCGTGTTTCTCTCCCTCCAGGCTGGTGAAGGCCATAGAAAACCTGCAGTGTTTCTCTCTCGCTGCCGATCCCTCCTTCAGACATTTTCACTTGGACGCATCCAAAGAGGTGAAGCTCATCAACAGCTTGGAGTTCATACGTGGTGAGCTTCTTTGTTTCTTTGATGTGAACCATTCAAAAGTGACATTGTGCTTTTTTGGATCTCAGTAACCTGTATCTTTCCATCGCTTTATTTCCTCCACAGCCCCACTGGCTCCAGTCATTGACACTCAGAAGACATTAGCCTATGACCAGCTCTTTTTGTGCTGGCGCCTCCCTCAGGACTCGGCCCCGGCGTGGCACTTCTCTGTTGAATACCAGCGACGAGCAGGAGGAGCTGGAGCGGCGTGGGGCGGCACCAGATCCCCCAACTCTTTGATAGCATGGCTGCGTCTGGATGAAGTGAGAGGGATCAGTGCCGTGATTGATCGACTGCAGATGGACAGTGTGTATGTGCTCAGGGTGAGAGGATGTAACAAGGCCGGGTTTGGAGAGTACAGTGAAGAGGTGTACCTCCACACTCCACCGGCACCTGGTGAGATATGTAGACCTATAATATGACATAATCAGATTTTTTTACATTTCATTCATTGCAAAAAGTACAAACATACAATATTTTGATTTGAATATTTTTCCAGTGTTGTCATTTTTCAATTGATTGACTAATCTTGACAATTCTTTTCTCTCCATCCCTTTATTTCTTCCATCCCCACCTTGTTTTTTTATTTTAGCATCTTCACCAAACCTTCCTTTTTTTGTTCTGCATTCCAGTTTCATCCCAGTCAGGCTCTTTCTGCTTCTGTCTCTCTTGCTGCAGGTCTGTCTTTCAAAAATTCTTCACTCTTTGTTTATATTGTCCATTGTATCTCTTGCTATTATTCTACACATTCATCCTTTTAGAAAAAAAACATTTAATCAATGTCATTATCTGATTTGCTGAAACAATATGCAGTTAGAGTGAATGTTAGCTCTGCTCTGTTCCTCATGTTGACTGTTTAAGTCACTTCCTATTTTTCTCTTGGATACACCTTTTTCTCTGGATCTGCCTCTTATCCAGCGTCTCTTCCCACTCTTCTTTAGCTCTTTTTCCATGATGTGTTCAGACTTGCTGTAGTCTGAGTCTGTCTCAGTTTCAGGATCTAATCCTTCCTCCCTCCCGACTCCTCTCCTTTTACCTACCTTACTATCTCTCTCTCTTTACCCCTCCTTTCCCTCTTGTTACGCCTCCTCTCCTCTCTCCTCCTCCCAGTGTTGAGTTTCTCCTTGGACTCTCGCTGGGGTTTGCATGCTGACAGGCTGGCACTGGGTAAAGGCCAAACCTACGCCCGCAGCGTGCCAGGCCTCGCCCTCCTGCAGGCTGCTGATCGCACGCTCACCTCTTGCCACTTGACTTCTGACCTGCTGGTGGCCGACCTGGCTGTCACTCAAGGCAGACACTACTGGGCATGCTCTGTGGAGCCTGGGTCCTACCTGGTAAAGGTGAGAGGAAGTAATGTTGGGCAGTTGTTTTGATATTATGCTGTATATATATATATATATATATATATATATTATGGAATCAGCTTTACCTCACATGCTGACTCAAAGTGGATGTGACTAAAGCTTCCTGTCTTTCTGTTTCTCTCTCTTGCAGGTGGGAGTAGGGCAGGAGACTAAGCTACAAGAGTGGTTCCATCTCCCTCAGGACATGGCCAGCCCTCGGTAACTAAATCTTACTATTCTAAATATACAACACTGTGGAACCCACAGTGTTTCTTATGAAAACAAATGTACTGCACTGAAAAAGAAAACGAGATATGAATAGGATTTATATATTGGTAAATGCTCTTATTGATGCAAGTTAATTCACTGACATGCGTCCTATACATCGGATTACGAGCCATGCCAGAATTGTAATTTTTGTCAGATTTTTACATCAGGATTTTTAGATTTTTTTCTTGATGTTTCGGCCACTCGCGGTCAGTGGAACAACCTTTAAATACAACACTGACATAATATCTATCACCTGCTGCTGTGGACGGGACTGATGAGAGCGAGACTGAAACAAAACGGTAAAGTTATAGGTCGTTAAACTGAAACAGTAAAGGGGAAGATGCGGAAACGCTCTGAGTGGAACTGTAGAGTCAGGTGATGATTCCCACTAGGGTTCAACCAGAGAAAGTAACACTTGATAACATCAGAATAAGAACTAATTAACTTTCTGATTCTGCTTCTTTTTTTTTTGTAATCCTAAAACATGTATTGTATTTTTTTTTCTCACTCTGCTTATGCCAACTGTGGTTTTCCCTATTAACAGTTATTCTAACAGTTTGTAGTAAGAGCAGTGGAATATTTCACATCTTCAGGTCTTAATGTATTTGAACATATAGTTTAAGATTCATAAGGTGCATTTTCATCCTTCATTTAGCTTCTGTCTTGTTCAGCCATATTTTCTCCTCCCCTCTGCCTTCCCACCAGCTGTGACCCAGACAGTGGTCATGACAGCGGGGCGGAGGACGGCCAGGACTCCCCTCCCTTCTGCTTCCTCACCATGGGCATGGGCAAGATCCTGCTTCCTCAAGGACATGGTCACAGTCAGAGCCAGGGGGACAGCCAGAGCCATGGAGGAGTCCACTCCCACAGCAGCAGCCACAGTAACCTGCCTCACCCTCATACTGCTCCTCTGCCTCCCCGACTAGGAGTGTGTCTGGACTGTGATAAAGGACGAGTCACCTTCTATGATGCCCACTCGTTGCGGATCCTGTGGGAGGGACACGTGGATTGCTCAGCTCCAGTGTGTCCGGCCTTCTGCTTCATCGGCGGAGGAGCGCTGCAGCTGCAGGATCTCGTGGCCAATCGGAGCATTGAGGAGCCGCCGCCTCGGAGGGTAACCATCCAAACACGAGCAACAAATCTGAGTAAATAAATGAGGAGACAGTTCACTCACAGATCAAAGTTTGTCTCATGTCTCTAGAGTTAAAGGTGGTTTATATTCACCACTTTATGTGGGTTGAGGATTAATTGCCTTTGATACTGAATTGAACTGTCACTGCTGAATATGTTTACGTTTTTTCCTGATCTGACTATAAATATCTGATGTTCTTTTGCATTTGCACCTGAAAATATCAAATCTATCTTTTGGCTTGATTTATTTATCATCTTTTCCTGCTTTCTTTCTCCTCGACTATGGACATTGTGGCTGAAGTGATTTTAGACTATGCAGAAATCTGTTGACAGGGTGAGTCAAACACCTTTATAACAGGTTAAAAAAAATCGGTTTGCAGTGTAAGAAAAATTTGCTCTCCCTTTACACTTGTCTTAATTTGTCCCAGAATGACCGGACAACAGAAGTTGCATGCAAGTGTAACTAGGATTCATAACTTACATATATGCAGATAACTGACTGTCACCTTGTAAAAGCACCTCAGATGTACTGTATGTCTAATTTTCTATCTTAATTTTTAATGTAGCTTCAACAAGTGTTAACAATGTGTACATAATGCAGAATTAGAGAATGTGAATATTCCTCGGTTGTTGAATTGTGAAGTTCTGCTGGCTCGAGTCAGGATCACGTGTCTCTGTGTCTAAACAGTTGGAATTTTATATAGTCACTGTTTTGCATTTCAAAAGGACTCGTGTGGCATTTCGGCTGGGTAAACATGCTCACAGTTGCCTCCGTGTTTTCAGATTACAACAGAAATGAAATGACAGTAAAAAAAAAAAAAAAAAAAAAAAAAAGAAGGGTTCTGAAGAATAATGTTCTCATCATGCTGGTTGACTTATAAACATGCGAATACATTTCAGTGTTTTACATTCTGACAAAAGTTAAAAATGTAGATGGCCTACTTGTCCAGTATTAAACTGTGGTGTTTGAGTGATTTGCACATACATATTAATGATCGGCTAGAGGAAGTGGATGGAAGTAGGTCTATTTTAAGAGCTCTGGTTGACTTTAAATTTGACTTTTTTTTTTCTATAGCTTTTGGTTTTCCTACTGCAACTGCCAGTAGCTCAATTAGTAATTGACTAAACTGATTCACAGTTATGTTTGGGGAATGTAAGAGCCCAGGTATGTATCATTTCAATTCAAGAGATTGTCTATATTCTAATATTTTCAAATCAACTGACTCTGACTGTATTTTGATATATGGTATGATTTTCTGGTGTGTGTGTGTGTGTGTGTGTGTGTGTGTGTGTGTTTATGTGTGTGTATGCGCGTGTGTTTTCAGAGAGAGAAAGAGAGATCTCTGGCTGTGTGTTTCATGCTTTCTGATGTGTGTTTGTCTGTGTGTGTGTTTGTCCTGTCTTGAAGAACTTGTCCAGACTCCTCTACTTGTGTTACAGAACAGCACTTGAATGACTTTAGACTGTAGCATCTCAGAAATCAGAATCTACAAATGAAGACTTTGCCTTGCTGGCAGAATGTTTCTATCATGTCATGAGAAACACAATAAATGACTGATAACTGTAACATGGAGTCACTTTGTGTCAAATAATGGCCACACTGGAAGCTATGAAGTGAACTGTAGAACATTTTGTATTTACAGTTTTATCAGTAAATGCTGTGATGTTGCCTTTTTTCTGCTCTCTTGAAACAAAAGCAGCTGGAAACAGGAGTGGCTGTCTACTGTCTACTCATCACTCGCTCCCCTGATACAGTTAAGGCAGAAACTTTTTCTTTAGTCTATGTCTTCCTGTTTTTTTAAGTGCTGACAGCAACTTTTAAATTCTAACCTTCACTGGCAATCACGGAGAACTCTCTTGGTTCTAAACCTCTTTTATTTTCAGCACACCACCCTACAGCCAAAATTATAATCGTGTCAAATGCAACTGTCGTTTTAATTGTCATGTGCTATTAAGCTGTCACATTTTGACTGACTGTAAACATCAGGACAGTGCTCTATTAGGGATTATAAAGACAGACTCTCTTTGTTTAAGTGTCACGGAAGAACTGATGTCTATGAGTGCGTGGTGCCAGGCTGCAAGTGAGGGCAAGTGTTCCCTTAATCACTGCAGTGTGCCAGAGCTGCATCTACAGGTAAAGTGGATCCTCTGTGCCACAAGGTTTAAATATAATAATCCTACTCTGTTCAGAACCAGGGCACACCTTAGGACAGCTGATACGGAACTAGAGAGGGGCTAAGAGTTCAACATCTTTATTATACGTGAACAGAGGACGAGTCAAGAGAGATGAGCCAGTTTACTGGTAGTTATTACTTTGTTTTAACAAGCAATTATGACCCAGACGGTGACAAATGGGGAAGTTCCACAAAGGTAAAAGAGTCAAGTTCAGATATTGTGTAACACCAGAGGGGTTGTGCATTTGTCATTATCGTTTTACAATAACAGGGAG
This sequence comes from Seriola dumerili, assembly GCF_002260705.1. Taxonomy (NCBI): domain Eukaryota; kingdom Metazoa; phylum Chordata; class Actinopteri; order Carangiformes; family Carangidae; genus Seriola; species Seriola dumerili. Next base: position 364,827 of record NW_019174513.1, on the reverse strand, counting down.
CTGTTGCAATCTGTTTGCTGTCGGAGTCTGCAACATTAAAAGTTTGCCATTAGGGGGCGACATTGTTTGCGCTTTGATTTTTTTTCCCCTCTGTCTGCTGTGGAAAAAAAGGATTTAGCCAGCAACAGGTGCAAGATGTGTCAACACTGACTGACCACAAATCTGTGATAACATGTCAGACATCACAAGTTAAGAGCTTTCAGCCTCTGCTTGGTTCCTCTGAGCCAAACCTTGTGCTACTCACTGATTTACACCTGGAAGAACCCCCCACCCCCCATTCTCTAATCTAAATAATTAAAATGTACATGTGCAACGATCAGCCAAGTCTGATTTTCATTAATTGTCCCTTGACAGAATGCACTTACAAAATTAAAGCCAGTCTAACATATTAATTACAGTTAGCTGCATTGAATTTACACCACACAAGCAAAACTACAGAACCAACATTAATACCACATTGGAGCTCACTATTAATCTAAACAGGGGTTAACTTCAGTGCAAGATGTGTCATAGAAAAATCATCAACTGAAATGTTTCCTCTCTCACTCTAACACCACCTGCACAGGGCTCTGGTCCCAGTGTGGTTGTGTAATTTCTTTACACGTGTTTACCTGACACAACTCCTCCCTACAGAGGTTAGGCCGGTGTTTTTCTGTGTGTTTGCACGCAAACGTGTGGGCGTGAAATTTACCTGAATTAGTACTATTGTCCTTGTGAGATGATTTAATGATGGGGTTTTTTGACAAAGTTAGTCAAAAGATGAATAAGCAACTACACTACAGTATGTACTAATAATGGGCAAAGGCTTATAAAAGTTTATAATTTCAGACGTATACAAATGAAAGTGTAATTAAAAGATATTTTACCTATTTTGTTAGTCTTTGAATGTTTTATATTGGAGTCATTAACTATGATGAAACTACAGTATTTGACTGGCCAATTAAGTTCTGTTTGATGTGTTGTCTTTGACTGCTAAAAAATGCGTGCCATGCAGAATAAGTTCCACACGCAATGAGGTGTAGCAAACTTTCAAATGTGCATACAGTGCAGGAAGCTGCAGAAATGTTTGCTAATGCAAGCACAGACTCCAAGTCCCCTGAACAGCTGTGTCTCCTGTCTTTCCTCAGCACCTCTGCACATCACAACGGACGTGTATGTTCTGCCTACAGTACATACACACACAGATGCCAACTCTCCCCCAACATAAAAGCCTCCACAAGCTCCATCTGTGGTTTGCACTTTTTCCAAAAGAGAAAAAAAAAAGGCTGAGAAATCATCAAACAAAATGGATCTCCACCAATGGATGAAGATTGTGAACATCACCAAAACTATTTTAGTCTGCAACTACACTGAATCCCACACACACCCACTCAATCAAATCCAAATCCACTTTCCATGGTTGCCATTCAAAAACACTTCCAAATCCACATTTCCAAATACACACACACAAAAACCTGCCACATGTGCGTGTTCTGGATGGATGCCAAAGTGAGCAAGCGTGCTCAGACAGGACCAAAGCCCCACAGGCTCTGTGAGTATTTTTGTGTGAGTGTCTGTGTCATTTTTAGACTGGAAAAACATTAGCTCTCCATAAAGTCCTTCCCTGTCCTGTAACACCTGCTTGGCTTGATTTTTAGTTGTAGTCTTCACAACTATAATCTGCTTCGTGGCAGTTTTCACTTTATAAGTATTAGAAATGAGAATAACAATTAATAGAATAAGAAGTTTGTGAGTTTGATCCAAATGTATTTATTAACTTCTGAAACTAGCGCAGTGATAGATGAGTGATGATGAGTTGAATTAAATATTGTGCCTGTAATGCTGCTGTTGTCAGATCCACTGGTTTCAAACACAGTCTGCTGGTGATACCTGATATGATTTATATCAAAGGTGAAATGCGTATGTTCATCCTTGCTGACACTGTTTTGGTCCGTAGGCTGTCCTCTGACAGCTTAATGACTGGCTGTCCACATATCACTTCGCTCACTGCTCCCATTCTGAAGGGCGGCAGAAACAGGAGGAGGAGGAGGAGGAGGAAGAGGATGAAGGAGGAGGGAGCAAAAAAATTTGGAAGACTGAGACAGGACATACTGAACCACACTCAAAGCCTTAGGACACACTGGAGGTTCTGCCTGTTTATCTATTTCTGTGGCAGAAGTACAGAGCAAAGGTCTTTTAGCACCAACTGGCAGCAGCGAAAGAGCTGAAGAGTCACATTTTTGTATGTGTGATGTGTTTGTGTCAGAAAAAGGAAGGTGGTCTTTGTGTGTAACCTGCGATGCATGCATTGAGTTCGTGTGAGAGCCCCTCAGCTGTGCAGCCTCCAGGCCCTGAGGAGAAAAATGCTGATTACAAAATCAAAACAAAGGCGGAGAACCTGGTAAAACTGGGGATAGAAAGTCACTTGCTGCTCCCTGCACATGGTTCTCCTATAAATACCTACAGCGCCAAATGCATTTACAAACAAGGGAGTGCATGAATATGCATATACACCAATAAAAAGCTATGACAGAAAGATTATGTATGAATGTTAATTGGGCGACTTCTATGTGCAGTTCTTTGGCAATCAGTGAAATCTCCCGCATATCAAAAACACTTGAAGTGAGACGGCTCTTCTGCTTATAAACGCCATATAAATCTTAGACTGGCTGACAGTTTCACAAGGCAGGCCTGATTATCACTGCAGATGATCTGAGTGTACAAAACATGGCAGCCAACTGTATGACAATTTCATAAATGTATGAGCAGGACTGTGGGACATCCAAGTCAAGGAGTGAAAGGTGAAGGAGAAGACTGATAAATTGAGCAAGAGAAGGATTAAGGTGACACGAGTAAGAGATATGATTCAGGAAAAGATAAAGAAAAAAAAACAACAGTGAGAAAGAGATAAATGACATGACAGTGTGGAAGAATAGGAGGAACAATAGCTGTCCATGGGAATAATTATATAAATAAGTCAAGGGAGGACTGTGACAGAGATGACTGCGGTGGGTGAGGGGTTGTCAGGAAAACTGAGAGAAGCACATTCCTTCTTTCTCTCTTGTTCTCTTCAAAACAGCAGCTGGGACAGGTGTGCTTTTACTGGTGGCAGAAAGTGCACAGGCTGCTGACTGCCTCCCAGTGTGCTGTGTATATGCTGTGTGTGTGTGTGTGTGTGTGTGTGTGTGTGTGTGTGTGTGTGTGTGTTCATATGCTGAGTATGCACACTTTCTGGCTGCAGATTGCATGCAAGCAGAGACTTTGTTGTGTGTAATTACTGGGGAAACAAACCCCACAGATGAGAAGTCGCCCATAATGACAAAAATAGACATCTGAATGCACACATGGTGTTTGTTGGGCAGAGATTGTGAGAGAGTGTCTGTGTAAGAGACAACACAGTGCACGTGCAATGTGTGGAGGCCTAAAGGATGTGTGCAAAAGTACAAGAGTCAGCTTGTGTGTGTCTGTTGTTTAAGGAGACAGTCTCTACTTCAGGAAACAGAGGGATCCTGTTTGTGAGTTGTACTCATTGTTCAGCTGATTATCCCCCGCCCCCCCACCCACTCCAACCCACACACTCATATACAAAACATAGGCCTCATGTTACTATTTGGCTGTCAACCAAAGACGTGTACACAACAGCGTGAGGGCCATGCTTTGATTTCCTGTCTAACACTTCACATGTTGTCTCTTCACAATAAAGCCATAGTTTCCAATGAGGGGTGTGTCTGGCCAGTCTATCTGACTCCATGCATTGTCCATCCAACCTTATTGATGTCTATCTCTTTTCACCACAAGAATGGACAACACCTGACGCCTGTATCTTCTCCCAGACTCATCATTTACTCATTTTTCTTACAGTTAAACTCCCCCTGCCTTCCTTTTCCTGCGAAGTAACTAATTTTGTTTCATAAGGCCCCCACCTTATCACTGACTTCATCTTGGTTTATCAGAGCATGCTGGCTTACTGTTTATCCCAAGTCAAGAGCAGACCTGATGACTCTGAATATGCACGCACTCTGACGCACAATCGTGTCCCATTATTTTAATAAAAACATTTTATATTGAACTTACGTCATAACTTAACAAGACAAATCCATGGAAATCTTTTATTCTTAAGATATCAGTCTTCCGTGTACTTTGTGTTTAGTGCTAATTAGAAAATGTAAGCATGCTAACCAAGCGGCAACCTCCGAGGCTGAAAAATGAAGCCAACAAGGAAGTACCAAAAACTGCACTTCTTCGAATGGCCGCTTGAGGCTAGCTCCAAAAGAGTCAATCCCCATAGAATCCCATGTTAAAAGACCCAACTTTACAGCAGAAATAAACATGTTTACAGCCTGGTACAGAAAATGGTTTTGGTCTCTACAGCTAATTTCCTCCTTCGTCACAACTTTACTAATTTTTGTATAACTCACCCGTTTAAGTTTATCTAAGGCTTAAAGTTCTGCATAATTTAGGGCATGCCACTTTCAGTGACAGGTGGATGAGCGTATGCCTGCCACAAGCCGGTATGCATCGAAGTCTCGCAAACCTCCTCTTCACGCATTTTTAAATTAGCTAGGAGTTGGGCGGAGTCAGGTACTGGCATGATGGCAACGGGTGAGCAGCCCACTGTGAGCTTCAAAACCGCTCTTCATAAACCTATGAGTGACATCACAGATGCTACTTCCATCTTTATTCAGTCTATGATGCTTACACATTGGATTAACATGGCAAACATGCAAAACATTATGCTAAACAGGTAGCAGTGTCATTGTGAGCACGTTAGCAGGCCTATTTCTGCATTTAGCTCAAAGCACCATGCAGCATAACAGCTAGCTGTTAGCGTGGCGGTTGACTATAGAACAAGCCAAACTTGCATCTCTCCATGAAATTCTTTTATTCTTGTCCCTGGTTTTAGTGTTTCCTACCTCTATCTCATTTATACATTCTTCTTCTCTGCCTTCTCATCTGCTGCTCAAAGTTTTCCCCTTTTCTTTCTTGTTCTCTCTTTCAACTATAGCTCACTTATCTCACACTCCCACTCTTCTCAGCTTAGCTTTTCTCCTGCAAAACACTCAATTCAAGCACAATGCTGTGTTGTGTCTGTGTGTGCTCTTTCAGGGGCAGGCTCTTTGAGCTCAGGAAAAGAGGCCAATGTAACACACACACACACACACACACACACACACACACACACACACACACACACACACACACACAAGATGAGAACCTCTGGCGTGGCCTTTCCCACCACTGCCCTCTCTGTATCAACATATTCACACAAACAAGCTCATTCGCACTGCTACACCATCAAACAGGCTTTTGTCTCACACACACACAGTTATCTCCACACATCTGCATGTAAGCTCATTACTGCATCCAAAACAAAAACCTTCTAACTACAGCACAAACCCTCCCACTTCAAGGGTCTTGTGTGGCTTTCACACTTTGTCGAGTAACCAAAAATGCTTCATCTTCACCTTGTTCACAACTTAATATTCAATCAGCAAAGAAAAGTCATTGATGGTTAAGATAAAAATTTATTTACATGGCCCCTTTAAAGATCTTACATCCTTTAGCAGTGAGTGAATTAGCACTAACACTCAGCTGTTTAATTTGCATAACATATGTCCTTATTATAGGTAATAATGAGGGAAAAAAGTACAATTTTATTACCCATGACAACCAGCCACCAGAGAAATAAGAATCATTCATTTCTGTAAACAAATCCTGTGGTGTTAATCTCATCTTGCAATTTGATTTAATCTCACAAGAACTTATAAAAATAGAATTAACAATATAAGTAATCAATATATGACCTTAGACATAAGACCAACATACACATCCTGTATCAAAAAGATTCAGACACAAAATATATAGAAAACATTTATAAACAAATATAACTTACTGCCACTGATATGACTCAATATTTTATCTACATGGTGATACCAACTCTGAAGAGGTATGAAATCATCATTGCCTCACCAGGCTGTGGGGAAAAATATGAAACTATATAGGACAGCGTTACTACATGTGTACCAGGGAACAGAGAAACAAAATGTAATATTAAAATAGCAGCCAACAAGTTACAATTCCACAAAAATCTTTGGCTCGTAAGTGGTGAGGAGGATTCAATCCAATTTCATTGGATTGTGAACAGAGAAAGTCTGTTGGTCAGTAAATGCCATTGATCTTTAATGGCAAACATGACCTAACTGAAGGCACTTGACAGACATGGAGAGGAGACACAGGGTTGACAAAGAGCCGCAGAAAAAACTGTTGAATCGACATCATAACTTTTCCACCTAATTGAGTTTACTGTACTCATTTGTATACCTCCCCAAGAAGCACAAGACATTACCTCCACATTATAAGTGGTGTCACCCTAATGACAGTTTGTTCCTTGTCATGTGATTCTGTTTCGCTCTATTAAAAGGACAAGACGACTGATGGGAGAGCTGCAGCCAACAAATCTGTCATCTCTTTCTGTTTTCATAACCATCGCCCTCATGTCCTCATATCTGCATTGACTTATAGGAAGGCGAGCTTTGATTGACAGACGCAAATCTCCAAAACAGATAAAATCTGATGAGGCTGGTGAAGATTCCAGGTGTGTTTGGAACCTGGAATGAACATGAATAGGAAATAAAAAGACATAAAGGATAGTAGTTTTCATTTCAATCAAGAAAAAATGTTGAAAGCTGTGTTTACATGTGTCTCTTACCACAATATAGTTATCATTTAGCTGTAGGCCGTAGAGGACCCAGGAGGTTGAAGTGAAGAAGGTGGCTACAGTCAGGGGGAAGGACAAGCACTGCACATTACGACTACGTACTATCTCTACCTAAAAGAGAAGAGAGGAAGAGGAGGACGGCAACAATTAGTTAACAAATAAACATTAAAGCTGCATTAATCAATGTTTTTGTATTTACAATGCATCAAATTACAATGTGAAATGTAAAGAATCGCTTGAGGTGACAAACAAACAGAATTATCTGCCCTGCAGTTCCCCTCAGCTCTGTGGAGTGTTTTAGTGTCTTTCAGCTCATTCTTTTGGTTTTCCAGCCAACAACTTTATTGTTTTGCTTCAGTTTTATCAACCCTGTTTCTGTGACTGTTTTCAGCAAAATAAATAAATGAATAAAATAAAACTGTACTCTACTTGCAGAGTAGACTCAGAGTGGGCGACACTCAGGGTGCCAGGGGTTTATTCCTGTCTATTCCTCTCCACTGTTGCCAAGTGCTGCCTGTGGATGGAACTGTCAGGTTTCTCTTTGCAATATTTTGAGGTTACTCTGTGAGGTGTATTGAGATAAAATATGTTCAGATTGGCACTATATCAATAAAACTGAATTAAATTGAACATCAGTTTAGCTAAGTGGCTAATAGCAAACTAAAGGCAAAACTCCTGTGTGCCAGTCAAGTCAAGGTACTAGTAGTTAATATGATTGCATCGCTATAACCAAACCGGCTTCAGACCGAGGTAGGACCACCTACCTAATTAACATAAGGACACAGACATATATGAATAAATAAATAAATGAATGTAGAAACGTAGAAATACAGCAATACATGTATAAATTAATAATTAAATAAATGCAGAAACACAGAAATAACAAAATGTAGAAATGCATAAATAAATAAATAAATAAATGTAAAAATACAGAAATAGTATTTGGTATTACCAAAATGCATGTATTTTGCATTTATTTATGTATTCAATTTTTTACTTTTTTATAAATTTTTTGTCCTTCCCTCATCTTCAGGGTTTAAAACAAACAGGATTGTTTGAATATTACAGTTTATGCCTCCATCTGATTTCCTTTTAGCAATGTCGCCACATGTCCAGATCTCAGTAATTAATCTGGTGATTGTTACCAACAGGAATGATGGCTATGAATGTTGTATTAACCTGGAATTTCCCTTCAAATACCAGAAGCACATCTGGAATGTGCTGCAATGTTTATGGATAGATGGCCTTAATGAGGATGGCTTTAGGTTTACACAGTGTATAATAGCAACATCATATTATATAAACTGTAAAGAGAAAACAAAATGTCACCAAGGGGATGAGGCACAAACAGACAGAGGCTGGGAATAACAGGAAGACACAGATGAGGGAAAGAAAGGCAGGAAACCGACTGGGGGTCATTCAGAGCTGTGGCGCAGATGGGGGGGAAGGAGACGAACAGGATAGTAGAGGAACCAAAGGATGATATGAAGACACAAAAGGAAAGAGAGAGGGCAGGGGATTTATTCTTTCACTGGTAAATAGCTGCATGTGCAGAGCCGACATGAAGAGGAAGGCCAAAAAACGTGCTGTCAACAGCTGTATAGACTGAATACAGTTGGCGTTTAAGTGAATATTGTGAAGTTTGTAGAAAACAGCTTTAACAAAACACTCAGTGTTTAGAAATAAGAGCTCCCTCCCTCATGATTGACAGGCTGTACAGAATGAACGCCAATTTTAAGGACGAATGTAGTTTTAATGGTAAAATGAACTCTTTATCTAAAAATTATTAAAAGTCACCTTTTTGCCATTTTTAAATTAATACTACAGCATTTCCTAATTTTACCTACAGAGCATGAACAATGCATTTCAGAGACCTTATGATGATGGACTGCACAATGTTGCAACCATCACCTGACGAAGAGGCAGCCATGCAATGACTCTCTAACCTCAATATTTATCCTCTTTCAAGAGTGTGACAAGTTTGCTGTGTGACAAACATGCTAGTTTTGTCTTACAGACCTAGTAATTAACTATGACAGAAAACAGAGAAAAACATAAAATTTTAATTAAAATTAAAATTAAATTTTAATTTAAATTTTTAAACGAGGATAAACCCACTAAAAAAAGCAATTGACTGCTTTTACGCTGCCAGCTGAGTTTGCGGAAGAGCACACACACAACTGCAGGGAGCAATCACACACACACACAGATGCAGTCGTAGGGGGAGAAAGAGTGAGCTACTAGAGTGATAAAAACAGATCTGTCACGAGTTGGTGCTCCTGTAAGTCGGAGCCTCTGTGTGAGATGCTTTAATCGGTGATTGTGCGTTTTTAAATCTAATTTCAGCGTTGCGGCTCACTCCTGCATCCTTGAGTGTAGCTGCGGTGTTTCTGGTTTGACAGCAGCGTGTCAGGTCTGTTTACAGTGTCTGTGCCCAGAAAGACGTCAGCTGGGTGTTGTGTTTACATCAATGCTGACGGGAGCCGGAGCTGATAAATACCCAAGTCTATTGTAGAGTCATGTGACAAGGGAGTGAGTGCCGATTGTAGCTTTTCCATTGCTGACAAAAGCCTGATGTTAGTGGGTTTTAGCAGGTTTTTTGAACAGAGGAAAAAAAGGTTTTATATATAGCAAATGACTTTGTGCATGTGAGCTGATATTATTTGATAATGAATTGTATTCCAGATTAAAAGCACATTGCATTTTGTCTCTGCATTGTCTGTGAAACCAGTGAGAGGAGCATGTTCATGTGACTTTGTACATGCTGTCTGTAGTGCATGTGAGCTGTACCAGGTCGGCGAGCGGGGACAGGTACATGCTGACGGTGACCACGCTGCAGGTGAGGCCCAGCTGGTTGAGCCGAATTTCTCCCTCAGGAAGAAACATAGTGAAGTAGCACCAGCCGCAGGTCAGCACAATCCCTGCTGCAAGAGTCTCCGACATCACAAGCCTCTGAAAGAAACACACAGGGAGACGCCGAGATGTTTTCACACCTGAAATGAGTTGGATGTAGCATCAGTGATGTGTTTTCTGCAGATGCATGCTGACCTTTTGTTTTGTGTAGTGGAAGTACATGATGATGTACAGGAACTGGAGGACAGCTCCGATAACGTTGACCAGGACGATCGTCTGATCCGCCTTAAGAATCCCATAATACAACCAACCCAGGTTACTATGAAAACAAGACAAGATTCAGATGCGCCGAGCAGGACAAAGAAAGAAAGATCAAGGATGGCGGACAAACACAAAAACACAAACTCACTTAAGACATGTGGTGAGGAAAGGGAGAAACTGGATATTGTCTGCACTTTTGGATTCTCTCATCTTCTTCAGGTCGGTCCTAGAGAATCACACACACACACACACACACACACACGCGCACACACGAGAGAGAGTGAGCAAGAGTGACCGAACACATAATTAAAGACTATAACTTTATCAAATGAGTTCACACAACCAAATTGCAACCAGCAGCCATCTCCAAAATCCATCTCACTGGCCTCGTGCTCTCTACCAACCACATTAAAAGTAACAGGAAGAACTGAGACTGTAAAACTGCCTTATTGCATGTCATTAATCATCGATACAACTTACAGTCCAGTCGAGAACATCCCGACTGTGAACACGATGCAGGCCCATGACAGAAACTGCAACAAATCCATAGAGCGGGAGAAAAAGAAATCTAACACAGCGCCCGGTTTGGTATTTTACGTGCAGCGTCTTCTTTTAATCACGAACGCTTCGGTTGCATGAAATAAAGTATCAACTATAACTACGCTGACGTGCTCCTTCTCTCTCTCTCTCTCTCACTGTATTTCCGTGTTTGCAAACAGTCTACTCAGGGTTTCTGCACTATGATTGGCTAGGTGGGGTGGATTTGCTCCAATGGGATGCTGAAACGAAGGCGTACGTTGCGCGTTGCGTCATCACGTCGCAAACATTTGGAAGCTGGAAGGTGTAAGTGGAGGCTGATGGATGGAGGACTGTCAGAGAGGCAGTGATTGTTCAAAGTCATTTGGATTAAACTTTTTATTAACTCAATAGCCCCTGATTTACTTCATGTCATTTCTGTCTACATAATTTTATTCATCATACATTTGTTAAGACATTTACAACAGACATCTTACAGAAGGATTGTGTGCCAAGGCTGCAACCAACAATCATTTTCAATATCAATTCATCCAACAAATGTTCAGAAAATTATGAAAAATATTCAAAGATATTCAACTTACTATCAGATTCACGTTGAGAAGCTGGTAACAGAGAATTTCTGACATTTTTGCTTCAATCAATCATCAAAATGGTTGCCAGTTATTTTTCTGTCAATCTGCTAAATGATTCATCAACTAATCTTTTTCTGTTTTAGAGTACCGGTTGGTTTCTGGGTGCCTGGGGAAATGGTGAAATTGGGATGAATAGTGAGGGTCAAGGGCTCTAATGAAAGTTGCCATGGGATTGCATTACTTGATCTTGACCATTCTTGTTTTAATCTGTCTTCTCTGAGTTCCCCAACCTCATGGAAGTGTAATACTTAAGCGCTGGAGTACTCTTTTAACAGAGGAAACATGTTTCTGCTACACTGAATTACACAAGTGATCACAAGCAGCGGGCCACAATCTATAAAAGTTTGGAACCACTCGTTTACATAATTACATGTATATACTATTGATTTTCTAAATTCAACATGCAATGTTTTTAGTGTTTAAAATGACAATTGAAACAAACCCAACTGCAGGGCACCAATGTAATTAAACATTTAATTTCATTCCATATCTATCATTTTTCAGCTACTCAGTGAACTATTCAGGTGACAGAGTGCCATTTCATGGATCTTACATCCATAAATTCAGAAGATGATTCATTTTCAAAGTTGTGAATTAAAACATTAAACTACCGCTACCTTCCCTTTCAGCAAAGTTCAGGTGAATTTAATGCTAATCACCTAAAATGTGCAAGGATAGATGAGGCTTTCAGTGCCGTCGCTGCAAATCTCTCGCCACAGGCCCTTTTTTTTTCACTCACTTCTCTCAAAACATCTCTCAGACTTGACCTTTAACAACTGTCTCTGGTGGATAATCTTATCACTTCTTCTCCTTCAGTTTCTTTTAGTTTTTTTTTTTTTTTTAAAGTTTGCATCTGTTTGACATTTGATTTTTTTCACCCAATTTTCATTATTTTTAATGTCAATTCTGTATAGTTGCAGAAGGTTTGCCGTTCTGGTTTGTTTTGGATCTTTCTGTTATTAAATTGTAATTTATTTTCTTTTTGTGAATATGTCTTTTATGTAAAGCGCTTCCAGTTTCTTTATGTGTTACAAACACAATGTCTCTCTTTGTCTAGCACTGATACGTATTTCTATACCCTTATATAACCTTTGTCTTTATAGACAATTTATATGTGATGCTATGTGATAATATATGTTACCTATGCGTCAATAACTTCACACTGCAGGAACTATTTTTTATAGTTAGAAGACTTTGGATACTGGAGTTCTGTTAATGCCCTTTTACTTCTATGCAAACAGAAAACATAATGAAGGACTTGTACTTGTATCTTTACTTTTACAGTATATGCAAGTAAATGATTTCAAAGAACTTTACACATTGCCATATGAACTGAGTAATGTAACTGTGAATACTGCCATATTTGGTCTGTTCCTTTAGGCACAGTTTAAAGTTGTCCTGCATTATCAACCCCACTCTGCAGATACATGGGTGCTACATTGAAACAAGATTTCTGAGCTGTGTGATCATCTGCAGTGAATTTAAACCATGACGTGATTATGGAAAAACAAACAAGTCCGTTTTATGTTCTGGTTTTGAATGTATATGTTGCATGGTTTTACAGGGGATGGCGACTTTTGACAGTTTTCAGTCAGCTCTGAATTTTGCAGGTATGAACGTTTGTGCACTCTGCTCCTCTTCAATCTAACATACCACTGTGCAGACGGATGTTCAGCTCTCCCTCCAAAGGGGATGTACAGAGTAGTAAAAGAAAGGGCAAAAAAAAGGAGAAAAAGAGTGTGAGTGAGGAGGCGAGAGTGACACCTTCACACCCAGCTGTCAGTTTTCTTGTGGGCCTCTCTCCCTGCACTATCCCGCGCTATCGCTCCTTCATCGTCCCCCTCTTGGTTCTCGTGTTTGGTTTTCAGACTGTGAAATCCAAGCCAGGGCAAGCTGTGTCACCAGGGATGAAAGACAGCGAGGGCAGTGAAGAGGGGATGAGAAAATAGAGGTTGGGAAAGACCTGGGGGTGGAAATCTGAAAGGGGCTGGAGAGATTTCATCGGGTAGGAGATGGATAGCTTTGCTAAAATATTGTGTCATCCGTCAAAATCTCAATGCCCTGAGTGGGATTTCAAGATCCAAAGTAGGTTAATGCAAAAATAAATTTCACTAGAGCTGATAAAAAACAAACAGATACTTTTATTACATCACAATTTTTTTTTATTTCACTAAAGATTTTTCACATCTTAAACAGTTTCTTATAGTTTTTCTTTATGTACAAATTTACATATAAACATGTACAAAATGACACTAGTATGTTTGACAAGAAAAACTACTGTAAATAAATTGTGGCAAGTCCCTTCACTTTGAGGTTTGACAATGTGAACAAACATTGCAAACATCAGCCAGTGTACCATCATACCATGACACTATCAAGACAGCAGAGATGAGTGAAGAACCATTAGTACAGAACAGGCTCAGCTCCCTGACACTCCTGCTAGTGTTAGGTTCCCCAAACCACTTACATGAGAACTTATAATAGATTGGCAAGATTATGACTCACGATTTACATGAGGATCCAAATTAATTGTTTTATAGTTGTAATGGTTCCATACTCTGTGCATGCAGTGGGTATTACTTAATGAGTTAAAAAAAAATAAGAAGTTGGCTGAGAACCACTAGTTTGGATTAGACAATTTGTTTACTTGTGTAGTCTTACAATTTAAAAAAACGTGTGATGTCAGACACTTTCTGCTCTTTCTAAACTGCAGCACCTGACTCAAAGTGAGTTCGAAGGAGACTTAGAGACATAACAGGGAGCTGAGTGCTACATGACAAAAATCCTACATTTTGTATAGGCAGGAGCCGACAACATTTCCAATACACAATCAATAATTTCTTTACATGAAGAGAATGAAAAAAGACATTGATGGTTTGAGATCAGTAATACAATGCACGGATGTACCAATGGTATAAAAATCTGAAAACACATAATGAAGACAATGTGTTCCTCTTGTCATTTTCAATCTGATGTGAATTCATAAGGTCTTTTGATCAGTTTGCTTCCAGTTTTGTTCATCATGGCTGAAAAAAAGTGTGCATCTTAAATGGTCAAAAATGAGAAATCCATCCTTGTAATAAAGTAAGAAAAAACATCTTTGAGGTCTTCTTCTTTGGAACGATCCACGTTCCACATTCACGCAAACAAACACATCACACTCACTGACACACACACACACTCACAACACACACACGCACTGATCATGCTTGTATAAAAAAAAAAAAAAAAAAAATCTGTATTAAAAAAATTCTGAGTCTTCATGGTCCCAATGACCAGCATTGAGTTAGCATTGTCTCTGTTATGGTCAGCAGCCTTAGTGTAGCATCAAGGATAATAAGACTGGGATCATGGTAAAGAAGAGGGAGAAGGAAACCAGCGGTGCTCCTGAGCTGCCGATACTCCTCTGGACGTTTGGCTCCATCACAGCAGGGTCATCTAAGGAAAGAAAAAAGGAGGGTGAGTCAGTTTCACATTTCATCATTCAGGCAGGGTAAACACACCCAGCTGGGCCTGTCTTAGACACGACACTGCTGGGACTATTTTCTATCTGTCTGGTATTTTGGACAGGAATCCTCACCTGCTGGGAGCCGATTAGAGGGGTTGTGCACTCCTCCAGCAGCAGGAAACATCACTTTTCCTTCATCTGAGCTTTTCCCTGTCTCCTCTGCTTTGGGTTTGTCCAGGTGAGTTTTCCCAGAGCCTTTATGCCCGACGACATCCACTTTCAGCCTCAGACAATCCTGGCCATGGTGATGCATAGGCTTGGCTGGAGAAGGTCAGAAAGAGAGAAAGGTTTAATACAAGAAACCTTCTCAGGCTCACAATAGGTTGATAAAAAAAAATAAAAAAAATCCAGTGGTTGATACTTACAAATATAATAATAGCTCTCTCCCTGTCTGAACTCCTTGCCCAAGGTGAAGGGTGTGAAGCGCTGGAACTTCTCAGAGAATTTCTCAGGGGCGTGGAGAGCGAAGGGCCGCGAGCACTCCCAACGGAGCTGGTCAAAGGAGTGAGGTTTACATACGTCGTAGTCCTCCCTCTCCACCATGTACAGCACATAGCGCTCAGCTACATGCGATGACACCTCACCGTGGGTGTAGTGGGGGCAGATGATGTCCAGATAGTCATTGATGCGCACTTCCACTGTGTACTCATCCCACAGGAAGCTGCAGGGAGACAGGAAGAGAGGTTACTGAAAAATGTCCTCATCCAGAGTGGAAAAGTCTCTTTTTCACAAAATGAAAAGAAACATGAATCGCGGAGGCCGGGATCAACTGTTTTGCACACATGTTCAACACACACACACACACCCTGGCTCAGAGAAATGAACTGTTGACGACAAATAAAAATAATCACGACACGTGCAGCAAAAGAAACCAGACTTACTCACACAAACAACATGTTTTGACACACAGGTGAAGCTAACAAGAAGGATGTGTCGGTGCGTTCCGGTGTGCTTGTGCAAACCCGTCACTGTGACTGATTTAGAATGAGCCTGATCAGGTTGGGCTTGTTCACTTTGTTTTTTGGATGAACACACCTAGAATCTCCTTAAGCCCTTCCACCATCCCACTCACACACCTTTCTTTCACTCGAGCCCTCCTGTTGCCTTCAGCAGAGACTCACTTCTCACAAGTAGACAAGATTTTAAATAACAGCCCCCTGTCTGTATTTCTGTCTCTCAATCTCTCTCCGATTCCACCAAAGACAGAGGCACAGTGGGTGGAGACAGCCAGACTGTCGCTTTCTTTTCTCCCTTTTCATCTTTACCCTTCATTTAGTTTTATGGCTCTTTTTCAGCCTTCCCGTCTCCTCTTTGCTCACCTCCTGTCCTTGTTTCCCCCAGTGTCCTAATGAAGTATGGAGAGATGGTGAAAAATAACTATAAATCCTGTACAGTCCCATTGCACTTTTGTGATAATGGGGCTACGTGACAATACAAAAGTAGGATTCAGGGAGTTGTGTTAAATTTTTTGCCCCGGTAGAACTTTGACTCATTGTTAATAAATAGCAACTACTCTGAGGAAGGGATTTGTTGAGGCAATGAATGAACTTTAAGCTGCTATCTTCGCTTTTAGTTTCACATTACTAATATGTCTTTCCTTTAAAGTAAACATGATGCAGGTGAGGCCGTGCTGTGCTGGTACATGTGTCGTACGGATGGCTGGCTCGCGCTGTGAGATCAGCCAAAAGCCAGTGGGTGAAGAAAGACGGATATTTGCGTGCGACTCCGATTACATCCTCAGGGGTAAAAACTTCTAATCTGCTTAGACTGAATAATTGCTGGTATTTGTGTGTGAACATGTCGTAGAGAGTGAAAGTGACAAGAAAACAGCTCCTGTGTGTCTGCCATTGTTTAAGTGTGTGTGCCCCAGCATCAAAGCATGTTGTGGCTCCTGTTGTTGTGGCTCCTGTTGGGAGACCCCCCCCCCCACTTCTGGCCAAGTCAACAGACACACTGGCTCCAAATGTGGGCCTCTAACCCCTCCTTCCTTGACTCTGTGTGTGTGTGTGTGTGTGTGTGTGTGTGTATCAGTTAGCGCTAACCTACCTGTCAAAACATGCTTTGTTAGCTGAGCACAGCTCTACACTTGTTATCCAGGGCTAACAGGATGATCACCGCCCTCCGATCACTGCTCTCTCTCAGAAAAGGTTCTTTGTGCGTGCGTACACTCCTGTGTAGGTGTGCACACCTTTTCTTGTGTGTATATGTGTGTGTTTGCCAGGGCAAGTGTTTCAGTGAAAGGAAGAAAGAAACATCTGTTGCAACCTAATTGGCCAAATAATCTCTGTTCTCATCTTGTTCCTCTCTTCTTTGTTTTCTTTGAGTAAAACCAGTAATAACAGACTCAGAGAAAACAAGCTGCTCGGCAGTTCACTCTGAAGGAAAGAATCCTTTTAAATTGTATGGGATACACCTTCCTTCCCCCACACTGCGTCCTTGTTAGTGGCGAGGCTGCCCTCCGCACAGAAACACAGCCTTGTCAAAAGCCACTGAAAACAGATTCTGTAGCTAATTTCATTCATGGAGCACGCTTTTAAGAAAACTCTCCTTTTATCCTTCTCCTCACCTCCTCATTTCCCCCCTCCTCCTCCTCCTCCCCTCCTCCATTGGTCTGGCTAATTAAAAGCTGTTAGGGGTCTGGGGCCAATGTGTTCTCTAGAAAAGGAGGGGAGGAGGAATGAATAGGGTGTAATTATACCCTTTCCCTCCCCAAAGACAGAATGCCTGAAGGCTACAGGGCCCCTTCAACCCCTGTACCTTACCCCTTGTGGAGCTTTCACTGCCCTGGCTGCTGTGGATGTGTGTAATATGTGTGCTCATATGACTGTCCAGATTTATTCATGCTTGAATTAGTCTTTTATTTGCTGTTAATTATGTTATCAAGTCAAGAAGTTGGGAAAACTATGGCCCCTGTCGAACTAGGCCAGAGTCTCAAACCCACGTCTTTCGCTAGTCCTCTCCCTCCGCACTCCTCACGCTCTCCGCCTTCTCCGCTCCTCAAAGCTCTCAAATGCTGGAGACTTCCCAGCGTCTCCCCTCTCCTCGGACCGGCAGTTCTCGGAAGAGTGAGAGTCGCATTAATGTGATCGCTATGTGGCATGTGAGAGTGAGAGCCAGGTGTGCACGCTGTTTCAAACCTACTTTCCACACAGCTTCTTCTTCCTTTGTGTTGGTTTGTCTCTCTCTCTCCCTCTCTCTCTCTCTGTGTGTGTACATGTTTTCAAGGGAGAGGGATTTCTCTGAAGACCCTTATTCAGGGCGTCTCATGCCTCAGGCTGATGAGCACATCTGTTTATCGAGGCCTACTGGAGCCTCTTGTGTGTTTGACTCTGTGTGTGTGTGTGTGTGTGTGTGTGTCTGTGTGTGTGTGTGTGTGTGTGTGTGTGTGTGTGTGTGTGAGATTTCTTGCATGTGACTGAGGTGTGGGTAAACAGCGAAGGTCCAAGGTGGTTGTTTCTCACTATGGAGCTACTCCAGCTTTTGCGTCAGTGGGCAAGGTGTGTGTGTGTGTGTATGTGTGTGTGTGTGTATGGGTACGTGTGTGTGTGTGTGAGTGTGTGGTAAGGGCATAAAATAGTAATATAGCTGTAGCTGTGGTGGTTATGACAGTAGGTGACTTGTTCAACACTTGGCTCTGATCACCAGAGCTTTGAAGTCTTGCCATTGTCCTTGTACTACTGCTCTTCTTCTCTTTTCTCCTGTCATCCGTCTTTCCTTTTTCCCCCATTCTCCCTGACAACCCTGCCGTTCCTCCATTTGTCCCCTGAGCTCGCACTGGTTTCGGTCAAACAACTGACACAGGAGCTCTGTCCTTCACCGTCTCTCTGGGGAGCGTTTCAAACTGGCAGCCAGGGTCGAGGGGGTTAGAGTTCAGAGTCGCAAACTTCTCACACACACTACCGTCTGAGTCAGCGCTGAGGATATTTGTTTCACACGCGCACACACACACGCCCGCATTCATGGAGCGAGTCAGCACCACTGAAACACTAAACAGATGCAACCCCCCCCCCCCACCATTTGCTCTGCAGGTAATCAGTAGTAAGTGTGCACACACAGGAATGTCACAACGGGGGCCTGTGGTTTGGATGGTTTACTGTGTTCTCACAAGGCGCACTCATCACATTTCCACTCGCACTCTCACACACTTTTACTTCGACATGCACACTTAATACCCTATTAATTTGCTGCGGTATGGCAGATGCACACCTCCTTTCACACAGGCTGAGGAGCTGTCAGTGGTTCTAATGGATTTAGCTGCTCACTAGTGGGACACTCCATAAAAGCCAATCTAATATGCACTGAAAAGTCTTTATACATTAGTCTCCAATGTAATCTACCTTCATTCTTGGAAAATTCATCCTCCACTTGGCACCATAAAGTATTTTGCAAATGTGGGTGTATATATCCGTACGTGCATGCCCCAGTGTGATAGTTAAGACACTGAGAATCCCTTTGGCCCTAGTGGGATGAGAGCGTTTAATGTTGTCAACACTGCCGTTTCTCACTTATTCAATTCCAAACTTCTCCCCTCCCTTCATCCATCACTGTCCACTCTCTCCTCCCTCCGTCTGCCTCTCCTTTATTCTTTCAAAATTAGCCCATCCCCCCCTCTCCCAATCCTCTATTTTCTCCTGTCTCTTAATGCTGACATAATATACCAGAGCTCTTCA
Organism: Seriola dumerili; assembly: GCF_002260705.1. Classification (NCBI taxonomy): domain Eukaryota; kingdom Metazoa; phylum Chordata; class Actinopteri; order Carangiformes; family Carangidae; genus Seriola; species Seriola dumerili. Next base: position 345,669 of record NW_019174513.1, on the reverse strand, counting down.
TCCAGGCTAATTTCTCAACACAAATCCCTTTCTGTAGTTCACCCTTCTCTCACCCTGCGCCCAGACCCCTCCTCCTCTGTACGCCCCGAATCTTTTCACCCTGTCCCACATTTTGCAGCCTCCCATTCTGTCTGCGATGAATAGAAGAAGGCCAAATGGTATCAAGCTTGGTTTAATATGTTGGGGGGTGGGGTGGGGGGTGGGGGGGTCAGGCAGAGTTAATCTGTGTGTCTGTGTCTGTCTGTCTAGCAGAGAGAGAGAGGAAAGAAAGTTTAGGATGTAAGAAGACTGTAAGAAAACTGTTCAACTTTTTCATTTGGAATAAATTTTATATTAACTGCTGCAAAAGAAAGCCTCCTCAGATACTTGGGCAGAAGTCCATTTGTTGTTAATTCTGCCCTTTAGGGGGCGATGGTGGGCTATGAGTGGACAGCAATGCCAAGGTATGTCTGAAATGCTATGAATGAGCAATGGACGCACACACACACACACATGCACGCACGCTTGCCCACACATACTACGATAACGCGGGGCCTCTCTAGTGTTAGCAAGGCCAGGGCTGAGAGGTGCTCTGTCCTCCTCCGGTGGAAAACTACTGGGGCAAAAACAGAGGAAGGTCTGTGAGAAAGAGGGAGACTGATAGAGAGAGAGGGAGGGGGGGGGGGTTGTAGAGGAAGTCTGGACCACAGATAAGGAAGCGAGAGGAAGAGCAGAGAGAAAACAGAGGTACATGGGTACAGTGACGTGGGTCGAGGACATCTACAGACCTGAGACACAGACATAAAGTATAGTCTGTAGTTTGGTCATTAAAACTCTCAGGTGCTGCTGTTTGCTATGATGCGTGAAGGGTGTGTGTGTATATTTATAAGTGTGTTAGGTAAGAGGGCAGTCATATCAGCGGGGAATAAACACAAAGCTGTTTGATAGTGAATGGGCAGGATTCATAGTAAGCTGAATGGAGATTTCCTGTGGTGCCTGTAATTGATTGTTCTGATGTAAGATGGATCCCATCTGAGAGATTATACTGCGAATGATCCACTGTGACAACCGCAGGTTTATTATATATATCGTAACAATTACACAATAACCCACCTACCCAGATACAGGCACATACACACACACACACAGAGGACATAACATAATGAAACAGACAGACGTTACATCACAGGGTCACAGAAGCATAAATATATATAGAATGAAAACAGCAGGATGATGATTTTGTGTCTACAGGTCAGATGGTCAGATTACAAGCCGTCAGTAATCTATGTTAGTGTGTGTGTGTGTGTGTGTGTGTGTGTGTGTGTGTGTGTGTGTGTGTGTGTGTGTGCGCTTGCGTGTTCTCATTCTGGTGAGATTAGAGACCAACAACCAGACGGGACATGGGCTGGGGAGGGGTAAACAAGAGTGAGGGAAAAAAAAGAGAGACAGAGAATGGGAACAAAATGTATAAAATGTGTGAACGGAAGGACGGAGGAGTGTGTGTGTGTGTGTGTGTGTGTGTGTGTGTGTGTGTGTGTGTGTGTGTGTGTGTGTGTGTGTGTGTGTGTGTGTGTGTGTGTGTGTGTGTGGGGCCGTATGTACGTGTCAAGGCAGGCCCGGCTGCCTCAATAACAGCAAAAGACAGACAGAGCCAGACACCACAGACGGAGATAAACAGAATATTACATTACACCAAACTCCTGATAAAGATATTTGAGCAGATTCTGGCAGCATGAGAAATAAACCCAGGCTCCTAGAGATGGATGGAAGCAGATAAATAACACAGAGATAACAGATAGAAAAAAGAGGCAGTGGAGTGGAGTGTTAATAGCATCCATATCTATGCAGAACAGAACACATCTCGAATGTACTTGAATCAGTTAGTGTGGAGATGGAGGGCTCGGGGCCTAGAGGCCAGTCTGGGAGGAGACCCAGCTGTTAAAGAGAGGAAAAGGAGTGAAGATGGAGAGAGGAACAGACAGGTTCAGAGAGAGAGAGACAGATACACAGACACACAGACACACAGACACACACACACACACAGCTGACAGAGTTGAGTATAGTAACAGCGAGATGGAATGCTGCCTGTAACTAATATTAACATCCAAGTCCTCCCTCTTGCCCCCCCAGTGTGTGTAAGTGTGAGTCACACATTTATCACGTCTTGATAAGACTGCCTACGGTAACGGCCACTCCCTATTTGAGTCTGACGTTGGGGCAAACACACACACACACACACACACACACACACACAATCACGTACTCTCAGTCCACAACAAAAATAAAATCCCTTCCCGTTAAAAGCTGGTTAAGGGCAGCACAAGTTCAAACTCTCTCATACACACACACACACACACACACTCACACACACTCATAAAGTCGCCACAGGCAGAGACACGTAGTTAAAACAAGGCGGGACCAGATTGAGAAAAACACGTCTCTCCACCTGTCACACACGCAAAGTATCACATCCCTACTGTGATTAGAAGCACGGGTTTAAGCCATAATCATTAGCTAGTTAGTGGACAAAAACATACATATATGTTGTGTTTAGAGACACGCGCACACACACACACACACACACACACACACACACATACACACACACACACACACACACATACAAACGCCTAAAGTCCTGCCAGAGCTTCACACCTCTATACTGTCTGACATGAATGGGCAGACTGCTGCCATCTGGTCACTGTCCTCCACCTAAGACAAATCACTGCTACTCACAATCAGACCAAGAATCAATTAGCATCAATTATCCATGGCCTGCTGCCATCAAAGGCTGTGGATGGATCTCAGTAATCCTCTGAACAGGTGACTGATTGATCACTAGGGTTAGTTTGGGGCAGGTGGGTTTTTAAGTCAAGCTGGAGGAAACCCAAAGACAACAGAGAGGATGGAGAAAGAGACAGAAATGAGAGCGAGAGGAAGGGGTGGGGGTAAGGGTCTGGGAATGAAGGATTATCGATTGCAAAATGTGGAAAAAACATATAATACAAGTGGCATGAGGAGGTCAGTCGATTATTGTTTCACTTTATCCCCCTGATACACATTTCTGACAGAAACTTTGTGGGAAACTCTTATTTCCCCGTCCCCCTCGAGGTGTGTGTGCGTGGATACTTGAACAACAGAGAATGAGAAAGTGAAAGGCCTTGAGGATACAAGATGTTCGACAGATGTTGGAGAAGTGGAAGCAGAATAGACACTACTGAGTACAATGATTCACATGTTGATGATGTGTGAAGTTTGTGCCTCTCAGTGTCGGGGTCTATGTTTAGCCATCTAGCAAAAGGGATTAGTGTTTATATTATGTTTTTTCTTCCCGTTATGCAACCCCCATTTGACAGCAGAAATAGTCCAGGGCCGGATTAGAGACAGCAGACATAAGATCTGACTTTGTATTAGACCACCCCCATTCCCATTCCCTCTCCCTCTCTCTGTGTTGATCAGCCTTTCTTATTAGAACAAAACCTTTGAGCTCCTGTTTCCTCTTTTATCCAGTCTTGACCAGAAAGACTCACGTTTCCTCCTGTGAAGTTACCTTTCCCTTCTATCTCACCTGGGCTACAGTTCCCGCCCTCTGTCTGTAGTGAGTCAGGTGTAAAACTCAGGTGAATCGAACCCGAGCCGCTGAGTCACACAAGGACAAACCCATGACACAGGCACTGCTCATGGAAATACTTTCCATTAGACTCCTCATCCAATTATCAGGACAATTGTTTTCCTTGTAGCGGGTGTCTTTTTTAGCCCTGCGCCTATTGTCATTGTTAAAGGGCAATTAGAGAGTCAGTAATGTAATCAAGACTAGACTAAAAGGCTATAATGGCTTATGCCCTTTTTTCGTCTCGGTGGCGGTTTATAATCGACCTATCTCGGCAGCGGAGAAGCGGGGACGGTCCTTCTGTTATAAAATAATACTGCCTTTCACTCGCTCCACGCTAAAAGCTCAATAAATCGCGCTGCGATATTGCGCGTCTGTCAAGCTCCATCGATCTCGCTGAGTGGTCGGATAGCATTACATTTCTGATCTCACAACAAAACACACTGCAATATGTCCCTCTCTTCTCTCTGACGCTCTCTCTCTCTCTCTCTCTCACACACACACACACACACACACACTGAAGAAACATTGGAACATAGTGACAGCCTTGATGTATAGTCTCATCCGTGTAACACTGATAATGAAATTAATCTTTCATTTTCATTAATAGACTTTTAATGGCACACACTACACACACACACACACACACACACACACACACACACACAGGTGCAGCCCCTACAGACAGCGTCGCTGGCCAAGTTCATACTCGTCAGTCTATTTTCTACTATTAGAGTATGTCTGTGTCTATGTGTTGCGGTTAAATATAGTGGTGAATCTGTCCATCTGTCTGGGCATCCGCTCCCAATATCCTGCGTTTACACCCGGCTGCTGCTGTATGCTCGAATGCTCTATAATCACAATCCTGTTTGGCGAGTTTAAAGGTAGAGCACACAAGCCCGACTTTAAGCGTCACACGAACCCTTTAATTGTCACATGAATGAAAACAAGAAGCTTAGCTGTAGCTGTTCAAGAACGTGAGCAGCCTCGGGGCCACACAGGGACAATATAGACTCGTGGGATGAGACTTTACATGCGTGGAATTGTAAGAAAGTAGCAAAGTTACATCCACTCGCCTCTGGACGCGTCAGGAAATACACGCAGTCACACAGACTCAGCAGTGTTTTGATTGATCCTTCTCAACTACTCACACATGAGACGACTGTCCTAGTGCAGGCACACAAACACGCATGATACCATTCACGCACAAAAGCACAGAGCGGCACTTACTTTGGATTCGAGCTGTTCCAATAGACGCTGTGTCTCTCCGCAGAGGCGAACCAAGCCCCGATGCTCAGCGCCAAACACACCAGACACACCAAATCCATAGCTCCTCTTCTCCGCAGGAACCTCAACAAGTTCAGCTAACAGTCGATAATTTCAAACAGCCTCTGTTTTTTGAAGATCTGACTGCGTAAATACGCGAGCGGCAAACAAAAGTGGATTTTACACTCCTGTTGTAGTAATAATTGCAATTTTAAACTGATGAAGGCAACCTAACGATGTTCAACTCCTGACTGGTTTACAGAAGCGCAACTTGTCTGTTTTGTCTGGCAATGGCAACACCCCTCAAAGTGCCACTAGCCAATAGCAGCGAGATCATCTGAATGCCCCGCCCACAACTGGAGACGCGTCCTCCAGCTCCTCGCACTTTAGACCAGGAATACAGAAAAACAACCAATGAAACATTGTAGAAGTGTAATAAACTAATATAAGTTAAATTGGAATATTAGATGATAAGCTAAGAAAGTTATGAACAACAAAAAGTGAAAACATGCAGACGAGAACCCACAACTGAAATATTTATCACTCAGTCATAATAACTTAAGTGTAAAACCAAGTCAATCAGTAATTTTTTTTATCAGATATAAAAGTAAACAAAATCAGTTAAGAGAACACAGGTGAATATGTATGTACACTAAGAGACATAAAAAAATCTAATGATAAAGATGACAGTGATGGAAAAAGTATTCTGATCATTTACTTAGAGGTTGAGGCTACTTAGGTAGTTTATCAGCTGTGTCATTTTATGAACAGATCATATGTTTTGTTTTTAAAATTTCAATCTGAATTGAAATAAATGTAGTTTAGTAAAAAAAAGTACAATATTCTGCTGTGACGTCCAGTGGAGTATCAGTATGAAGTAGCATTAAATGAGAAAATAATCAAGTAAAAGTAACTCATGATTGTACAGTAGCCTATTTGACTAAATGTACTTTTCCAACACAAAAAAAGACTAAATAATTCAAGTGAATTTCTACTGCCATTGTCCTAGGTTGGTTTCTGTTGTTGTTGGTTTAGTGTATTAAGTTGTTGTTTTGTAACATTGTAATGCATTGTTGCTGGGCTGAGTTGCATTGTTTTGTGACGTACGATATGTTGCAACTCATTGTATTGTGTTTAGTAGTTATGCGTTGTAATGCAGTTGTCAGTTTATATATTTTGTACTGTGGTAAATCGCATTGCTTCTTTATTGTGCATTTTGAAAGGGAGCTGTAAATATCTTGCTGCACTAATGCTGCTGAGACAGATTACTTTTATATGTTGTATTCTGAGGAGCTTAGTCGCACTGGTTGTATTTCAATCATTTGAGAACCCTCTGCAGAGACGTGTGTGTGTTCTTGCAGGCTGTTGTTGTCTAGGCACGCCAGTGTACTGACTGCGTTTTGTCAGATAATAAAGAATTATTACCTTCTTATCAGTCTGTCTAATCTTGTGGTCTCTGCTTAGCCCTACCCCAGACAGTTAACTTTACAAAAAAAAACTCACAGATGGAGTGGATAAACTCCAGACCATGGGGTGTCAGCAGGATTGTGGCCCCAGCAGGAGAGGGCTTCCCTCGGGCAGGGATGGAGCCCAGCCTGGGTTAGCTGGTTCAGAGCTCCAGAGCTGCAGGGAGACAGGAGGGGGCATTGTAAAGGTGTGTGTGTGTGTGTGTGTGTGTGTGTGTGTGTGTGTGTGTGCGCGCAGACAAACTGTATGTCTGACCGTCCTTAGGCACGGCTGGGCAAGCACACACACGTTCTGGCATTCTGAGAGGATCTCACACAGACACACACACACACACACACACACACACACTTACACTGACTGTGGATCCCGTAGGCAGTGGGCACGGGGGGTTAATCATAGCTGTTGGTGCTTTTCCATTTTATAATGTCTCCCCAAAAATGAGGAGGAAAAAGAGTGAGGAAATGACACAATGTATGATGAAGAATAATGGGGACAAGCAGCCATATTAACAATTACTGGCAGCATAATTAAAAATTCTAGGTCATAGTTTATGCAAAACCTCTGGAAAATTTCATCTATGACCAGTTCTTCCTGTAATGGCCAGATTCTTTCACTTAGCTGTACTGACGTTAGAAACTGCTGTAGATATACAGCATGTATTGATTTCCTCTAGGAATGACTGAAATGCAAATACTGTTCTAGCAACTCCCAAACAAGCCGGTGATTCAGACTACCAGCAACAGGATCCATCAGTTCTCACTCATACACAAGAGTAGACTGACTGTCAGTGTCCCTCGTTGCCAGCAGACTTCCGCTGCTCATACATGGGATCTCCTCATGATGCGTTCATCTAACACATAAGCAACCGTGTGGCAAGGCCACAACACAAATTTAGAAAATCGCAACCCACAAATACACCTCCTCTCTGCTGCTGCAGCCAAGCGTCAGATGGCTGGGATCTCCTGTTGCACACATGCACATATACTATATGTATACTATACATGTACACAAATGCAAAGACAGATACGAGCGTGCAAACAAACATGTAGGTCTGCTCTGCAAGCTTTTTTGATAGTGTTGTTGCCAGTGGAAACCACGGATGACTCTCAGAGTGAGACTTAATCCTCCCACAGCCCATACAGACACACACAGAAACACACAGACAGGGAAGACCAGGGTTTCTGTGAATCACAGTAAAACAGAGAAAACTGGATGCCTCAAAAAAAAAAAAAAAGCAACTCACAGAGAAAAGTGTTGAGACGATGAAGAGCTCCACAGTTCTAAAAGTGGATTAAAGGAAGTTGGGGGAAGACCTGACAGCCGTACAAACCTTTCAGCAAACGGAAACCAGCTTGTTTATTTTCTAGGCACTTGTCTCCAGGCGTCACAGTATCTGCCACGAGTTGTTCAACATGTTATGGAAGTCCTACAATTACATAACTTGCGTAATTAGGTAAAAGAAAACAGAGAACATGGTGCTGCCTTTACCTGGCAAATGCCTCCTCTTTTTCCTATTGTCTCAACCAAATTCAAATGCATTTTCTATTGGAGGGTAACATATCGGAGAGGTTTGGGGAAATGAAGAGATATATAAAACAAAAACAGATGGAGTCAGACGAAGAGAAGTATCAGCCCAGCTAGAATAAATGTTTTGATAAGAGGGGTTAAGGATATGTGGGAGACAGCTATTAAAAAAAAGACTTGAATCCCCTCAGCCTATTAAATTTTCAGTCCTGCGTCTTTCTTCAGCTTCTTCCTCTCCATCCTGTCGGCCTGAGGCAGGGATCCGAGCTGGTCAGGGATCTCTGTCTCAAGAATTGGAGAGGTTTCTTCAGACACACACACACACACACGCACACACACACACACACACACACACACAGAAATATGAAACAGGAGTGTTTAATAGAGAGAGGAGAGAATAAATCAAAATGAGGTGGAGTGAAACTTAGAAAAAAAAAACGCAGTGACAGAAGGGTGTTACAGATAAAAGACAGATGGAAAGACTGGGCGTCAGCCACACTGAAACATAACAAGAACCAAACAGTGTTGATAGAGAAAGTTAGGGTGAGCGTATGAACACATCTGCCCAAACACAGCAGGCATGTGCTTGCACAGATTTTTATTGGAGTTTAAAGATATGTAGGAGGGCTCTGCTCCCTGCTGCTGGCTCTATTGTTGCTGCATTAGGAGAAGCGAGATGTTATCCTGTTGATCACATCTCTGCCTCTTATTTTTGCCCTGACTTTATCACGTCATCATGTGTAGTGCCCTCGAGCCTCTGCCTCAGCTGTCTCTCTTCCCTAACCTTTGCCGCAGAGAATAACCATATCAGGCGTTGGAAAAAAAAAAACAGGTCATATGGAGGATCAACATTATGATAAAATGAATAGGGTATAAAGGGGCTTAAAGGGGCGACATCACTGTAATATGCTCCTTATTGACTCTAGTTGATCACAGATTGCATTTCAAATACTTGCCTTTTGTTCACCTAACCTCTGTCATTACGGCTAGCTTAGGCTTGTTAACACTTGGCATTGTTTCACCTACACATGGACAGCTTGTCACCCTGCTGCCCTCTGTCCTTTTATCCCCAGCCTCCTGTGGGCCCTTGGCCCTCTGGCTCATAGCGGCACACTCCGACAAGCTGCCCCTTCTCTGTGGGACGTGCCACAAAGGCATGTCTCCCGGCCCCTATTCACACCCATTCATCTGCATACAGGTGGTCCCCCATTCAAACACAGGGACACACGCTTTGGCTTAATAGCGCTCCATGTGTTTAGATTTAGCCCGGCAGGGAGGAAAATAGTGATTCTTGCAATGACAAGCTCGCAATAAGGTGGTGTTTCTTCTCTGAGCATCTTCTGGAAAGCTGCCATGGAGGCTGAGCTGTTTCCAAATGTGCAAAACATAAACTGACAGGGTATCAAAACAAATCACAGACACACGTACAAACAAAATAAAACAATGCTGCGTGTGTGTGTGTGTGTGTCGGTAGGGGGTAAATGAGCCACGTCCCTCTCTCCTGGACTAACACTGTGTCACTATTCAGACCACAGAAATCATTAACTTGCCCAGTCAACAGGCACACTTCACTCGTTCGCTCTCTCCCCGCTGCTCTGTCCTCTTTTCTGTCTCCCAGGGACTCTCACTCACATGCCCACGCACACATTCACACACACACGCACACACACACACACACACACACACACACACACACACACACACACACACACACACACACACACACACACGGGCACAGAGCAGCACACAAAAGCACAAACAAGCCCCAGTGAAATATTTAACCACGCTACTCAGCTTGCATTGCCTCTGCCATCAATTGTTATACTGTATCTGCTTGTCTGTCTCCCTGCCTGTTCTTTCGGCTTCATCTGTTGTCTTTGCTGTCTTCCCTTCCTTCCCTTTCTTCTGTTCATCTGTTCAGTTACTTCCATGGAGCCTTCGTCAGCCCCTGGCCAGAGCGTACCGAGCACATCTCTCCCTGATTAGTTTACTTTTTCTTGTTTTCTTTTCACATTGAGCATCTTCCCCCCTCCCTTTACTCTCTTTTTTTTGCTGTATTGCTCTCTTTCAGGTCCTACTTCCCCCAATCTTGGTGTGGTCCAGTTTTTGTCTTGCTGCTTGCCCCTTTCTCTCACTTTCAATCTTTTCTTACCCCCCCACAAGTACCTCAGGCAGTGCATTTGTTAGAAGAGAATCCATTATCCTCCTCCATCCTCCCACCCTCTGTCCTCTTTATCTCTCTCTCTCCATCTCTTTCTGTATCCTCACTCTCTCCTCTCCTCACATGCTCCTGGCCCCAGCCCTATATTCATTAACATAGTGTTAATGATCCCAGATGGACTGACATGTACTCTATGGGGGCGAAGTGTGAGTGGCTTCTTCCAAGGGTGTGCGTGGGCGGTTGCTTGTGTGTGTGCGTGTGCGTGCATACACTGCTGTTGGATATGTGTGTGCATAATTGTGTATACAAGAGTGCATGACTGTCTACATGTGTGCATGTGTGGGTACATGTGCTCATAATCGCATTTGAGTAAGAAAGATTGCTTGTTTCTCTCCTGGCAGTAGAATGCTCTGTTATGATGATCTGCATCTCTGCTGCCCTTCTTTTGGAGCCAACAACAGAGTTGATGAGACTGCGGCTGAGAGAGTATGTAGGTATGATGAGGATGATGAGGAATTTGTTCCGCTTTTGAATAGAAAGAGAGTGAATAGAGCTTGATTCAGTTTGCTAAAACTATTAAGTGCTATTTTTGCTCTAAAGGCCCATTATGTCTTCACTATACCGCCACAAGTATGCAGACACAGCTGTGTCCATGCTACTTGTAGTCTGGGGCTCTTTTTAAGGGAATAGTTTGACATTGCTACAACACGCAATGATATTAGATAATCATGTGTTTCTAACTTTGTGGAAACAATTTGAGGGAGGCTCTAAACATGTTTGGTATGCAAATACTTGACTTGTCTCCAAACACCCTTGACCCCAACCCCACCTGACACCTGTGGGGTGAACTGAATTGGACCAGTCTTCCTGTGGCTGAATGGGAGCAAATCCTTGTAGCCAGGTCCCAAAATCTGGTGGGAAATCTACAGAGGTCCAATTTTACTTCCTGTGTCCACATACCTTTGGTACCTTGTGTTGTAGCACATGTTACAGTTAAACATACAAGTACTGTACATCAGTGATTGAGCAAAACCCTTTTTAACCCGTAGACTCATAAACATGCATGCTATGCTAAATGTTTCTATGGATAGGCCCCGAGGATCAACAAGTTAGAGAGGCAAGACGTTAAAACCTTGTGGCTAACCATGTTTAGGTCTTGTGGCGCGCAGGCACACATAGACACAAATATACACAAACACACTTAAACATGCACACACTGCTAAGGTTACAATGTTACAGGTGCAAGGGCAAAGTGCATGTATGTGTGTCATGGATACGTTAGCATTCTCTAAATGCATACACACATTGCTTGACCCCCTCCAAATATAGCTTACTGCATGCTCACTAGTCGCATAAATCCCAACTTACACACCATAAAACCAAGTTTCCATTCAAGCTTCAGCCAAACAGCAAAACATACCGAACAACTCAACGTTATCTGTAAGTCCTTCTCTGCAGTGCATCTCTTTCTCTTTGTTCCTTCTCTTTTCCTTTCTGTGTAATTCATCCAACCCCCAACCCCCTGTCTTCTCTGCCTCCTGTTCTGTGTCTCTGTGTTTTTTTTCTTTGTCTCTCATTGGCATGGTCGTGCTCATTGCATAATCGCGCAGTCGCTTAATTATCAAGAACTCTCGGAGTCTAGCACTTTCCATGTCAGGAGGCTGTCCCTGTTTTCTTCTATACGTAAACACACTCAACAAAAAACACACACGCGCACAAATTCGATCAATGTCTTTTGCCTCAACCTTCATCTCTGCGCCTTTTGTTTTCTCCTGTTGAGTAGAAGTGTGGCGTAAAGCTAATTTGCCACTAGAAAAACACCTGTAGAGGCAATTACAGAAAGCAACTTCCAATTTACACAGCCAGATCCACCCACACGCAGACACACACTCAAGAGTTATCCTGCTACTCCGTGCTAGATTTCATGTGCAGCTTTTTGTTGCAGCTTTTTTGTAGTTTCATATCCTCTGCAAAAGATTCCCCGAGATCTCATTGTGCAAATGTTGATAAACATAAGGGTGCAAGGAGGAATCGCTCAGAATGGGAGCGCAGATGTGGCTCTTGAAGAGATTCTGGCTAATGAGAGAGTGGAAACTAATTTAGAGAGCACAGTCCATTAATAATTGATGCACTCAAAGTCAAACAGGAGATTTGTATTTGTTTGTGTGTGCACCTCTTGACAAAGAGTGGTCACCATGGTGATCTCCTCAACCAGGGTCTCCTAAATGACACAAGTGGGAAGTAGTAATGTCTAGTCCAGCTATCACACGACCACACACAGGCACACACATGGATCCACACATATCGACTTTTCTTTCCTAGTGAGGGCTTTATATTGACAATGTATCAGAGTTACATTATCTTTACAACAACATTTACAACATCGCTACGGCAGCGCGAGGGACTCAAGTGCTCAGATCGGGGCTGTTACTTCCACTGACGACACCAAGCTCATGTCCTTTCTTAAACTTATGCAGAGCTAATGACACCAAGAGGAGCTGGCAAATGGCAGTTACATACATATTACATGAATTAGTCTTTTGAAGCTAACTCTGATTTTTTTTTTTTTTTTTTTGGTTAAATTGGATGTGTTCAGACAAAAATCTAAACAAATTATGAAATTAAGCCAATGAGTAAAATGTTAGCAGAATACAGAGGAATTTGCCTTTAACAAACACTAAATCTGCCCACAACCATAATCCCTATCTAAGCCCTTATCACAGATAGTAACCCCTATAAATCAGAATGAGGACTCGTCAAAATGTCCTCATTAAATCAGTCAGATAGATTAGATAGTCAGTCCTCGCAAGTGTACAGGAGTTAAGCCAATCCACACACAAACACAAACACAAACACAAACACACACTAACTCAGAGGTTTGGATGGTTTATCCTTGGCAGATGGATACATGCACAACATGTTCCTGTGGGATTTTCCGCAGTACTGCCAAACCTGATCAGCAGAGAGTCATCCACACACACAGACTGGCATGTTTCACTCAAGTGATTTATTGGCTCACAGGCACTGAAATTATCCAAGTTACCTACATGTGGACAGGTTGTGCGTCCAGTTTTCTGATGACAGCGGGTGATGGGTTGAGGGAAGGTCGGGTCAGATTTTAGAGGTTATTGGGTGAGTTAAAACAGGCAATGAGGAAAAGTTCAGTTGGGGCGGTGGTCTCCTCCCAAGCTCTTAACAGCTAACAGATGGTGTCCTCTACCAGAATGGACTAATGGAATAAAATACCCTGATTCAGTTAGACACACGTCACAAACACACATTGATCCTGCAAGGAAAGAGGCTCATGGGGATCTGAAGGATGTTTTTGGGATCATCCAGTTGCAAAAGAAAGGGAGGCTCTTTTGGAGCAGCCTTTTCATCAGGGACTTAAGTCATTCATCTAAAATGTTATTTTGTGATGTGGGCTTTCATAAGACTGTCAGAGGCGGATTGCGCTCACAACCAAGACGTCTTAGTCACTGTGGCGTGATGCACAATCAGTCCAGCCTCAGAAATGAATGTGAGGCATTGTAATAAATTCTGCATAATGCATGTCCCTTGATCATAGCTGACTTTGACAAAGACAGAAGTAAAAACAAGATCAAAATTGGATGGGTGTGTGCAGGCAAAATTAAGACTTTGTGATCATATTTGGCTTTGATCACTGCATCTGCATATGCTTGCTGGCCAAACCTGTCAAAATGTTTGCATTGTTTTCCCAGGTGGAATCAGATTCTGAAAAGTCCAAGATTCAGATGTAACACTGACTGTGAAATTGAGATACTGGATGATTATCCAGCAGGACATTTATTCTTATATTCTGTATTTATTTACAGTATCACTTTGAACTTAAACTGCTCTTGAAGTTATAAGGACAAAGACTTTGTAACTCCTTCATTTGAAGCCTTCATCCTCCTCTTTCACGTGGTCAACAATGTCTGTACAATGGGGACATGTAATCTAATACAGTTCTAGCCTGGAGGTCAGGTTAGCTGGGATGCACTCAAAGGGCAGGACAGGGGGTTACACAATGAATAAGCAAAGAACAGTATTGGTCAGGATTACTCAGCTTCTGAAAGTCTCTATTGTTACTCATACGATTAGAACCAATCGCATTACTATGTCCTCATCTTCAACTGGGGATAAGGTATGAAGAGGAGGCGTAGCAAGTCTGGTTATAACAGGCTTACAGTTAAGGGCTTGTGAGCTTCAAAGAACTATATGGATCATCACTCTGAACTCTCAGTATTTGCCATCTAATCTGTACAGCACCTCACTCCTGAAATCACACATCTGTTATTGGTTTGACTTAAACTGGAGAGGATATAAAGAAGGTGAGGTGGAATATTAGAATAAATCCTGTAGCGTCGCTGAGGACTGATTTTATGGTCGTCTTGGTGCATGTGGGACCACTTTCCTCTCTTTACTCCTCTCTATCAATGGAATAAAAGAGCTAATCCCATTATTGGATATTATACTTAAGTGGGTTAACGTCAGTGGGTATGCCTATCACAGGGATGTGTGTGTGTGTGTGGGTGTGTGTGTGTGTGTGTGTGTGTGTGTGTGTGTGTGTGTGTGTGTGTGTGTGTGTGTGTGTTTGTATTCAGTTCACTCTACAGTATGATCTAGTGTGAAAACACTGTGGAGTATGTCAGTGAATTGGCCTAAATCAGTCAAAGAAAGGTGTCAGATTTTGAAATGATTATGGCAAACAAAAAACTAGCTTATGGTCTTATCAACATCAGAGCAGAAATATTGTCTGGAGGCTTGTGTGTGTGTGTGTGTGTAAGTATGTTTGCATTAGCATCATTTGTATGTGCATTTCATAAACCCAAACTCAAGCTGTATTTTTTTTTTGCTTATCCTTTTTATGCTTCTGAGCTTGTGTATAAATATGTAGTTCTGCCGCTGCCAGGGGCTCCATGGAAGCTTGTGGAGTAGCACAACTAATTTGATAAAACAGAAATTACAGTTTGATAAACACCACATGAGTAAGAGTGCATTGAAACTATTAGCACCGGAGTTGAAACGATTGGCTAAAAGTAAGGAATAAACTGCTGAAACTCTTAAAAGATATGTAAAATATGGATAAACTGTTGAAAAGAAGATAGCTAAAAGTTATCGACAAATGTGGAAAATGGAGAGCTACCAGTTAGTGATGGTATGTCTGCCAAAAAAATTGTGAACTTCTTTTATACTGAAAAAAAACAATCTCCTCACAGTTTTATCTCTGCTATGTGCCACTCTTCCTCCCTTTGTATAAAAGAAAATAATCACTCTCCACTGCAAAATGTTAAAGTATATAATGTTACCCTTATTCATGTGATCCGCCAAACAACAATACGATGCCATCTTTTGAAATTGATTTGTAGTGCTGGCCTCCACACTACACTGTGTATTTTGTGAGCATTAAAAAATGGTAGAAAGTTTGAAATTGCATTAAAGTAACCTCGATGGATGATACCAATGCCAAATTAATCAGTGAACCCTTACAACTTGGAAAAGCACTTAAGTCAAACTCTCTCAAGGTTGTCATATTCTGCGAGGTGTGTATGTTTGCTGATAAGCAAGCCGACATTAAACTGCCTTTGCAATTGGAGATTTTGCAAAGACGTTTGATGTAGCATTTTTTATGTTTAAAAAGAGAGGAGGACTGTAGCTCGGCAGGTCCAGCACACACTGATGTGTGTTTGTGTAAGCTGTACGGTCAGTATAAAAGTTGACTGTTTTCTCTGTTTGTTTTCTCACTATTCTCGGAAAAATCTTAATTGCAGTCCTTCACTGTGGTTAGCTCACTGTGGTTCAGGGCTGTACTCATGTACTCACAACACAACTCTGTTACACACACATGCACACACACTTGGTCATGAGACCAGTCCCTGTAGTTTTGCATCTCATCTTTGCTGGCCTCCACTCCATCATGACCGCACTGGAAATAATTCCCTGAATACAAATGGCTGCCAACAGGGTTGTTGGTTTGATTCCCACTCCAGCTGTTTGTCTTGAATGTCTCTGTAGCAGCGGGGTAGAGAAATGGCCAAAGATACATAATAGGTCAGCTCTGACATTTCTAATTACAGAACAGGCCGTAGCAGGGAGAAGGCTGCTAATGCACTGTGGTCCATTCAGACTGACTGCTATAATTACAATCAGGCTGGATTCAGCCTGGCATGGCCAGGCCCCGTCTATAGGGCTGAGGTGTTAAACCACCCGTGGCTCTCATTAGAGGACGTGAGCTAATGAGTGCACTCCACACACATACACCGGGAACACACACAAACACACACACACCATGTCCAGAGTTCACTGTGCTTTTACTGGATTCTGGCGAGCTTAATTTCACACTTTTGCCTCCAGTGACACACACAGACACACACACCCTGAGAGGGTGTGATTTTAAATAGAGTTATTATGAATGGAGCTGGGAAAGAGCCAATTAAGAGTGTGTGATTCTAATTATGCCATTCATTTTACTGCACACCAGTCCACGAGGGAACCAGAGAGCGCAGGAAATGAGTGTGAGGCAGACATTTAAGGAGGAAATAAAATGGTGGAAATAGGTAAGAGGAAATGGTTCCAAAGATACAAGAAAATGGGGGGACTTAAAAACAGAAACAGGGAGAAAGAG
Organism: Seriola dumerili; assembly: GCF_002260705.1. NCBI lineage: Eukaryota > Metazoa > Chordata > Actinopteri > Carangiformes > Carangidae > Seriola > Seriola dumerili. Next base: position 329,034 of record NW_019174513.1, on the reverse strand, counting down.
GGAGGAGAAAAAGAGAGAGCAGGAAAGAGGGATAGGGTGAGGGTGAAGGGGAGTAACCTGATCTCCATCCTGATAAAGCCAAATTTATTTTGGAGGGTAACAGAAACAGCTCCGTGTCACCACGCAGATCTACAGGACTGGGGAGACGAGGAATGGCTGAGCCCCACACTGTCAATGTGAGTAAATGAGGGAAACCTGTAGAGTGGGTAGCAGGAGGTACGCTTTAAAACACAATGTCGGATTAGAAACGAGTGACTACATCACAGCAGTGTCGATGAGAGTACAGAAAAAAATAGACGAGAAAAGATAGAGGATTGAATGACTAACTGAGGAATATACATAGACAACTTGAACCAGCATGATTAACGTGACATAACAGAACATGCACACGGGCAGCTGCTGTTTGCTGGAAGCTGGAATCAACATAAATCACACGGCAGCTAACAATCATGATCACATGGACAAATTGGCGTTGTCAACTGAAAATGTCACATCAATGAAATCACAGTTTTTTGAGGCATACACCCAAAGCACACTGTCATCAGACTTATTGGTCTCTGGGGCCTGGGTGGTTTCTAAGTGTTTGGGTGGGGTGAATGTGCCTTTGGGGTTGAGCCATTGGGTGTTTGACTTGTTGATCTAGTCTGTGTTGTTGGCGCTGTCAATGTTTTACTAGGATTGGGGTTGACTTTTCTGCGGAGAATGACTTCATGTGTAAAGACAGCAGTCTAAACAAGAGCAGCATCACTCAGATTGTCTGTCTGACCCAATAAAGAACAGACTGGATGAAAAACAGGGCGCGCACTCATACAGTAAGTTGAACTTGGCAGTGTCCATCCAAAGGGACTGCCCTGACCTACATCTTACTGTCCATAGTTTCAGACAGCTAACAGTAGGCTAAGCCGTACTTATGCACAACATTACAGACACCTACTGCAGCTTAAAGGATGCTGGTCCAGTGCCATTAGTACGGTGTTAATACAGCTGTTGGAGCTAGAAAATGAAGACGGCACATTTGCTTGTGTGAATTAAACACAAAGATGGTCAGGGAACACACTGTATTTAGGGCAGTTTTTACAGACGTTCAGCCCTGATCCCTGTGTCCTTAATGCACTGTCCGGCCCACCAGAGTCTTCTCAAATTAAGGACTGGTTTTTACAGTCAAACCTGGATCAGACTGCTTGGTCTCTGCGGGTCAGAGGGATCAGACAGATTCAGACGGACTGAATTTAATTGACATATGCCTGGGACATAGAGAGAACAGACGGTAAGCACTGTGCCTCATGTGTCTGTCAAAAAGCCACATTTTCTTGTTTCTGTCAAGCCTGAGTTGTAGAGAGATAAAACGATAGGAGAGGTTTATACAGAGAGAGAAGAATGGATGAAGGGGGTGAATGCACGGAGGTTGGCAGATTGTAATTAGGTCCCGCTTTCGACTGGCCAGTCAGTCTGGGTTACCTTGGCAACAACAGACACAGCTGGGTGGTATAAGGGGATGTATGGAATGTAGAGGTAGTGATTTCTTTACATAGTACAAGCTGGCAACACAACAACACAAACACTCATGAGAATACAGTGAAAAAGATGCTAGGAAATTTAATGCTGCATGTCTGTTTTGTCAATAGACGGGATGATGTACGTGAATAATCGCTCATTGCATGGTCATGCTAACGTGATGTATGTGCATGTGCTGTTCAGTCACATGAGCGAGTCTACGTGCGTTAGGTCATGGTTAACACTACTTGAGAACTATTACCCGGGTGTGTGTGTGTGCACCTTGCTCGAGAACAGATAAGAAAGTCTTACAGAAAGAGATATAAAACAAGAGAGGGAGAGCACATGGTTGTACTCGCTATCATAACTCAATAAAACTTTTATCTTACAAGTGTAAGTGCAAAGTTCACCTCTGTTTCTCAAGAACAGACTTTGAAAGTTGGGTTGTTTTCGCCAAACAGACAATGTGCATTGTAAACTCGAGTCTGAAACCTTTCTCTCTGTGTGTCTGGCCGAAGAGGAATCCATTAAACTCCCACAGAGACAGGCACAGCAAAGCTCACAAGGCTTACACAGGCACTATTGTCCCGCCATCAGACCACCATTGTCTCCGTGTGTGCATGCATGTGCATAGTTATTGAATCGTGCACCAGTGTGTGCAAGGTCTCTGTTAGTGTATATAAGCATGGGAGTTTATGTACGCATGCATGATGGCATGCCGGTATGTCTTAGGAGAGGGAGATCACAGAGTTCAGGGTCAGTAGACTCAAAAAAATAACACGCACTGATGTTAAAGTGTGTATGTTTTAACAGTGAGACACGGCTAGAGAAATACAGCAAAAGAGAGAGAGAGAGAAAGCAAACATTTAGAGATTGAATAAATGTTGATATGGCCTGCAAAAAATGTTAAAAATCCATGTAAAAACAGAGTTTAAACAGAACGGTCTGTTTAAATATTATTGCCATAGTACCATAGAAGAAAGAAAGAAAGACCTTTTATCTTATCACACATTAAAAAGGTGACATCATGCCTGCTGATGAGGTGGGTCACTGATACTACACTATTTACATCATCCAGAAACATTACTCCTGTTCACCTCACCACCTGCTCTGTGTTCCTTCAGCTGAGTCAACCATCAACGTGCTAGAGTGTCCACTCCTGTGTGATGCCATGGTGTGGTCAGCATTATTCCAGGCACGGAAACTTGAAACCTCCTATTTAGCGCCACAGTCTATGATACTGGATTTGTATTACCACCCTTTTATACCTGCTAATTGTAGCTTGTCTGTTCTTGTAGGCTTAGTCTTTGTTATTGGGGGTTTGATTTGGTTTCAGGAGACAAGAAGACTGAGCTGAGTAAACAGTGAAATGCAGTAAATTTAGGAGGCAGGACCTGCTGAGAATCCTACAGAGAAGTGCAAATTTCTTTTATTACACAGGGTCCTTTTGCCACAATACCCAAGGCCACAGTAAATGACTTGGTGCTTTTGCGGCATAGAAATGCTGTTCTCAACCATCATCATTATGAAACTACTGACGACATTTTACATTCAAAAACTATGTCATGTTTTCATCTTTCTCATATGTTACATGATATAGCAGTTCTGCTTTTTGTGAAGCGTATCATCTGTATGCTAATTATGAGGCTGGCCCCAGCGGTGGTCCAGCCTAGCTTAACATAAAGACTGGAAACACAGGGAAAGAACTTGTGTGGCTCTGTCCAAAAATAACAAAATCTGATCACCAGTATCTCTAAAGCTCACTAATTAATTCCCAGGCTAACAACTACGTTTTTTCCAGTCTTTATGCTAAGCAAAGTGTCATATTTAGCATACAGGCATGAGAGTGGGATCGATCTTCTCATCTAGCTCACAGCAAGAAAACGAATAAGTGAATTTCCCAACATGACAACCTCAAAATGTCTATTTCTTTAAATATATACCGGATAATTAAAATCTTTAGTTTGTTGGTTATTCAAAGAAAACAGAGCTCAAATGACACTCTTCAGATTCTTTCAGGGTAAGAATACAGAGTTGTAGTATATCTATGTCCTGTAAGTGTGACACTGCAGGAACCAGTGTGGCCCAGCTCTCAATTCTAGCTAAGAGGGTATGAAAGGCTCTGCATATCTCTTCCCTGTCCTCCCCATCATCTTACACACCCATCAGTCACCCAATCTCTGTTTGGGTCCGCTGCCATTTCCTCATGCCACAGAGCTCTCTGTGGCTGTCAAAACTCTGTTTGTTCCTGCTCAGTGATAGATCTGAGCAGAATTCTGTTTGTGTCCAAAGGGAAACAATTAGATCAGTGTATGTGTGTTTGTTTGCATGGGCTGGTGGGCTCTGTGTACCAACGTGTGAAGAGCAGGCGTTCAAGGCCATCACTGAACAAACTCATTAACTGACCATTTGTCAGGCCTGAGACAGGGCCAAACAAGATATAAAGAAAAGAGAGTAGAGGCAGATCTGAGATTAATGTGGGAGAAAGAAAAAGAGAGTGGAATTCAAAACAGACCGAGACAAAGTTTGCTTGGGCTTAATAATTATTGAACTTTGCTGATCACTTTGTCAGGAAATCCTTGTCTTTTGAGTCAGCAGTCACAGCGGATGCTAACACATGCACACAGACTTGAACACACAGTTCAGATGCTCGTGTGATATTACAAATAATATGCATATGATGTTATACATGATGGACTTGATTGTACTAAGATCCGATGATAATGTCAAATGAACTGTGACAACAACCATCATAGCCTCAGCTTGCTGAGTCTGAGTCTGCAGCTTTTCAAGTGCAATTTCACTCTCTTTGAGTCGAAAATGATGGTAAAACAAAAGCAAAAGAAATCCCAATATTAGGGATTAGAGATTAAAATTCTTTTCAAGTTGGGTGATGTAGCCTCCTATTTTTCAAATAATACACACACGTCTATTCCCTTAAACAAACATTTAAATATTAATGTTCTATTGCACCAATAAGGGAAAACCCATGAAAAATGGTGCTAAAAGTGCCAATTCATTCATTTATTTCCAATTGCAAATTAACAAGTAAAAATCTGATCTTTGTGTAAGTTATCTTATTGCCACCACTGCCGAGCTAATTATAAAAGTTATTGTCATCACAAAATTGATGTCTGATTCAACAGTCTTCTAACATGTGTTTGATAATTATATGATAAAATAATTATATGAGTCAAAAAGTACAGAAACACTACATGGAATATCTAATTCCTGTTACAACCTTCCATCACTAAAATGCAAATCTGCTCTTGCTTTGTCTATACACAGACAATAATACACAGTAGTCAAGTGGTAAAGGTCTTTTTCACAGCAACAGTTTTACTTTCCATGGTAAGCACAGTTGTGACTAATCACATTAACAACAACCTCATTCTATTCAAGTGTATTGTATTTAGCTATTATAAGACAGTAGAAAATGCACAGGTGTAAATAATTAAATTAACAATGACTGGATTTCAGTTATTTTCAGTTTCAGGGTCCTGGTATTTTTCTTACTAAAACACTCAATTTAACTCAATAAAACACAACACATTTGTCAGTTTTGCTATTGCTACATAGCCAACGTTAGCATTTACAGCTGTTTACTTAACAGTCTAGAAGAAATGTTTCGAGTTAAGCATCAAACTTCATTCCTTTACCCCGCCAAGAGCTGTCTCCAAAGAAGGAAAGCAATGCCAATCTTAACTCTTGTCTACTCTATTCTACTCTATTTCTATCACTTCTTTTCTTCTATTGAAGTTAGCATGCTAACCTGCTAGCCCCAGTCTGGCTGGACCACCTCGTCATGTTCTGATACTGAGTCACTGTAATGTCCAGTCAGCCCTGAAGAAGTAGCGCTGCTCAGGGAATGCATGATAACCTCTTGTATTGTAAATGCAAGTGACCAAAGATCTTGGGATAACTACTAAGTAACCAGTTGTTAATGTTAATGTTTGCTATGTAGCAATAGGAAAACTTTCAAATAGCTTCTTTTGTTAATGTTATTAATGCTAACACCTGTGCTTTTCATACTATGCCAAGTCAAAATGTCTGCTGTGAAAAAGGCAGAAAGGAAAAAGCAGGCCCCATACTGAAAAGATAGTGGTACTGTAAAATATGTATGTATGGTAGTTGAATATCTTGTTAATTACCAAAAGAAATAAAAAGATGTGACTATGACCAATAAATAATTAGTGAAACTGCATTGGAGATTAATATAAGAAAAACCCACAATAATATCAGATATTTATATTAGCCTGTCAGAACTGAACAGAACTGAAGCTCAAGGCCACTCACCATTTTGCACTGACTTGCAATGAAAGAATCTTCTGTAGAGGAGATGAAGAAAAAAATCTAATTCCTCACTGGCAGTGGCCTCAGTAGAGCATGATTCAATACAGCCATCAGACATGTTGTGTTTTGAGTAATGGGCACAACAAATCTCAGTTTTTCCCACCACAGAGCTCTGGCTGTTGCCGTCATTATCACCTCACCTACATATAAACAATGACTAGATAAGTCCAGGCATGTTTGCTGAGGAACGGTGCAAGTGATTGTGGGAAATGTAGTATATGACTAACTGAGGCTGAATTAGTTTGAAGAAACCAAAAAAAAATTAACATTACAACCATGTGTGTGAACAAAGTATGAAGAGAAAGAGATGTGCGTAAGCGCACGTTTGTCAGAGGAAGACGTCACTTCTGTGCCGGCATGTCCAGATGTTTCCAGATTATTATTTTCCTCTCTCTATCCCTCCATCCATCCCTCGTCCATCATCCTTCGCCCTTCTGTCCTGCCCCACTGACTTACTGCTGTTGATATGTGTAATCCCCACCTTTTATCTCCTTTCTCCCTCTGCCATGTCTTCATTATGTATTTGTCTGTCTATCACTCTTCACTTTTAATCTCTTCTCTGATTCAAGTGGTACTTTTGGACTTGTCATATATAACTCTTCTGGAGGGCATGGTTGTATTTATAGCCTGTAAACTAGAATGGTATAAACCCCTGTCAGACATGTGTGTTAATATGCTGTTGATGCCAAAATGAATCAAGGACAGCCTGCAGGATGTGTGTTAATGAGGTGTTTGGATTCATTGTACTGTACTATGTGTGTCATGGAGTTTATGTGTGTGTGCCTCGGCTCTGTGTTGTTTTATGTGCGTCTGTCTATGGGAGCATGTTACAAGAACTATTATGTTTGTCCTTAGTAAAGACCTGAGGGGGAACATGGGCTCAAATCTCCTGCAGTGCATTAAATCACATCAAAATTTCTGTATAATTAACATGTTCTTCATGCATAGCCAAAAATAGATATGTTCAAATTAATAACATGTGTATCCCTGATAAAACTTAAAGTTTGGAGACCTATTTTCATGAACCAGCACACAAGGAGAAGGATAGTTTAGTTCAGGATAGTCATTAGTATTTCCAAGTATTTCATCATCAGGTCAAAATTAAATTTTTGACCTGATGATGATAGTTAAAAAGTTAAGGTTGTTGAAGTTCATCTGTGGGGGCATACATGTCTGAACCTCACCTTGTGCCAATCCATATAGTCTCATAAAGACAAACATGCCAGCCTCAGGGCTTTAGGAAAAGTCAGAGGATCATCCATGAATGTCTGGACCAAAATGGTGGACTAACAGTCCGACAGATTGTCATTACCATCCCTAGAGCCTCATCACTTGGGTGGCTAAAAACAACTACAGAGTATCAACAAAACAGCAACAACAAAACCATTACATGCTTCACTAACATGATCTATTGCTGGGCTGTTATACTTTATTGTGACTGTGTGGGTGGACCAATTAAATTGGTATCTCTGTGTGCAGCACTCAATTTCAAAAAATGTGAATGTACAGAACCCAAAACATGGATATACTTCCTCTCAGACAACATCCCTGAGGGCAGATCATATCCTTCTGTGAGCCGAAATTACATTTCTGGAAACACTGAAATATTTATCACCATGTTATCTGTGTGTAATGATGCACATCATCAGGCTTTTAGGCAAAGATGATGACTGACACAGTATCCAGATGTGCATTTCCATCTGAAATGGCAACACCATAAAATGTGATGTGTCTGAGCTTTATGTAACATAGCTGATTAAATATGCTATATTTGGTTGATGGTTCTTGATGTGCACAATAATAATAATTACTGACAAAACAAAGGTAATGAGGTCATTAACTGCATACACTCACTGTTGTACATAATTATCACGCTTGTATGACTAATAAAGCTATTTTTGTATTGCATGAAGCGGTTTAAAAGAGGAGATGTTTGTTGAACTGATGCAATTCCAGCAACCCAGCATTTTCACATAAGGATGGACTGAGGATTGGAGTGGAACCGAGTGAATGTGTCCGGTGTGACACCTGGATGTTATTGAGACCTTCTCTCTTCAAAATCCTGAAAACCCAGAGGCGCTGTAGAAGTACAGAAGTTTGGTATGCACAAAAACACCGAAATACTTTTTGTGTATCTATTTTGCAATAGCCCAGTACTAGTTTTACAAGGGTAACACTGGATGAGGCAAGTATAACTTTGCATTACAAATCAGAGGTTGCAGATTAGAAGTGAATACCTGTCCTTCAGCTGTTGCCTTCTGGATGGATATGAAAGGGAATATTCTCAGATATCTTGTCAGCAGCTGGAGATAAGAAATATCAGTAAGAATTACCTCATATTGTAGCACAGTACACATGAAACTGCTGATGAAAGGATGTCTGTGAAGGTACAGTAAAACAGACAAGCATAAAATACATAAAAGAGTTTATGTGATTTTGAAGAGTCTTTGTTTTCCAGTGCTATACAGTACGGGAGTGTGAGGAGGAGAAAGAAGCATTTTTTAAGATATTTGGTGGTGAAATTGCAGTGGTGGTGCAAGCAGCACTTATAATGTGGCACGTGTGCAGGCAGAACACAGTTGCCTCTTCACTCATGTATATATTATATTTAATTTGTGACCAGCATGAAAGCAGGGCCACAGAGCCCAGAACAGAAATGAAGCATCAGCAGAAGTGTTTCTTTTGAACCCAGTAGTACACACTACAGAATAATCCTCGCAAACAAAATATGAACCGTTGTTTTTGTGAGTGTTATGAGTTATAAGTGTTTTCTTTTTTTTCTTTTTTTTTGGAAAGCAGCTTGTAGGGAAACCAATGTGCTGCCAACAACAAGCTGCTCACTTGTAAAAAGGAGAATTACACCTGATGACGCTGTCAAAACTCACATTTACAGTGATGAATCTGGAGAGCATTTCACTGAGATTTAATGAGCAACCATTAGGCTAAAATGTACTGCAGGCTGAGCATCAAGGGACCTGATTTAAAAGATCAAAACAGGGGTTATGTTTGACTGATTGTGAAGGGGCACAACATTAGATAACATAGCCATACACTGGATAATGCATGAGTATGTTATGTAGTTCATTACTACCGCATTGTTGCTGAAAATAATGTCTGTAATACATTCGACCTCTGGGTCAGTGGTACTATAAGGTAGTGCATTATTTTAATGAGACAGTACTGACAAGATAAGGACAGGCTCAATCTATATTATGAAATGCTGTGACCTGAATGCACACGTTGGCTGTAGAGGTTACATCTACTGTACCAGCAGAGATTTACCACAATAATATCTGTGTTATACAATTGTCATCATAATACTTTGCTTTGCATTGTCATGATCTAAACAGTTGGTGTATTTCTGGCATCTGACTGATGTAAAGGGTCAAAGGTCAGGGCAGAGCAGGGCAGAGCAGAGCAGAGCAGCGAAAAAGCCTACAGGCTCAGTTATGAAACCACTGGATCATAACGAGCCATAGGCTTCAATGAAATCCCATTATGAAGAAACAACTAGCATAAGCATTTTATTGGATTTATGCAGGTCGTTAAAGAAAATGTATCTAAATATCTGTAATTCGTTTTTTCCCTAGAAAAAAATATTAGATCTCCATTTTGTAAATTTTAGTTTTCTAACATCTGGCATTTATCCTCACATGACAAAATCTTGACCTCAATAACACATCTTTATTTCAGAAAGTACAGAGGGCACAGATTATGGGTGATACAGCTCGAGATAATCCTGAGAAGATTTTAAATTCAGATCTTGAGGGTTGATATGAGGTAACTTACCCCCACAAAATGAGAGGGTGGTCTGGGACATAAGAAGAACAGCTTTGAGAAACTCAACATGAAGCTCCCGCAACATTAAACCAATGTTGATTTGTAATTACATGAGATAAGAAGATGAGTGGAGGTTTAGTGCATGTCTTGACTAAATGAGAGAGGTTATTTGTGTTCCAGGGGGCATGGGGATGATACACTCATTTTACAAGCTTAGGCCACTGCGCTGTCTGCTCAGAGCATCAGGGCCATGGGAGGATGCTTCCCTCGTTCCCACTGTAGTACCATGTGCTAACAAATACACGTGTAATTAAGCATACAAACAAATACACATGAGCATGTGCATGTACACGTGTCATGACAAATTTACAGAATGTTTTTTTTGCTCTTCAGTTCTTGTTAGTCACCTAAAATGCGCAGTAACCTACATTGTCATGATGCAGGTTACAGCCTGGGAGATGTTCAGTAATCAGTGTCTGTTAATGTGTGAAACAGAGAGGCTCTGGCAGATAAGCTTATACTGTGTCAACCAGAATGCTTTGATTTTAGATCCGATTTTCCTGCAGCTTATGCAGCTGAGACATTTGGAACAACAGGAAATGATGCAGTAAAATTTAAATTTGAAAAGACACTAAGAGACGAATGAAGAATAAAAGACAAACATAGAGGACAGCTGAAGTTAAAATGACAAATGGCCTGGCAAAATGACAGTACCGTCAGCATCGTCTCCTCAAAACTCAACTGACAAACAAGCATCTCCGTGAATTTTAGAGTTGATGGATTGAATTAAGAATGAATGAAAGAGGGTGATAGAGTAGTATGTGTGCTGCTAAAACCACTTTGTGCCCTGAAATCACTCCTTGCTGCAGAAAGTGATAAGGTTTTTTAATTAACTCCGAAGACCTGGGGTTCATTTAAAAGCATATTGCAGCGGCAAGCAGCTTGATTATGTCGGGAAAAACATGAATGCTAAATGACAGATTTTCAGTTTAGTCGCATATGTAGCCTGCGCTTATACATGTCATTTCCATCTAGACATACAGTATGATGTCATTCCACTGCTGATAAGCATCATTCCAACTAGACAAGCAATTCAAAGTTCAAAGTTTCATGCGACTTCATCACTGTAAAATAAAGCCAACAGAGGACACAAGAACAGTAGCTTTAAGAACTTGGGAGTTGCTGCAAATGAAAACCAGTATTTAACAGTAATTAAACAAATGTGAGATAAAAACGTGGACCACATTGGTCAGTGTATCACAGTCTTTTGAGAGCTGCTTCAGTAAGACACACACACACAAACACACACACACACACACACACACACATACATTGTTACAGTGTCCCACTAGGACAGCCTGTTACTTTTTTCCTCATTAATTCCCCTATTTGGCCAAAGGAGGACTCAGCAAGTTGCAACGTGCTCACAGCCTCAGTCACGCTCATCAGCTCATGTTTTTGGCCAGACATTTGTTTCAAAGTCACTGGGCATTTGAGAGACTTGTGCAGATAAAAAGTGGAAATGGGACTCTTGGAGAAAAAAAAAGAAGACTTCTGCTTTTTATGCAGGACAGAAAAGTAGACAAGTCAAAATGAGACACATAAGAGATTAAGAGGAAATCTAGGGACAAAACAGCAGCTAGACGACATGCCATATGCCCCATGGCACGTTATCCACCACTTCAGTCAGGCCTGCACTTATGTGCACCCCGTGGATTTTCAAAGCTCAACTTTAGCCAAACAACAAGTTGAACATTAAGCTTTTTATTTTGCTCCTAATATCCAGATGAATAAATGGGACATGAACAACTGAATTTTTCAGAGGCTCATGTGGATTCACAGTAATTCATAGAGAAAAAAAAAGGTTTTCTGTACGAGCTTAAAGTGATACATGATGCCTTTTTAGTACTAAACACTAACCTCAAACCTTTAAAAGCAGATGCTTTAAAGGAATAGTTTGGTATTTTGGGAAATATGCGAGACCTCAGAGTTGCAAAAATGGCAAGTTGTGAATTAAACAAACAAGATATAACATGTTAATTCGTAAGCTGTAAAGGTGCTGGTAGCCATATTTTTTAACTTTGGACGGTCAGGCTAGCTGTTCCCGCTGCTTACAGTCTTTGTGCTAAGCTAACCGACTCTACATAGCTCCAGTGTAAATGCACAGATACAAGAACGATATTGATTTTCTCATCTACTTCTTGTCAAATAAGTGAATAGCATTGTCCAAAAATGTTTAACTATTCCTTTAAGACAACATACCTTTCAAATTTTGGTGGAACAATGACGTGATGATGCTGGAGGAGTGATTAACAAAGTTTCTGTGAAGATACTGTTTTATGACTTTTTTACATTAAAGCCACCTTTCAAGTTTACAGAGATGTATTTTGGTTTAGAATCATTTTATATACTATAATGTAAATTTGCATAATATTTACTTGAATGAAATGCATGGAAATTTCCACATTTAAACAAGTAAACAGACATTTGTCACATTCCCATGTTGGCGAGCATCTGCATGTAGTTATATACCAGAGAATCATTTCTGTCACCCTGACCTGACATTTGGGTTGTTAAGTAAAGATATTTTGTTCTTCACGTGTGGCATGAATCAATGAATAAATGCATGAATTATGGAACAGCGGTCATACTGAGTGCTGCAGGTGGTTGTACTGTACATGTACACGTGTGCTGCATGTGTTAAATCTGAAGACCTCACATGAGAACAAATAACACAATATGTCCAACTTGGCTTAATGGCAGCCCTGGGTGTGTGTCAGTTTCTGTATGTGTTTCAGTGTTTGTGTGATGCACATGTGAACTTATGTAGAGCAGAAGGTTGTGTGAGGGCGGGTATATGTGTGTGTGTGTGTGCATGTGTGTGTGTCACGTCTATGACGACAGTAATGATTCAAACAGGCTCGTCACATATGTCTCACTTACCATGTGTCATTTAATGGTGCCAGTTTTATGTGTGCGTTATTTACATATTGTTAGTGTATTACAGAAATCAGATGACCTTTGAAAAGTTTTATCGTACAGCTAAATAATTCAGAATTGTTATTGGTATTCTGTTTTGGTAGTTACCGGTCTAATTTGTAGTCTTTTATGCATCACTTTCAAGAACCTCTGTCTATCTAAGTTAGGAATTTGACTTAATGATTGATTTTGTTATTGTTAGTTAAGTGATTCTAATTGAAGCACAGGCCTTACTGTTGTGTTCACAACAATGATCCAAGTAAAAGTGACAACCTGTCATCAGCAGAAAAAAATAATTACCTCAGCTGGAAAAGTTCATTCTTGACCTTGAAAATAGGATTTTGATAGAACAATCCCAACTCAAGACCCTCTTACTTGCTTTTTCTGGTGCTTTCAGTCATAGCACATGGTCATCATGAGTAGATGGAGTTTGCTCAGTCGTCATGGAGCTGTATCTGTTGGCATGCAATATCAGTAGGCCTACATGTTTTGATTTCATCCATAGCACTTTTAGAACTTCTGTGTTGGTTTACAGTTAAACCTGAAATTCATCCATTGATGAAGACCATGTAATACAGTGAAAGGTCTGAAAAAAACAGCAAATGGACCTTGAGTTTTTGGTAAAGAAAAAAAAAAGAAATTACCTAAACGTAATTACCTACCAATTTAGAAGCCAGGAAGGTGGCTCTTTACATTTGGCTCACAGACTTCGTCTTTAAAGAGATGAGAGACGTACCAACAATCAGTCCCAGGAAAAACATACAAAAAAAGACACAGACGTCATATGGCACAGATAGGACAGTATTGTGTGGGCTCCTCCCCGCATGTGTCACCTAAACAGGCACAACAACTTGTTGTTGTTGTCATCAGTAATACACAAACTCCAGAATAAAGACTAGAAGCCGTCACTCCGGAAATCTTATAATCTGGTGATTAGAGGATAAGAACAGAGGACGTGACTGGTTTAACCACACAGCTTCACCGCACTGATTAATCAATTAGATCTAAATCCATTAAGTCTATCTGATACCTTGTCTGACCTTAAGATCAGTTCCAAGATACAGTGTGATACACACACAGAGACAAGAACAAACACTCTTTAATATTAATGCACACATTTGGACAAAATCACTCAAATATGCACAGTCACACACAACACAGGCGTCTGTAATGATGGAGTAACGATGCACTAACCTTGGGGTTGACACACACCTCAAATATATACAGTACTGAGCATGTGGAAACAGTCACATATGTCACAGTGCACTATATGTAAACTCTATGCTTTTCTATGAGCTGACAAACCGCACTGGGATGAGCTGGAGGATCAAATTACACTTTCAGTTTACATATTTACTCTGTAGTCTTGAGAGTTTTATTAATGAGTCCTTCATCTCTACTTAATTTTCGCACAGTGTTAAAGTACATGTGTACTGAATAGATGTGTATGTCAGACAGAGAGACAGAGTAAATATAACCCTCCCATCTGTCAGGCTCTGTACAGATGCTGTCTCAGAAATAGAGGATTAGTGCTAAACTTAGAGAAGAGGGGGACATGTGATGAGAGGACGAGGGGAGAGCCAGGCGGTGACTAACACCAAAAGCATAAATCTGGGGGCGACTGACAGCGTCAGAGCAGCCGTTCAGAGGGTGGATGAGAAAATGAAGGGCCAAACACATTGCATCCATGTGAGGGATACGAAATTGGGGAGAAGGGAAATGTACAAATAAGGAAGATGGGTTGAGATAGAGGAAAACATTGAACATTCCCTGTCTATGAAGTAATATCTTATCAAAGCTTTAAATACGGTTTGGTTAAAAATATCAACTGCATAATAAAGTCGCAGCTGTGTGGTTGTTGGTCCGTAGGGAGTTGATGTGTTCCTACCTCCTTGAATATTTTGAGAACCTATAATCACAATGTCATTTGTTTTACACATGTCAGATAGAGACACAACATTACACTGGAAGGCTGATTGCCTTTTCATGCCTGGTGGCCAAACTCTCCAGCGAGAAGCTTGTGGGCTGTTCACATATCGCACTGATATGCTGCTCATAGTGCGACTATATGAAAGGGTGTGAAAGATGTCTGCAGACTGCAATACCTTATATATGTATATATATATATATATATAAATATAAACATATACAGCCAGCTCTGTATAACGTCAAACAAGACAGGTGTTGTCTGCAGTAAAGAGTAAGAAAAAAGTGTTTACAGTAGAGCTCCAGCTGCAACTGCAGTTTGAGCTGTTCTAGGTGGCTCTCTTGTCAGTGTCTGCCCAGCCTTATTGGGACTTTCAACACTCATAATTCTTAGTTATTATCGTTTTTTTTTTTTTTATTAATTTCTCAGTTATTCCTCTCTTTATTCCAAAGAACTGACTGTTGATTTTTTCCATAAACAAATACAAATCCCTTCCTGTTCACAAGAAGACTTTCCCAGGAAAGGTACAAGTTTATCAGAAATGTAAAACATAAGATTTTTTCCTAAAACAGTTAATGAGTTGAGTTGTTGAATTAATATGGAAAAGGAAAAGCAGAAATGTATTTACCATAGATTATTACTTCAATCTTACCTCACCATGAGGTTTGCGAAATGGAATGATCGGCATCAGTGATCAGTGATGAAATTGCATTGCATTTTTAAAACCTGCTGAGATCCCTGCGAGAGAATAAAGAACAAGAAACAAGTTTTAAGTGTTTTCTTTTGATTTAAAATCCAAATAAAAACATAGGAAAGCACCAAACTGGCTGATAAATTTCACATTTTCTGTACATGACCTTTACAAATCTGTTGGAGGAATCGCTGTAGTACGGGGGAAGGTTTACCTCCATCAATCAGTTGATCCACCACACCTGAGTTTAATCAGCATGCAGGCTTAATGATGAAGCAGCTGGACGAGATGGTTTTCTGAATGTGGCCTCAGGTGCAGCAACGTGACATGAGTGACTCAGCAAGCTTTCACCTTCTGTGGCTCTGGAGAGTTGCTGCATCACTCAGTGCACGCATGCACGCACACACACACACACACACACACACACACACACACACACACACACACACACACACACGAATTCCCCAGTCTTACATGCCCACCACATACATGAGCATCAAACACCATGTGCATACATGTTGACGCAGTCAGCCCTTATGTTCAGTGCAATGCCTGGAACAAGAAAAGAACATATTATTCAAGGCTCATCAGTTGAATTAACGTGCAGGCAGAGAGGCGTGTTCACGTGGCAAGGAGCAGGCTTTGTAAACTGGAGCCATAAGGCCGGGTAGGAGGGCTTCCCCTGCCTCGCTACGCCAGTCACAGGACTCATCACCACACAGACGTGACTGAGGGAATGTGGGGCGCAGGCTTCGTGTCCACACAGGGGGGATCATCTGTTTCGTATGTAATGTGGTCTTTTTGCTTACGTATCTTTGGGTGTGTTGGAGATGGATGGGTGTAGGGAGGTCTGAGGGGAGGGGTGGGCTTCCAAAGTATGAAGACCATATGTTAAAATAAAACTACAGTTTATTACAACCAGCAAAGCGCAGGCCATTGATTGTATGGGTTCCAAAAACATGGTCCTCACCAAAGTTATTTGTGAATGTGGCAACGTCACCAATGGGGCAACAGGCATGAGCTGTCAGATGATACAAGTTGTATACAAGAGTTAGAAGAATATTTAAAACATCCACTACAGCTCACAGC
Source organism: Seriola dumerili (assembly GCF_002260705.1). Lineage (NCBI taxonomy): Eukaryota > Metazoa > Chordata > Actinopteri > Carangiformes > Carangidae > Seriola > Seriola dumerili. The sequence goes on along the minus strand of NW_019174513.1, from coordinate 312,721 downwards.
CTGACCTCCTGGTCCAACTTTGACCTATGCTCATAGTGTAATTGTGTGCACTATGTGATGAGGCATTAGCAACGTCATTACAGACTCACTTTTTTTTCTCCATTTTTAGAATACTTTGTTGGGTACAGTGTTATCATAATCAGTGAGGCAAACAGACAAACAAACAAACAAGCAAAATGTGTGTAAACATGTACCCGCTTAGTGTTCTTTGCTTCTTTGAGGGGTCGGTCTTGGGCTACAACACTTATGTTTATAACTTACAGTAGAATAAGGTTGAGCTTTTGGGCAGTTTTGATATTGGTGTTAAAATTCATAATACTTTCAGTTTAAGACGAGACTGAAGGTTAGCCATACAGTGCAGACAGTTGGAGTCAATTGTGACATCAGTGGTTCTTACAAAAGGACAGAAAAAGTGTGTGTGTGTGTGTGTGTGTGTGTGTGTGTGTGTGTGTGTGTGTGTCTGTGTTGCAGATATTGGTAGAACAAGCCTATTGTAAACAGCTTTGTATTTACAAGCCTGCCCGTGCATAACATTCGTTTCTCGGTAAAACAAACACAATCAGAGAGGGGAGGAATTTTTCTCTTCAGCATGGCTGGTTGTGATAAATGAATGCAGATAGAAAAGCTGCCTTCAGGACTGGAAGACGTTGAGTTTCAAAAGTCATTTGCTGAATAGATAGTTGTTGCATAATTTTTTACTGCTCAGTGTGTGAGAGTACAGTCCTTGGTGTCCACAGGCACATTCCCACCTTTGGGGAGTCAAAACTATCCCTCCTACATAGACTCTCCTGCTTCAAAACGCTGCAAATAAACAGTTATATCATAATTCAGTAAAATAAATCTGCATGTTTAATCCCAATGACTCCAGTTACACAATGACCATTGTGGCTTTAATAGAGTTATGTATTCAGATAAGGGATTACAAGGCAGGGGCACTAGGGAGCAGCACCTCTTCTCACCAAAGCTGTGACTGAACAGCAGCACCAAGTGGTCAGCACCAGCTCCTGCAGCATGGATTTGTAGCAGGCCTCTGATTTATTATAAACCACAAGTTATATCATGTATGCTGGAAACTCTGGCCCTTTCACCCAATTTGATTTTCATACTTTGTTTGAGTCATTCACCTTTTTGTGTATCCAGATGGGGACGCATGAACAGAAAGTGAAATTAAGATGTGTTCATGATTCTCACCCTATATTCTTGGTAATGGGTCTGAACCCAATAGCAGCAGGAAGCTGGATGAAGAACAGTGATCTGAGATCAGTAAGGGCGGGGATGTTTCAACTATTAAAATTTGCAACAAAAATGTCTGGGAACTTGATGTCAGCCTCAAATGAGTCAGGGTGATTCTCAGAAAGCAGACTTCATTTTGGCAGAATATGGTTTGTTGGGTGGTGTCACTCATGTTATTCATCCCTCAGGTTGACTTTTCAAATACCTTCCAAAGTCTGAATCACTGGCTGGATCCTCTTCCACTGTGCTGGTGATGCGCCTGTTTCCAGATGGAAATGACGATACTTTTTGGAAACATTAGAGGAGCAAGATGATAAAAACCTGTTATACAGTACCAGTCCAAACTTTGGAAACACAAGGTGTCCAAACTTTTGACTGGTACTGTACATTGTATTGTTAATAAAGCGAACAACTGGACCACATACCTCTGTATCCGATGGAAAGCCAATTTTAAATGTAATAAAGCAAAAAGAAAAAAAAAATCTACAATGCTGTGAGTGTTCGGGAAGCAGAAATCACAGTACAGTTTTTGGACTGGACAAGAAAGATAAATGTGTGTATGATGTCAAATGTCAGGAAATTGCTACAATTTCCTAAAGCCCACATTGACATGTTGACATTACTTGTTTTGTCTAATATTTTACAATACTGTGCCCAACTTTCATTACATTGCCACTTCGTATCTTTCATTGACCAACTTTCGTTTTTCAAAATTGTACATCTGCCAACTTCCTCCATCTCTACCTCTTCATCTTCCATCTCTCTACCTTACCTTTATCTGTCCATCTTCTTCCTCGTGATGTCCCGTCATAGAATAACTCCACACGTATGACAAAGACCTGTTGCATAAGATCACAGACAGTGAGCCTGGCTGCGCTCATACATCAGCAGCGGCTTTATCCCGCCATCAGCCAGTCCAGACATACAGGTACACACTCCCGACATGTCCCATTGTCATTCAAATGTTGGGCTGGTGATTGAAGTGCTTATCTCTCCTAATCGGAGCGTGTAAAGGTATTACTGCTGAGGGAGAGCGTCGCCACACCAACTTTGATATGGAAAATCACATCTGTGAGCTCCCAAACAACATTATCTACAGAGAACTGAATATACCAGGTAAAACCTTTCCTGCAACCCCTCCATCTGTTGTCTTGGATTAGCTCCATGCTTATTGCCTTTTTTTTCAGATCCTCAAAGACAGAGAGAGCAGGGAAGGTGACGGGGTGGGCAGGGGGTGGGGTGGGGTGGGGTGGTGGTGGGGGTGGTGGGGGGGTTGGAAAAGGGAGGCAAATAAAGAGCCGAACACACATCTTGTTAAAAGTAAGATTTGTAAGCTTATTATTTTGTTATCATGATCATTGTTATAACCTCTGTTATGGTTTGTTCAGTTTACAGTTTATTTTCAAGTTCATTTAAAGTCATTCCAGTCGAAGGTAAACATGATTGTAAATTGTTGTTTCCAACACTATTAAATGCTTTTGTTGTTTTGCCAGACAACAATCAGTCACACTCTCTTGCACACACATACACACCCACACAATGAAAGAGCAGAAGCAAAGAGACTGTTGCTCGCTCGCCCATTTGTTCCCTCACGCACACACATGTACACACACTTACACCAGTACACACAAAGACGGACAGCATCTCATGCTAAAGCTCCTGCACACAGCCATGATGTAATTAACAGAAATGAGCTCTGATACTTACTCTCCCTCACAAACACACACATTCATTCAGACACACACACACACACACACACACACACACACACACACACACACTGTCTTGCTCTCGTGTCTAAGTTCTTAAGTGCAACTTCTTGAAGAGTGATTTACCCTCTTGCACAGCTCTTCAACCCTCCCCCTCAACACCAGAACCCGAACCTCTCCTACCTCACCCTCCCACCAAGAGCCATACATACACCTGGACTGGTTCACACACATTATTACAGTCTCTTAAATCTACTCATTGCTGCTCCAAAGCCACATTATCCTGTTTGTTTCCACAGAAAGATGCTCTTGTTGGAGCTAATACATTTCTATGAATTTAAAATGTGTAGTGCAGTTCGGCCGTACCACACAAAATATATCTCATTCTTTTGTGTGTGACTTAGAAGATCATTTGATCTGTTCTAAAAAGTGTTCAAATACAAATTTCTGAGGGAATAACCACCCTTTGGTTGAACTGGTCCCAGCCTGGACCACACATATATATCCTGTAAATATATTCTGTTATAGATATAGCTTTGTTTTAAAGGGTTTCCCTGCAATTTACTATTGCACTGCCATAAAACTGGGGGACTCACAAGAAACAGATGAAAAAATAGATCAAAACTGGTAAAGCAGAGACCAACATATTGATACAACTTGATGACACCCACTGTTGGTCCATCCCTGCCTGGTAAATGCCCATATTTTTCTAACTGTATAGTCCTCGTTTGTAACTCTGTCCGAGCTAAGCCTCGTAGCATCATCAGGGTTATTTTCTCAGACTTTAAAAAGCTCCCTCCAGAGCCACAGAGGACCTGTTACACGTTTTCACAGGCTGAGTAATACTCCTAATGAGTCCCTTTAAGAAAACAAAAATTTCCAAAAGTTATACTCTATAAGATAATTCAACTGTAAATTTGAATAATCACTTAGCTAAGAGATTCAGAGAGTGCAGCCCAGGTTTACTTATGGCTCAACCCACCCAATTCTCCAACTTTTTAAACCCCCGTCTTCCCCCTCAAGATAACCAATTATACACCACAACAATCTCAAAAAAATAATTAAAAAAATGGAAAAAAAACAAACAAACAAAAAAAAAAGCTAAGCTTCAAGTTTGTAAAAATGCTTACATCACATTTCATCTCGGCAGATTTCAAAACATTGGAGTTCCATTCTTTGTCTGTTTTGACATTTACACAGGTATTTGAACGTCTCATACGCCGCTGTGTGACCTGGTTGGCCAGCTTGCAGTCCATCATCTTCATTATTCATTATCAATATAATCATCATCACCTTCATCATTGTTATCAGCTACTATGGTAAGCCATGCCCTACTAGAGTCCATTGTTGGCAGGGTAGGGTAACCATGGTGAATAAGGTGCTAGTTGCTATGGAAACGCTATTCTGAAGCAACCGACTGGTACAGTTGTTTGAATTTTGAATTGCCGTACCTCCCCACCAAAGCACTTGGTTTGTATGTATTACTTGTTGCTTTAGTTGTGTTTTGATTTTTTTTTTTTTTATTTTGCATTTTCATACTTATAAGATGTACAGTATGTGGATGTATTTTCAGGCTGTTAGTACCATTTAAAATATTCTCACTCGCTATCAAACACTCAAACACACATGGCACACTCAGGCATATGTTTTTCTCTCTCGCACACAGACTCACACGGTAACAGAAAACTGTTTACATGTTGCATCTGACAAATGAGTTTACAGAGATGAGATCGGTAGAGCAGGCTGCTACACCAACATGGACCAGTGGAGAAATTCTTATTGGCCGGGACTTGACCTGTCCTTAGGTGATTGTGTGAGTGACTGTCCTTCCTCCTTCGTCCCTCCTCCTCACTCCTGTTCCTCTCCTCCAAACAGCTTGCAGTCGGTTGAGAGGAGGGCAGTATTGCTGAGTGTATCCATGGCTGCTCCGTAGCCACCGTGTGCTTTAGTTAACCTCGGAGATGACAGAGGACTAACCGAGTACTTCAAAGACAGGGACAGAAAAGTAACAAAGCAACTTATAACATCAATAAACCCTTGCAGTTTCTGTGTCAATGGCACATCTACGTCCCTCCCGCCAAAATGATTTTTAAGTGGATGATTCATCGTTTAAATGCTCTGTATTTTCCCCCTGACCCCATCCAGTTCTGTTGCCTTCTGTAGAGACTGATGGTGAACACAGGATGACACAGCAGAGTGGAGATGGCAACTAAAACACTGGTATCTGGAGTCCCGGGGTGTGTTTGTGTATGAACTATCAGCTACTTTGACCAGTCTCCTACACAGGACCAGCACAGTTCATCAGCTGGTTCCTTTTTTTTCCTCTATGGACTGGGACAAGTTCCCAGCATCAAGATAACATCAACAATAACATCAACAAAAAAAAGGCAATTTCAGTTCAATTCTGCTGAGATCTATTTGATTCAGTTCATCTGAGTTCATTTTAAGTCTTGTTGCAAGAAACTATGGCAACTAGCCCTAAGGAAGTGTTTTAGCCAATCAGATCCAGGGGAAAGTCTTCAAATGGTTTTCAATTGGGTTGTTGGATTTGATGCTTTTTCTTCTTTTTATTATGTTTTCAGCCCCGCCCATCTCCTGTTGTATAAATGCTTTGTGTGGTGTGCGTGATTCAACAAGCTCAACCTATGGCCTGTTCAGACACACACACACAAAAACATAGACATACACAAATGCACACTCGTACACAAGTCTACCACACCTGCATCTGTGTGCACAGGCTGACTTTAATGCAATATACAGTTCAGTCTGTGTCACGAAGCGCCTGAAGGTCTTTAAACTCCACCAAAAGCACACTCCCTCAAACACACACACACACACACACACACACACACACACACACACACACACACACAGACACACACACACACACAGATGCTTGAAAACTCTCATTTCAAAGTCTTGCTCCTCTTGCCTTCTGCTCTATTTGTGGTATCTTAACTCTCCTCTCCTCTCCTCTCCTGACTCCCCCACTTCTCTCCCACCCCCTGATACTGTACACCCTCCCAAGGCTAGTTGGCATGGTGACGCTGATGGGATGGCCGNCACACACACACACACACACACACACAGAGACACACACACAGACACACACACACACACAGATGCTTGAAAACTCTCATTTCAAAGTCTTGCTCCTCTTGCCTTCTGCTCTATTTGTGGTATCTTAACTCTCCTCTCCTCTCCTCTCCTGACTCCCCCACTTCTCTCCCACCCCCTGATACTGTACACCCTCCCAAGGCTAGTTGGCATGGTGACGCTGATGGGATGGCCGTTGCTAGGAGATGAAGTGAACGGCCAGAAGGAGCATTGTCACGGTGAGGAGAAGGCGATCCCTGGATGGGCTGCTTCCGCTGACGCTCTTCTCCAGCTTGGGAACGAAAGGGTTAAATTCATCTGTAAATACAGAGACAGAGAGGAAAACAAAGAGGGAGAGTGATGTCTTTATTTTCATTTATGACAATGCTAGCAGAGAATTTCTCAACACTTGCAAACCTTGAAAGGAAAATTTAAAAGATAAGTTTTTCTGAGCTTCTAAATGTGCTGTAATCTTGTTACACAGCACGGCCGTTACTAAAACATGACCAAATGTGTTTCAATGAAGCAGCCTGACTGAACAAAAGGCAGCACGCACTGTCTCACTCCCACTGAAATGTGGTTAGTGTGCTACAAAGACAACACAACAGTGCCTCAGCAGACTGCAGCTGTTATTAGAAAGCTCTCATTGTTCTTATACAGTGACACATTCCCAATCAGACACACTACTTTTACATACAGACATACTGTATATAATGCAGCTAATCTATCTGTATTTGCACCTGGTGGTGTCCTAAAAATAGTTTGTGGTTTTTTGTCGCGGGGTTACGCACCGAACACTGATGTCTAGTCGAAGTACAAAAAGAAGTCAGCAGACAGTTCGCTACATGCCTACACTTCTGAGACACACATGGGGCGAGACGCACCCTCTGTAGTCACATGATTAATGAGACTGGAGACCAGACAGTAGCACAATTTTCTGTCTGTACAAAAGTCACGCTGATGCTGATTAGTAACTCCTGTGTTTACGGTCCGATTGGGATGGAAGTGAAGTGGGGATGTTGTCAGTGTTTCCACCCGGCACCAGATCTAGTTCCAGAATATTTCCAGCTGCTCTGTGGGTCAGACAGCAGAGTAATGACTGGCTGACACCTGGTTTTAGAGATGGCCTCCTCTGGTATGCTCCGCTGGCCAATCTAATGAGGTCTATGCAGCAGTGGAGCTCAGGTTAAATGCTTTGACCGCTCTGTAACTGAGCATGCGGCTGAGGGGTCAGGACACTGTGTTACTTTGCCGCTGACAGACAGAGGAATGTGGTCTTGAAGACACAAACAGCAGACTGCAGAGAATCTCGCACAACTGGTTCTAAAGTCCGGCTATACTAATCGCCTCATTACACACCTACACACCCACACGTACCCCCCATCTCTCACTAACTGTCACAGATAAACACATAATCATTAGCGTGCATTTTTTGGTGTAATGTTTGTGCGGGAGTGTGCGTGACGTACATCGTGACCCTGATATGTTCTGAGCCAAACATTAGGTTGCACAAGGAAGCTGTGTGTACGTGTAGCTATGTGTGTGTGAATGCACGCCATATTTTGGGGCAGAAAAGCAGGCATCTGCCTGATAATGAGGAAGTTCAGACACCTGGAGGCGTCAAGGAATCTGAATGTCATGTTGACAAGAACAAAGAGACTCCTTTCAGTCCTTGATTGTGGTCTGTCTGTACGCGGTGTACTTGTGTGTGTCAACATGAGTGTGTATGTTTGTCAGTAGCCATCAACTTCAGTGGCTTCTGCCTGAGCTAAAATGTAAGAATATAATGTCATATAATGACCTAAAAATAGAAACCCCTTGTACACAGTTCAATTCAATACAATTCAATATAAAAGTCCCATAATAAACACTTTATGAAAATAATTATCTTTTATTGTTGTTGACCACTCTGGCAGATTAGTGTTGATCCAACTATGTGTTCATCTTCTTTGAATAACTTGTGGTGTTCCCCGACTAGAACGTCCTCATTAAAAGGTAATTCCAGGGAAGTGGTAGGCTGAGCACTTCTCTTAGTCGCTGGTAAATTGAGTTTCACAAATAAAAACAGTGGAGAGTCATTGTAAGATTAAGAGCAATTGTCTAAACTTGGTTAGTGAAGCATTGGTTTCCCAACCAAGGGCAACTAAATATAAACTGATGGAATATTTCTAACTTCATTTCTGGGAAAGTCTCCACCTTTTCAAACATCAGCTGAGACAGTTCATAGTGTAATTTTAGTTATAGCCTCGGGCGGAGCCACTATAAATAAACAAACTGAAACAGAAGTACTATTTGGAGGGTATAATTGATAAGCTGAGGTTGATTCTATGATCCATTCTTTTCGCTCCATAATCCAAATCAGGCAAATTCTATTATGAAATATGGTGCCATGTGATGTTTGGTTATATCCCTAATAAGCATGAGGAAAACAACTGATCTGATAGATTTATCTGTGAACAGTACAAAAAATAAAAATATAAAAGGCAATTTCCACTGACAGAACACATGCTGAACATATACACTGTAGGATGTATGGAATCGGAGTATAGTGTATTAAGTATATATTTATCAGCGTATCCAGTATGATTCACAAGCCTTTATTTGGCATCTTTTGAACTGACTGAATTAAAAAATACAACAGATGTTTCTCCAAGTGTGATAATAACCGAGATGACAGAGTTCTTAACAGCTTGTGTGTGTGTATGTTCTGCCACTGACATCCAACCTGATGTTGCTGGCAAAGCACACCAAACACACTATCGCTTAAAGGAGTGGTAATTGCTACAATAAACCCCATTAAAGAAAAAGCTTCTGATTTCTCCACTAATGGCCGGACCTGATCGTCAGATGCGGTAACCTGAGCCAACAGGGTTGGTAAATGAGTATCCTCCCACTGAAAGCCATCAGTAATCACATGGCTGCACGGGGAGCTGCTAGCACCATTCCATCTGTGTTGTAAATGAGATCTAAATGAAATCTAATACTAGAGGCCGTATTCAGGAGGGAACCACTGTTGAGCTGTAGACACTGATTGAAAGGGGCAGTGTCCAGGAAATAAACTGTGAGCAGTGAAGGGGAGAGAGAGCGAGTGAGTGAGTGAGTGAGAGAGAGAGACGGATGGTTTACAATATGATCCTGCAACATTCAGCTTAGTTAAACATTTTCAGACACGACAATCAGACGGATTGGAAGGGAGCAGTTAGTGCGTGTCGCCTTGTGTTTGTGTGAATGTGCTGATGTGAACTTTGAATAACAGTAATTAAAACTATGATGTGATGAGTCTAATCGGCAGTCAGGAGGACTGAGAACGAGGGAGGGGAATAGGAAACTGTACCGCTTCTTTGTTTTCAGTTCATTTCACAGCTCCCTGCTGATTTCCTCACTTCCTCTCGCACCACTTGGGTTATCCAATTAATTTAATTGGCAACACAGCACTACAGGTGAAAATGACCCATAGGAGCTGAGGTAATTTGTGCTCTGCTATTGTGTCAGCCATTCACTAAATATTAACAGTATTGTCATGTACTCCATTTTCCTTATCTGTTCAAGTACATTGAATACAATTATTCTTCTGCAAAAATAATCTTTTGCTTTTCTTTAAATTCTTGTATGTGCTGTACCTTGTAAACAGTTGTGTACGGCATGTGATTTGTCCGTCTTTTTCAAGTGGATCTTTTATGTTGCTGGGATGAGCATCTTTTAAATTTACTGTGTGTTTACACGTATGTGCTGGAGAGGAGGGAGGGAGTAAGTGGTGAGGATACGTGATGAGAATGAATCGCTCGATGATATAGTGGCAAACAAAAGTACTGGTGAATTAACTTAAATCTGTTACCATAAGGTAAAAAACCATGAACAAACAGACACAATATAATTTTGAAATGAAATTATTTCTTTTTTTATATTGTTTACATCACTTCGATAGCATTAATACATGGAATAAAACCCTAAAATTAATATCATTTTGAAAAAAAGACGTTAAAAGAGGGAAAAACTCAATTTCACACATCAAAAGGTGAATAAACTGAGTTTTAGTGGCTTTCCCCTCCACTGCATTCCTACTTGTGCTCTGGGAGGAAAAATGGAGGATGGGAATTAAAGGGCGGGAGGATGAGGAGGGCATGGAGAAAGGAGATGGAGTGAGAGAGAAACGAGATGAAAGCATGATGAAGTGAGGAAAAAAAAAAGTAAGGGAGAGGTATCTCAACAAACTCATATGACCTGCAGCCATTCGCGGCAGCCAGCGATGAGTTTTCTTATGACAGTTACGAGAACAGACTGATTTATCCCACAAGCACATGCATTCAGGCGTGCGCGTGCACACATATGAACAACAACACAGCAGCACATTTTACAGGCTACCTTGGAAAAGAGCGTGAAAACTAGACAGGATGATGATTGATACCCGCGTGTCTGGTTGTGTAATGTGTGGCGTCTAGCTGGGCCAAGCTCGCTATACATGTTGCCATTGTGCTACTGCATTGTTGTTGCCATAACAACGAGAAGCAACCACATGATCATCTGAGATATTATCCTAAAGTCTGTCACTTTTTGATTTACTGCTCAGCTTCTCCCTTGAATTGCTGCCAAACACAGTTCCAGCCGTAACAGATTTAGCAAGATTCCCGTGATTCCCATGAACGCACCAGTCGTGTAATCCTGACGAGAGCAACATAAGGACAAACGGTGAGCACTTGCCAAGATCAAGAACTACAGAACTACAGGAAATCCGAACAGACCTTCCCTTTTCTGAATGAATTTTGAGTTATTTTTTGGTAAATCACCATGAAACTCTGTGTTCTTTGCTTATCCGGGTGAAAACAGCGAGTGTGAAATGAATATGCATGTAGTTGTTTAGCAGGATCAGCAGCTTGCCAAGCCAGCTGGTGCTGTGAAGTTAACTGTGTTGGAGGTTTCTTTTTAAAACAGCACATTTTCAGTTTGGTTGGCTACTTTTGATGCTGTATGACCGATGAACTGGTTGCTCTGCCATCACACGTTATTGATCAATCTGCTGTCAATATTTAAAGGACATATGATATTCTACAAGGGAGTTATTTCGTCTGGGAACTGAGGGAGTGAGAGACACAACCTCCCTTACTTTTCTAAATCTAGTTTTTGTCCCCCCGCATTTTTTAAATTTCACCGTTACAATTACAATGACTCACCAAAATCTCTTTAATCTAGAAACCTTAAATTGATAAAAAAGTGAAAATGTAAGAATTACTAAAATGTGCCAACAGAGCGGAACAGAATTGTTTGGGGACTTTTTGCTGCCTGAGTTTTGCCTGTCAGGATAGATACAGGTTGTCCCGACTATATGATTGGTGGAGATAGTTGGGGCTGGATGCAGCCTGACAGGATGCTCTGCAGAAACTTGCACCAAAAATAAAGATCATCGGACAAAGAGAGAGTAAACAACAATGCTCTTTATATAACAACTCATATTTGGTTTAAGTTCCAAATATTTCTAATCTAGAGTTAATCCATTAATAATGCAGAAATGACCATTCCTAATTAATATGTTAGGCTACCATTATAATGAATGAATGAATAATGAAAGGCAAAAAGACCAATTTTATCACCATGTGTGTCACTTATTAAGCTGTTCTCTATAAATGCAGAAAATATTAATGTCCCACATGCACTGGGAGACATTTTCATTACAATGAACATGGGCACTGCAGGTTAATTTGAGTCAATCCCACATACGCCCTCCTGTAGCTGTAAATACTAGTGCACCGAATGTCTATTAATCCACTGCTGAAAACAAATGCATCATGCTTTAAAAAATTAAACTATATACAGTATTTATGACCACTTTTAAAAGTTTTACAGACAGGGAGGGGAAGTTGGAAAGTTTTTTGTGGGATTTGTCAAAAAAAAAAAAAAAATACAATAAAATAATTACCCTGTAATTTCAGTGTGGAAGCTTAAGAAGTGTGACTCATAATTTCATGATTTGAGACTGATGTGATCTGAATGACAAACACAAGTCTGGGTCTGTTTTTTGGGAACCCAGACGGGCCGGATATATGTGCTCCACACTTACTCAACGTTATGTGTGTATAAGTTTAAGCGAGTGTGCGTACGACTCACCGATATCGTCAATTTTTAGGCCTGGTCTAAGTGTGTAGTCTGGCTCTGTAGGCTCTGGCTCATCGTCCACGTCCGAGGCTGAAGGAGGGAGAGAGTGAGAGAGGAGAAATCGAATGAGACGGGAAAAAGAAGGAGAGGGAGAGTGAGGGAGCAGGGGTTAAACCATTTCTCCAACCCAAAGGATTTTAATTACATCCAACTTGACATCTTGAGAGAAACGCGCACAAGAGTGGCAAAGGCAAGGGTGTAGGGGTTAAAAAAAAAAAAAAAAAAAATCTCCCAGAGCAGACAGACTGACAAGCCATAACATCAACCAGCAGCCCTGACAAAGAGAGAGAAAATGAGTAAGCAAGTGAGACAGAGGGAGTGGGGGAGAGAAAGAGTGAGAGGAGGAAGGTGAGGGCAGGAAGATCAAACTGAAGAAGGCAGTGTGTGAAAAGGGATGGAGAGCGATGGGTTCGGGGGGGTATGGGGGGGGGGGGGGTGAAAGAGGGAGGAGAGGTTAATACTACAGGGCTGTGGAAGTTAAAAGGACCGGACAGGCCAGGGATCAAAGTCTGTGTGTACATGTGTGTGAATGTGTGTGAGTGTGAGTGTGAGTGTGGGTGTGTGAGTGTGAGTGTGAGTGTGTGTGTGTGTGTGTGTGTGTGTGTTTGTGTGCTCTCTCGCGTGCGTGCACGCGAGAGAGCGGGTGAGAGAGGGTCGAGAGATTGAAGGACGGCAGGAGCGCGAGTGAGAGAGGTTAACACTATATATACATAGCCACCCACTGACCGCACACAGCAATAAATGGATTCTGACAGGGAGCGAGGGAGGAGGGGTGGAAGGGGAGGAAAGAGGGAGTAGAGGAGAGGAAGGAGGTGGAGGGATGAGGGCCTTCAAAGCTGAAGCTGCTCCTTTCTGCTGCTATAGAAGGACAGAGAGGAAGAGAACGACAGGAGGAACAGAAAGAGAGAGAGAGAGAGAAGGAAAGAAAAGGGGAGCAAAGCGGGGTTCTGTGCTTTGAGTGAAAATGCTGCAGGGGAAACTCAGCAGGAGTATTAATAGCTCTGCCTCCTTTAGACTGTATTTAGACTGTATATGCATCTGTATGCAGCCGGTGTGTGTGTGTGTGTGTTTGTGTGTGTGTGTGAGTGTGTGTGTGTGTGTGTGTGTGTGTGTGTGTGTGTGTGTGTGTGTGTGTGTGTTTGTGAGTTAGAAGTGTGTGTGAGTGGCTTTCGGAGGAGCCTGGTGCCTGGAGAACAGGTAGAGAGGCCAGATGGGTGCAAGTACAGTCTGCAAACGGGTCCAAGCATTGCATTACAGGTCACACACCACACACACCACACACACACACACACACACACACACACACACACACACACACACACACACACACACAAAGTGACAGACTTACCCGTGGAGCAGCAGACGTACACTCGTAGTCTCAGACAGCTGCGGCCGTGGTGATGGGTGGGCGTGGCTGTGAAACATAAAGTGCACAACTGATCAACATGGTGCTAGCCTGAATTCATGTGCTCATAGTGCTTGTATTCAGAGTTGGACACAACTAACTGCAACTGCTTAACTGCAATTCACCAAATTCTGTGGACAGTTTAATGTTGGTTGTAAAAGCAATGGGTTAAAAATGTTCAGATCTGATCTTAACGCAACACAAAGGTTTGTACAGTGGTGTGAACAACAACTGGTTGTCTTGAACAGCTGTTTTGTAAGAAAGACAAACGTTTTATCTCCATACTGAATCTGAACTCACATTATATAGCATATATAGATTTTTGAGGTGATGCTGGTATTTATATGGTGTTTAAAAATCTGATATATTGTGTATATAGTAATGTTCCATAACATAAATATAAAAAAACACTCTTGATATGCATCCCTCACTGAGCAGGACATTTTACAGTTGGAAAATCAGCTCGTCAGAGTTATTATGTAATTGTCACACTCTTTCTAAATGACCTCAGACCTAGTTTGGCATTTCTGTATTCCAATTATTTTTGGTAGTTATCAGCCAGCAGATACACAAATACCGAAATATGCGCAATGAGCTAATACAGACTGATGTATCAGTCGGGCCGACTTAGAAGTCGAGCTCTTATATATAATCATTTGAGGAGCATATTTCTCTGGCTGTATGAACATAACTAAAAAAACAAGTTTTTTTTAAGGCCAGGAGAGAACTAAACCGAAGCATGTCTTTGTAGTAAAGCACGGTGCAGCTTTCTGATTTTGGTGCAAAACAACTTTCTAGAGACGTCTCCCGGAAAGTAATGTAGGTTAAATGAGTACAGCGCTCATTATGCAGCCATTTAATGCATGAGACATTTATCTTTAGCCTGAAATATTTGTTTTCAAATTGTTTTATGACTAGCTAAAAGTTCATTATTTATACAGTGTCATATTAGCACAAGGTGTTGTGAGTTAATTTGATTAGCAATCAACAAAATGGATGAGCCCACCTGACTGCAGGGTGATATGATTAGATGTGAAGCAGCAATTTGTTATGCAGAAATTACCTGAGGACAAACTTTGACTAATCTGAACAGAGGATTCATCAAATCCATTTAACAATAAAGAAAATTAACATTTAATCTACAGGAGTGTTTGTCAGATCATAGCTCTAGTCTCATTGACCTCCTCCTGCAGGAATAAGAATAGTTTATCCTCCTTTTCCATTTATATTGTGGGGACACACAGTCCACTAGCACACAATATTGATATGTATTGACATGATATTGGTTTGATTCCACTCACAGATGTAGTAGTACTCCTGTCCAACGTGGAACTCGTAGCCCAGCGAGAAGGCGCTGTAGCGCTGGAACTTCTCGGAGAACTTGATGGGTGCGTGGGGGGCGTGAGGCCGGTTACACTCCCACCTCTTGAAGCCCAGCTGGGGGTCACAGTTCCTGTAACCACGGTAACTGACCATGTAGAGGACGTACTGCTCTCCGGTGCCAACCATGCGCTGGCTATCATTGTAATGAGGGCAGTAGATGTCCAGGTAGTCGTTGACGTTCACCTGCATTGTGTAGCCTTCCCTGCGCAGACTGGAAACACACAGAGATTATATCAGTATACATTTGAACAATGACTTCCTCTGTACCCTTAATCAAAGGGTTTCATGTTGACATTAAACATTACTGCATATCCACACCGTTCTCATCTTTAACAGGCACACGCAACAAAACACAGGATAATGTGCTACCAGGAAATGCACAACTTTTATATTCACAAATGTGACAATAAACAGTGTTGTTAGTACGGCACACAAAATGTACACAATGCTTTTCACTAAACGCTATTATTTTAATAAACTCACACAGTCGTGTTTTCTCCATTAGCACACACGCACACACACGCACACACACACACACACACATACACACACACACACACACACACACACACACACAATTTAGCTGCATTTTTGTTTCGCCATAGTTTCCATAAAGTTCCACATTTTGCATTTTTGCTGTTAACTGGCACTAATTCCAATTACACACACACCATTTTTAGACACACACACATTTCTGGCATTAACGCAACACTCCCTGTCACATACATCACTGCAGAGAGAGCTTAACATCTCACGTTGTTGTAAGGTATGTTGTGTTTCAGATGCTTGCTGCTTGAATGTTCACCCAGGGGTCAAACAGATCTTTGTTTGAGAGTTATCCAGTTATTAATAACACAAAAGCAGGTGAGTGTGTGTGTGTGTGTGTGTGTGTGTGTGTGTGTGTGTGTGTGTGTGTGTGTGTGTGTGTGTGTGTGTGTATCTGAGGCTGCAGGGCTGCTGCATGCAGAGAATGCGGAGCTGGCTCTTCAGTATGGACTCAAGGCCCCAGGGCCACAGCTCCTTCTCCTGGTGTCAGCGTAGCGTTGTCCCCTAACCCCAGTGCTCGTACATCAACCTGAGAGCAACGTTGCGCTCACGTCAGCCGTCAACGTCGTGGCCACGTCCCCCCATCCCCCCCCCGCCGCCCAAAGCTCATATATCAGCGTCAACCCTAAAAAAGACTCGGCTTGACAGGAAGATAAGGTCTGATTCTGTGTGAGCGTGTGTATGTGTGTGTAGACGTGTGTGTAGTTTGTGTGACAAAGTGAAATAGATTCTTTCCTGACATCCAAAAGCCCTCTTTTTCTCCCCATCACAGACACGGGCCCATATCTGTGTGACAGAGACAGGTTGCAGTTGTAAATCATACACACACCGATGAGCATGTGCACGCGCACACACAAACAGACAGACACACACACACACATTCTCAGATGTTCTAGTGGTGACACCATAAAATCACAAGGGGGCAGCAGTGTGTCATCCCCAGCCTGATGCTTCCTCTCTACCTCTTTGCCAGTTCTAGGTCATGTCTCCAGGGAGATTATTATTCAATTATTAAATGAAGATCGAAACACTGTTCCCAATGTCTCCCTCTCTCCATCATTTCTTACTGCGCTCTTCAAATCCTTCCTGAATTTGTCTTTTTCTCCCTGCTCTCCATTTCTCTCCTCCCTTTCTTTCAGAGCAACATGAACGCAAGATTAATTGTTCGACATCTTTTTCCTCTCCTCTCCTCTCTTCTCCTCTCTCCTCTCCTCTCCTCTC
This sequence comes from Seriola dumerili, assembly GCF_002260705.1. NCBI lineage: Eukaryota > Metazoa > Chordata > Actinopteri > Carangiformes > Carangidae > Seriola > Seriola dumerili. Next base: position 295,981 of record NW_019174513.1, on the reverse strand, counting down.
ATTACATCATTTACTAGCCTGCAGAAGAGATTTACTTCTTGTGGTATTAGTGGCAGAAAAAAGCGTAAAATGCTTCAAGGGAACTATATTTATAGTGAATGCAAAAAAGAGAGAGAGGGAGATATGGAGAGCGAGAGAGAAAGAACATGAGTGAGGGATGAGTTTGGTTCCACCAGGGAGGCGTGAATGCAAATTGAGTAAAAAAGCAGTGAGAGCCAGAACGGAGCAGACAGAAAAAAAAAAAAAAAGGAGGCGGTTGGAGAGTTTTACGCTACCAAAGAAAAGCACGTTCTCCGAGATGAAGGGATAATGGGAGAAAAGAAAGAGAGAAAAATGAGGGGGAGGGCAGCTCGGAGCATCTTGAGTAATCTGAAAGCAAATCACTTCTCAAAGATAAAAGCTGGCTTTAGGATTCCCACTGTGTACGTGTGTCTATTTGTATGTCTATGTGTGCACCTGCTTCGGTTTGTGTGTGTGTGAACAAGCGTCTCTATGTGTGATATCAAAGCGTATCACCTCAAGCTGCCAACTTTTTATATCAGTGTGACATATTTAAGGTGTGTGTCTTTGACATAAATTCACACAAAAACAAAAACAAACACTAAACATCCAATCCAACTAAAACTAAATCCACTCTCATGTAAAAAAGTGGCATCGCAATCCCTTAACGTTGAATTAATCCATCTGAGACCACAATATGTTTTAGTTTCAAGGTCGTGGATAATCAGAAAATCAGATGCGGCCAATTGCAGAGGGAGTAAAACCATTGTTTTTAATCTTTTACCTCTGCAGTCTCATTTGTATGTGACAATGATTTCGCATTAGCAGGAAGTTGCATCAAACAAAACGCTCCTTAATTGCCCCTAAGTTGCATCAACAACTTCGCATTAAATCATGTACAGAGCTTTGTGCAGGTAATAAAATCTGTGTTTGAGACAAGCCATCAGGACCAGCGCGGGGCTGGGCTGTTATTCTGGTTTAGTGGCCACACTGCTATTGGTCATGTGACATCCTCTGGCACACAAAAACTCTCTGCCCTACACATGCAGGAATGGGCTGCAAAGTATGGCCCTGGCTTGAAGTGCGGTTTTGTATTACAAGTCATGATGTTCATCTGTGCCAGTTGGCCAAGTTCTGTGTTTTTAACAAATTGCGTTTTGTGCTGTGAGTGAGCAAAAAAAAAAAAAAAAACTCTACAACATGATGCAATCCAATACAACAGTTCAGTACAAACTATTTGAAACGTACAGTAACTGTTGCATCCATCGCTGGTACCCAGTCACTGTAGTAACAAAACAGAACACAGTATAACAAAAATAAGGCCTGTTGGTGTATTCACTTATAGTTAAGAATAATGTGCAGTTTAACTTTGACTTTGCATTGATAGATATCAGAAATGACTCCAGTCAGTTCCACAAGGTGAGATACACAGATCCTGCTTTTGGCTTGGTGCTTTGTGTATAATCCAGACTGGAGGTCTTGACGAGGTGGAAGAAAAAGTGAGACTGATCCGTGTTTACACAGTAAATTATATAGAATGTGACTGTCGCTGTGTCAGAGAGGTGTTGATTCAACTTCTAATTCTGAGGCTGTTGTTTTTGTTTTTGTTGTTGTTCTACTGGGCTGCATAATCTGGTGGTGTGTCTGGAATTTGAGCGCCTGCAGTGCATGTCAATAAGTTCAAAAAATATATTATGCAGTCCCATTCAACAACACAGTCACAAAATGAACCAGAAAATACAGTAACCGAACGTACTCGTCTTATTGTACAAGTCATTTTTTAATTAATTAAATATTTATTAAATAGAAATGTTGTTGTTTTAATTGAATGAAAGCTCCACGAACTGACCACACTGTGACTTCAATTTAAGTGTTTATGCTCATCATTTAAGTGAAGCAGTTAGATATAAACTGTCTGTTGGGGATGTGCCTCTTTCTTTCGTGCAAAGTTGGTGTGACAGCTTCATACAATCGCAATCACATTATTCCTTCAGTCTGCTTCAAGACAAAAGAGAATGTAATAAATATTTTATTTTAAAAAGCTTGTTTCCCAAAAAATTGTGAATAAAAATCCATTCTGACTGAAAGGCCTTTTTCCGGAGGCTCTTTTTTATTCCCCCTTTATGACACTGGAGTTTATTGGATAGTAATGCTCCCCGAAAACTCTAAATAAAGAGAGATGGAGAGACACAAAGGTGGAGTAGCTTATGAGACATCATGATGTGTTGCTGTCCTCTGCTCTTTCCCGATGCCTCCCTCTCCTTTTGTGTTGGATCACCACTAATTTCCTCTCTCAAAAGTGATACCTGGCTCCTTGAATCTGATGGCAGCGAGAGCGCAGAGATGGAGCGGGACACTTTTTTATTAACAACACAACTCGGAGGAGCCGAACCAGCGGCTTAGAAGAAAAGAAGAACGTTTCTATACAGATCCATCGGAGGGATGGAGCGATGGAACGACGGAGAGAGAGATGGGAGGATTTATAGGATGAGACGAGGGGTAGTCGGGGTTAAAAGCTGCAGAGTCTGGCCACCAGGGAGCGTGGGGGTGATAGCGGGAGGGAGCGAGAAGAAGCAACAGCTAAGAGCAAGATCAAAGTGGGCCTGGATCAATGTCACTACTGTAAAATCACATCAGAGGGTGTGAGAGGGAGGGAGAGAGAGAGACAGAGAGAGAGTATGTTGCCTATATAAATGCAACATAATGCCACAGAGTTACCCCCCGCCTCACTATTATCTGCCCGGCCTGTTGGAGCACCACATAAATAAAGCACTTTGACAGTAACAGCAATCATTCCTCTTTGTTCTCTGTTGGTAAAATGGTAGATTTTGTAAAGAAGGGGGGGGGGGTCTGGGCAGTGGGGCCAGTGACTGTAGCTGTCCCCTCCTCATAGCATGGTGTTATACTGAATATATAGCACATCGGTCAACTTACCACTTCATTATTTACATGGTTACTTTATTGTGGACAATTTGTCTTGTGTGCCCAGACCTATCGCCACTATTACGCTTTGCCACCAGTCTGAATATGTGTAAAAAATGTTTGAATTATCTAGGTGAGATAGATGAAAGCTCACCAATGCTAAATATTCTCAGGTGGGAAATGTTACTTATTAAAACACGTTTTGCACATGGCTTATTAAACCTTCTTGTCATGACAGGTCAGCGAATGTACAAGAATGTCCCTTAATAGCAACATTTAAAATAATCCCATTAGTGACCTTGCAAATTGCCATGGAAACCGGGAGAGGAAAGGCATAAGGAAGCACGATGCAAGAGTCAGCCACAGTGGGAGACTTGGGGAGGCTCAGCTCAGCAAACCAAGGTCCAGTTAGCGAAGTGGCTAACTACTTTAACCCCAAATAACAAGTTTGAACTTTTCCTAATAAATAGCTCTTAATTGTTTTAGTACTAATAAGTCTTTTCAAAGTAGGAAAAGTAAAGGTGTAAACAATGAAATGAATGATGGCTGAGTTCCATTTAGCTGCGTGCGTACCGACTCACTGTCACACTGTCATGTCTTGCTGTGACACCTGAAGAGAACGAAGCCACTGGTGATGTTATTAGTGCTTTTCCTGCTGGGAAAAGTCAAAATGTCGACTGTGAAAAAGGCCTGATGCTGGGTTTTTTTTTTTTTTTAATTACTAAGGAAGCTAAGTTTTATTTTTACAGTTATTTCCAATGCCCAACAATGAGTTCATCATCTACATACACATGCAAGTTTTAGCTTTTGCTGTCCAAAAACAATAAAAAGTGAAAGTTACTTATTTCAAACAGTATTATAATTTCTAATTTTGTCAAGTAACTGTGTGTTGGCAGCACAGGTTGACACTGACTGATCACTTACATATTTAACGACGTATCAATAATAATAATAATAATATGACCAGTGCGTTTTCTTACAGGGAGATTCTTATTTATGATGAATATTGGCCTTTTTGTCTCTATCTTCTCTCAGTTATTGTTATTTTGTCTCCTTCTAGGTTTTTGACAGTGTGATGTTATTGATTATAGATTTTATTTTTAAAAAGTGGAATGTGTGAATTATCTCAACGAGTTTAATTCACCTAAATGAGAGTGTGAGCAGGAATTTCGTGCCATGTTTTTGTCTCTTGTAAGACTTCTGCCATTTTGTTGAACTGATGCATCAGCATCTGAATTTTCTTCTGATCAGAGACGACGCTTGCTGCCAACTGCCACAGTGAAATGTCAGCGTACACATGGACACAGAGATAATTCAGGTGTCCAAGCTTTTGTGTTCTTTCTAACTATGAAGTACTCAATGATCAAAAGTAAAGGACCATGGGTGGCTGATTGGGTTGCAAGAGTATAAGTGTCAGTGACTGTGAGCATCAGCAGACTGCCAGAAAAACATGCATGCCAAGATAAATCAAGGTTAAAGAAAATCAAAGGAGACACTTGTGATGGGCACAAGGTTGGGCTGGATTAAAACTTGTCCAGCAGTGTCACAAATGATTGCCAATCAGGACTTAAAAGCCACTCTGCCTCCTGAGGCCAGAATTCTTAATCCCATCTCACTTCGGTACAGAGATGCTAACATTGTTGCGGGAGGACTCCAATCAGCCAGCAGAGCGGGAGTTATAATTGAATGGCTCCCCCATCGAATGGAGACGCGCAGAGATCTGTAGCATCAATGAGGCCCTCATCAAACACAGACAGGAGTCCTTCCTGCTGTATACTCCTCTTCCTTCTCCCTCTGCTCTGACTGTCTGTCTTTACCTCCATTTATTCTCTCGTGATGTTTCTAAGTTTGCTCGAGAGAAATCATGCAGACAAGGGTTAAAAGAAGAACTTGAGTGTATGATATATGCCCCTTAGTGGTGCCATCTAATTCAATATTGGTTAGCATTGAAGATTTTGATACGCGTGACTGCCGGTGAAATAAGAGCACCACCTTTCTCTGTTCACAGCTGCCGTCTCTTTCTGTTCTTTTCCTCTCCATCCCTCCATCATATCCCCCTGGACTAAAGGAGGAACATGCATGTGTGTGTGTGTGTGGGCTATTGTGTGTGCGTGTGTGGAGGTGTGTGGGTGGGTGAGTGGGGGTGGGGGGGGCGTTGTAAGGGGTCTGATAGGGTGTAGTGGTTGAGTAGGTTCTAAATTCTCACCATTTAAATCAATACCTGTCTAGAGTGTGTCCAACAGACTGGAATATGCTGCCTTCTCTCAAGGCCACTACACACACACTCTCTCTCTCTCTCTCTCTCTCTCTCTCTCTCACACACACACACACACACACACACGCACACACAAAGTCCTGCCCTGCAGAGCGATGGTTCATCATTGGTAATTGATCAAAGTATTACAGCGAGCAGGGTTTCTTGCCAAGCAGCCTCACACTCAGCACTGACATGATCCCATAACACGAGGAGCATTCTCCAAATCTCTCTCTCTCTCGATTTCCATCCTTCTCTCACATCTTCTCCCTCGTTTGCCTCAGTTTTCTGCTCTCGTCCCTCTTCTCTCTCATGCTCTTAAACACTTTTTCTCTTTCCCCTCCTTCTCTCCTTTCTCCATCCATCATCCTCTCCCTCTCTCTCTTCCTCTCCGCCCGTGGATATTGACTGTGTGATGTGAGAGAGAGAGAGAGAAAGAGAGAGAGTGTACCAGCAGCATGAAACCTAATGGCAGGCGTTATTAGCCCCTTTGAAACGAGCTGTCTCGCTTTCACACAGCCCCCCACCCTCCCGTTCAACAGACACACTCCCGAGCCATTACGCGCACAAAGAGCATGTTCCCATGCACATGTATGTTTTTGCAATCAATCATACATGCTTTACTTTGTGGGTTTTGTGTGAGCGCACACGACACAGATGGATGGGTGTGAAGAAAAGAAAATGAACAACTGCGCAAAACAGCAGATGACGAAAGCCAAGGCCGAAACACATGCGGAATAAGTAGACAAAGAGAAAAAAGGAAAAAAAAAAAGAAAAGCCAGTGGAGATCAGACACGTGGGCAGATGAAAGGATGAACGACACAAACGGGAAGGAGGAAAGACAGAACACTTCGATTAAGAAAAATGTTGTTTAACCTGTGAATAAGACCAGCACTTGTGGTCTTTACCTTAATTTGCGTGTTTATTGATTTTGTTTTCAACTTTAATTTATCGTCTCTTTCACCACCATCCCACCCACGCGGCCTATTTTATGCTCCAAAGGGTTTCTTCACTTTAAGGCATCTTCTATCCCTCAAACCCCAAGTGTCATTCACTATACTTTTCTGCCAACACCAAGCAATCTCTCTCTCTTATTCTATCACTTTGCTCCCACCAATCCTTCCTGGGCCACTCTATCCCTCTGTGTCCTTACATCTCCCTCTGTCTCTGTTCCCAAAGCCCTTACAAGAGCAAGAGTGATTCCATCAGACACTGTGCCAGCAGAGGCAACACAGAGAAGAGAAAGAGAGTGTATGTTCCCTAAGCTCTCCCATGATTGATAGTGATCCTGTCTGATGGCTGTGTATAGACTCAGCACTCAGTGAGACATTACCCTCTGACCCAGCTATTGATTCTTGCAATGGGCTGCCCCGAACACACAACACTAGCCCTGACCCTGCCCGTGTGCAAACCACAGACACACACAAAAAAAAAAAAAATGCACACATATACACACACACACACACACACACACACACACACACACACACCCGCCTGTGTGTACAGTCCCTACAGATTGATAGTTTGGCGGCGTCCTGTGAAACCTGATCAATCTGCTGCATAACAATCATTCTCCCCTGCCTGCCTCAGCCCACTTCCTGGCCGAGTCACATGGCACCTGTGTCCCGCTGACTGATGTGTTTGGGTCAGGGTCTGGAGGCTTGGATGTCAGGGCTGCGGAGAAAAGAGCTCCAGCGCTCGTATACACCGTTCTCGACAACAACAACAACATTACTCAGATCTCTCTCCTGAGCCACATTTAATAAGTGATCCGGGGCAAGAAACAGCGCTTGCCAGGCAGAAGGACAATGTGGAATAGGAAGTAGCGCAATCCATCAAGCAGACCTGGGTCAGATAGCATTTGCAAATCTTCCTGCACTTGCTTTAACCTACTTGACCTGCGAGGTGGGTGGGGTCTGCCATATAAAAGATATCAGCTGCTAAAGGAAAGTGTCTAAAACTCACTTTGCGTCTCTTCTGTGCTGTGTGTGTGTGTGTGTGTGTGTGTGTGTGTGTGTGGCCAACTTAGCTAATGCAAGAAAAACTACACCATATCAAGCACTTCAAACGGGGTAAAACAAAGGCTCAGAATGATTTGCAGCCGTTATTTGACCCATGTCCGATATCACAGCGAAGTTAAACATGGAAAGGATATTTTCGCCACTGAAAGTCCAAGGAGGCGAAACCAGAAAGAAAAGCGAGACAGAGAGGAGTGCCAACTGAGCTCCAGCCTAATGGGCTTCCAAGACAAAACCACAGCTGGCTTTCAACATTAGTCTCCATGACGACAGAAGAAGCCCTAGCTGTGGGGCTATTGTACCAAAAAAAAGGGGGGCTACAGGGGTTCATTGCTTTGTGCAAAAACCCATCTATCCCCTCTTTATCCACCATCTCTCCTCTGTCTCTCTAATGGCTAATTAAGTACCACTTATTACTATTTCACATTATCACAAATCATCAGTTATTACTGTGGCAAATTCTGTTTTTCACCGTTTTCAGGGGGAGACCTTTTTTTTTTTTTTTTAGTACATCTGAGATTGGTTGAAAAATAAACAAAGAATAAAGGCTAAAAGCAGAGGGGGAGAGCAGGGGCGTGTTACTAAGGGCGACAGGCAAAATCTGAATTGGTCATGTACTGTACGAGCAGCTAGACGTGCAGCTCTGTGTGCCTTCTCCTGTGGCTAAATGGGACATCCAAAGGTGAAATAAGGACAGAAGTGAATATTTTATTAAAGTTTAGACGCTGTTACTTCAGTTACGTCGCTCTCCAAAAAAAAAAAAAAAAGGCACCATTCTAAAAGTCTGCTATCAGCTATTTAATATTCATCTGTCCAACCGTTTAATTTGCTCCGAAAGAGACAAAAACAGCGTGCAACAAGGCCAGAAACAAAACAAGCCGGTTCTGTTACTCTCAGGCAAAGACAGATGGATAAACACACACTCATACACGCTCTCACACACGCACACACGGGCACACAAGGGCAGTGAGATAAATAGTAGACTTGATAGGACAAGCAGGCACCAGCATGAAGTCTTTAAGTGTTTAAATGCATCTGGGTATTCTTCTCAGATAGAAGATGACACCGAGCTCTAACAGTTCAAGCATTATGGATGTTCTATTAATGCACTGTGACGTGTGGAATTAATTAAGTGTATTCACATATATTCCGTCACAAAGGGCTGAAATTAAAGCATGCAGATTGAGACACAATGCTAATCTAAGCGATACGTGCTCAATTACCCATTTAGGAAAATAATTTCCTTGCATGGAATCATTGGAGTAAAACACCGAAAGGAGAACAGGAAAAACGCATCATGCATTCAAAAAGACAAAAAAGAAAATGTTCAGGCTCACTTCATCTCCAGAGTTTTCTATTTTTATTCTTTATCAAAGCAGGGCATAAAAGACAAGCAGAGCACAGATGTTTCAGTGCTGAGACCTTCCCCGGTGCACAGGCCAGCGTGATAACGGAAACAAAAAGATTTTCGCTGGGTGATGAACGAGCCAAATCTCCATCAATGCCAGATTTTAACTCCATTAAAATCCAAAACACAATGGGCTTAGAAGTGGTGATACATTCAAGAGTGGAAACTTTGACTTTGTGCAGCATTACTCAATGCTGGGGGGGGGGGGGGGGGGTGTTGAACAGATGCAGCTGTAAGCTTTGGGTCAGAATCTTCAATCAGTCTTTCCTTCTAACCAGGCATGAGAAATGTTTTCAGCCAACACTGGGCTCTGAGTCCAGGCCCTGCTGCATGATGTCTCCCTCGCCCGCCAGTAAATGACCTGTCAGAAGCGTACGATTCTGCAAAGCTCGTGAGAGTCGATATAAACAATGACAGCGTGAAAGTAGAGCAGGACAATGAGGAATCATATTAGCTTGTGGACAGGCGACGACAGGCCACATGCTCCTCCGTGGCACGGCAACTGAAATGTAAATAAATTGAGGTGTAGATGAAGAAAACCTGTTGGTCTACGATTACTCACATTAACATCGAAATCCAGCTTTTTCTTACAAGCTTCTGCACCTGAGTGTGAGTGTGTGTGAGTGCGTGCGTGTGTGCGTGTGTGTGTGTGTGTCAGTATTCCATGATGTGGCTGACTCTCTCCACTGAACATAGCAGACTCTGTCAGACTCGACAGTCTATCAGTGGAACATCCCTCTCCCGTTTCCCTCCCCTCTCTCTCTCTCTCTCTTTCCCTCTTTCTACCCCCCCCTACTATCACTCACTCAGCCCTACTCTCCTCCTCTGTCTCTCCATCCTTATCACTGTCCTTCCATCTGTCTCTCGTTCAATTTTTCATTTCAGGTTCAATCTTTTTGATGTCCTCTCACTCCTCCTCCGACGACACCTCTCCCTCCCTTTCAGTCTTCCTCTACTGGCCTGTCAATCTGTCGTCCCCGCCCTCCCCCTTTCTATCCCTCTCTCTCTCCGCCGCGAAGTCAATATGCCTCTCCATGTGGTGGCGACCTGTCAATCATCGTATGACAGTCAGCAAAATGTGCATTCATGTGGACCTTGTGTGTGTGCGCTTGTGTGGGGGCAGTTCTAAGCGGATTCTGAGAGCACGTGTGGCCAGCAGAATATTAGAAATGAAATGCGCCTGCACATCGAGATGACCAGATATCAGAAATTATACATCTTTTATCACTTTTGCACCAAATTACATGTTGTCACGTCCACGTCCTTCCAACTCCGTGCATTTTGGCGTGCAAAATGACAAGCAACTTCTAAGATACTGTATCATGGACTTGACAAAGCAATTCCACCGTGCCAAAAAGGGATTTTTCCCCCCATCTGTATTTGTGTGTGGGTGTACTGCATGTGTCTGTGCAGGCACAATGACTTACTGCTTTAATTTAAGTGGTAACGCACATAGACCTCCTTTATTTTTTATTATTTTGGCAACATCTTTCGCACTAAACTGATCATTGCTTACTGCAGGTGCTCTTGCCCGGCACTTTCTGTAGGTTTCCCTCTTTTCTTTCATTCTAACCTTTTAGCTCTTTATTCTGTTTATTCCAAAAACAAACCTCTGCAGCTGCCGGAAGCATAAAAGACATCACTTTCTGTGTGCCTAGGGGTATTTCTCAAGAAAGAACAGGAAATGAAAAAGGTATCGGTTGAATCACTATTGTGTTTTATAAATGGGAATGGAAAATAGCAAAGTCAGCATTTATTCAATGGAAGATAATGCAGGTTATTACTTTAACTCAACCACACTGCCCTTTGCTCTGAGTGACATGCAAACATGAACCAGTGACAACAGCTGTGTATCGTATGAGGCCCTCAAGGGTCCATTTAAGATCTGATAGTCTATGCCTGACATTAAGCTTTATGGATATGTAGGTGTCTTCCTGAAAGCCTTATGAAATGTTTTGTATTTATTTGTACTTGGGCGTTTATTCAAACGGGACAAAGCAGTGGGATGTGTATATGAGCTCTCATAAAGTCAGCCCACGTCCCAGTGCAACATCCTGGCCATATAAGCAATGCCTGCTCTGCTCTGCTTTGCTGCTGGAATATGAAATATGCATGGACCATAAAGAGCATATGGACCATCCGTCTCAATATCCGCTACACCAGACCATCAAAAAAGATCATTAAACGCAACACACACAGGCTCCCTCGCACGCACGTGTACACACAAAATGGCACATAAACATGCACTCCCACGTTGTGCATAATGGTTTATCAGTTTCAGAGCCAACTTTCTGCTGACAGTGCACACACAATAACGGGGCAAAGGCATGCGCGCGCACGCAGACACACGTGCGAACACACACCTCGGAAAAGGACAGAGGATTTGTCATTTGTGCACATTTGCCCACTTCAAATTTCTAGTCTTAATCTAAAGACATTACAAACAGCTGTCACATAATAACAGTGGGAAACAGTCTTCACATAGAGAAACATGAACATATGTCTTTGTTCCTCTGTCTATCACACACACACACACACACACACACACAAACATGTGTCACCCCTCTAAGCTGTCACTCTGTCTGTATTTTCTTTACCACACCTCTGTCAGGCTCTGTCGCTATCGGGCTCTCTGGCCCTCCGCTGCAGGGAATTAAACTTTAATGGACAGAAGAGACAGAGAGAGAGAGAGAGAGAGAGAGACAGACAGACGGACAGACAGATGGATAGATAGAAAAAGAAAAGGTGAGAGATGAGAGAAGAAGAGGGTGGAGATGAGGAAGAAATGCAGAGTGTCGCAGGAAGAGAGTAAATTCTCATTAACTCCAAGGTTTTACGGGACTACCAACTTAAAACCGACTACCACTGGGTGCGCACCACTGTATCCAAATCTACCCATCTGTCCTCCTTTATCGCTTCCTCTTCTTCCCTCACTCTCACTCTCTCTCTGTCTTCCTCCCTCCCTCCCTTTCTTTCTCTCACATCTCTCTAATCTCTTTCTAACTATAGTATGTGTCAGCGACGAGTCTGACACTAAGTCAGCATCATATTCTATCATCCATGCAGACAGAGACAGGAGCACACGCAAACAGGACAGCTACAAGACGGGTTTGGTCTTTATCTAATCTCTTTACTCCTTCAGCCCTTCCTTCGTTCCTTCCTTCCTTCATCCCTCCATCCCGCTTCCCCTAAAACGTGTCAGCAAAGGTGCAGCCACCATCAATCTGCTAATAGGCGCTGCTCTCTTGTTACTTCACACTACGACCCAAATAGCCCATTCCTGTCCGTGAAAAGCTCTCATCTTATTTGTAAGAATGAGGCAAGAATAAGGGTTGGACTAAATGCATGTGTGTACTTTTTTTTTGCCCGTGTCCAACCAAAAAAATTCAGTCTTTGTTTGTCGAACTCTTTCTGCAGGTATCGTTGGCTCGTTGCAGATGTATTTTTCTCCCGTTTTCTCAACGCAGAGACACAGGACTGTCCTGGATAACTGGACAGCAGAATACGTTTATGTTATTGCGGCCAATAGTCTGAGAAATCATGTTTTTTTCCATCAATTTGTTATGGGCGTATGACTCTAAATGCTACTGACAGCTGCTGGTTTTATGAAGAAGAAGCCAGTTGAAGGTGTGGAGTCGTAATCTGAAAGTAAACTGCTGAATTTAAACATAAATGTGTGTTTAAACAGAAAGCACATTTCCACCTACAAACTGTACGTTAGCCTAAACTCTTTCTCCGAATTCACAGCTAATCACGTCTTTTTGTTAACTTTGTTTGTAACCTTACCACCTCTAAAATCTGCTTCACAACATGTCTCCATTCTTCATTTTCTTATCACCTTTAGAGACACGCACAGCTAAATTTTAAGCTGCGTGACCGGATAGTAGGAGTGGTAATTGAGTTCTCTCCTGCTCTTTTTATGTAAAAAGGCTTTTACTTTAACTTTTCTTTTTTATTCAAGGAACCAGATTTTCTATCAATTTTCTATCTATCTTCTTATATAACTTATTTAACTAAGCTGCTAAACTTTTGTGCTGATGATTCAATCCAATCCCTGCGATGTGCTTCACCTCCTGGTCACCTGACGCTGCCTGAACTGAACTTACACTGACGCCAAAGTTCACCGCCCTTCAGTTGATACAATACACCTGCTACAGTGTAATTCCAGTGAACTGGATATGCCAAAAATACGAATGCAGCTCCAGTATACTGAGGAACTGTGACTGGTATCGTGCTGCCTTCTAGTATGAGATTTAAAAATACCTCTTTTGAAACCACATGTGCCACCTGCTCACCTCAGCTGCTGCGGAGCTCTTTTGACAGTCCGACTCCCTGCCTTGTTAACAGCACTTTGATCAGCCAATTTCAGGAATATGAAAAAATGCTGTTCTGTCTTGGGAGGCCGTTGTTGTGCCTTTATGGATGGCTGTGTGGATGTGTGCAGCTGGCTATGGATTAATGCTGTACGAGCTGGTGCCCGCGCGCCTTCGCAGATGTGTATAAGAACACAAACGGGCACAGCTGACATCACAGAAAAAAAAAAACACGAGAGAAAATGAATCAACAGCGTTTGCTATTTGACATTTCCATCCCCTCTGGCAAGGACTTTCTCCCTCGCTTACCGTCCTTACTCCCCTTCAAACACACTTTCTTTTTCAGTCTTTTCTGTCTCTGTTTGACATCACCTGTTCCTCTCGGCTCCTGCACCTCTCTGTCCTCCCTCTCTCTCTGTCTGCCTCTGCCAATCTATCCACCCTGGTGTAAAGTTGTAATCCTTTTCCCCCCTTTCTCTCCTGTCGTTTACTTCCCTCTCTATCTTAGTAATTATCTCTCTGCCCTGTCCCCTCGTTGCACCCCCTGTCATCCATCTATCTGCCTCTATGTAAAATATCTCCCATCTACTTTCACTTTCATACTCCATTTCTCATTCCCTGCCCTCCCTTATCTCACTGGGCTGACCCCTTCATCTCTCCCCTCCTTCCCTCCATCCTTCTATCTCTCCCCCTCTCATCAGTGCCCTCCTTCTGCCTGCCTGCCTCCATCTTTCCATCCCTCCTCCCGGTCACAGGCTGATTGAAATTCAAACCTGAGCTTTATTATCGGTCCGTTCGGTTGGTGATTTGCTTAGCACACATTCCCGTCCGAGGCCGTGGAGGTTGTGAGCAATCTGGCGTTGGGTGTTAAGAGAGAAGATAAAGCAACATCAGAGGCCGCAGCGGCCGACTCGTCCATCCATTAGTTTGCTGTAATGTTTATCATTACCACTGAGCTAACAGCAGCAGCAGCCAGCGCTCGCTCATCTGTCTGAACTCTGAACTTAGTTTGTCTCACAGAGGCTGAGTTAACTCTAAATGCGTCCACTCGTGCATTAAACTCTAAACTGCCCTTCCTGCTTCCTTCTTCTTCTCCTGTCTCTGCCACCTCCACCTATCCTCCTCGATTTCATCTTGTAAACCAGTTTTTCTCACCTTCTGTGCTCTGACTTCCTTTTTCTTAGTCAGAGGGAAGAGGAAGTGAATGAGAGACAGCGAGACAAGAAGAGGAAATGGTGATGGTTGGCATTAGGGCTGACAGGTGTCCATGTGTGTATAGTTAAAACTTATTCTTTCAAATCTAAATGTAGATTATTAATTAAATTTCTAGAAAATGTATTATATCATGACTGGTATTATACTATTCTGATATAAAATTATATATTCCATTATTTTAACAAGGGCTGTGATGATTTGTCAATCAATCATTACATCGATCCATAGAAAATTGACCAGCAACTATTTCGATAACTGATTTATCACCTTATAAGTTATTTTTCAGGCAAAAATACAGAAAAAAAAGAAAAGAAAAAAAGATGGTTCTCAGATTTCAAATGTGACAATGTTCAGCTTTGCTCGGTCTTACATCACAGTAAATTTAATATTTTAGTTTTCCTACTATTGGTGGGACAAACAAGACATCTGATGACATCACCTTGGGGAATTGTTTTTGTTCCAGTTTGTTTTCTGATGTTTTAAACCACAGAACTGATCAATAAAATCATCTGCAAATTTATCGACAATGAGAATAATCAATAGCTGCAGCCCTAATGTTATCTGTGTCACCCACCCCTGTATACAGCCTTTACATAATTGGGAAGATTAGGGTCAGAGTTGTTACACTCAGCACCTTCTAAAACTGGAGCAAATTAAGGTAAAGCTTTAGTGCCCACAACATTAGCTGTTAAGGAAGAGATGATAAGCAGATGGTGTGTGTGTGTGTGTGTGTGTGTGTGTGTGTGTATGTGTGTGTGTGTATGTGTGTGTGTGTGTGTGTTATGTAGGTACGAGAAAAGGGACATTTGTTTGCTAACATGCGTGAGCAGCAGACAGGTTACATACATATTTGCAGGTGTCACAGCTGCTCCTGCTGGCTGACTCGTCCTCATATGTGTGTGCCTACTTGTGTGTCAGTGTGTAAGTGTGAGTCAGTTAGTGTATCCACGTGGAATTGTCTGGCATGCGTGTGTATTATTCGTGAGACCGTCATGCGCAGGACAGCTGCTTCAAAGATGGCAGTGTGAGCTTTTGTTCTTTCTCTTCAATCAAAGTGCTTCCCTACAGCTCGGCCTGCCAGACAAAACCAAAGTCAGCCAACACTGGGCTTCAAGCTTGGTTCAGTCGGACTGGGAGACAAACAGAGAGGGCAAGAAACACACACACACATATACACAGGGAGAGAAAGAAAGAAAGAATGAGAGAGAGAGAGAGAGAGAGAGAGAGAGAGCTAGAGACGAAGAGAGAGACCTGTGGGTGAGAGGCCACGAGGTCTGTTTCTGTCTCTGGTGCAATGTGATGAAACCGGCAGGCAGCCAATCAGACATGACGATGAGCCAACCAGGGAATAACCTGCAGGTTAGCTAACACACACACACACACACACACACACACACACACACACACACACACACACACACACACACACACCCGCATGTGCTTGTTTGAATCGCAGCATTGTTCACTGAGGTCTAAGCAGAACTTTTCTTGATATCAAGTGTTGCATGTAGAAGGTAATTGGATTGGTTGTAATTGGTTGTGGTCGGCTGGTTTGAATAGCAAATGCTGGCTTTGCATAAACACACAAATTAAATCCTTGTTTATGTTGTGTGTCTATGTGCGCACATAACACACTACGCTGCTGCTGCTGTCATATCTGTTACTGTGCTGATTGCAAAAAAAAAAAAAAAACTCCCTAAGCTAATTTTTTTTGCTGGTGGTGAAATTGGCGAGGATGAGGAGTGAGTGATGTGTGGAACAAAGGATCAAGAGATGGACGGAGGAAGTGAGGGTGGTCAGTGGGAGAGAGAGAGAGACAGAGCGAGAGGCCAGAGAGGTCAGGGGGAAAAGGAAGGGGAGGGTGAGGGACTGCGTTGATGTTTCCAGCAGCATAAACCTTCAAGCTTGGCTAATGTTCTGTGTGTACGTGTGTGTGTGTGTGTGTGCCTGACCCTTTCTGAAGCAATGCGCCGTTACAATGAGTCACGATAGCTGTAACAAGGAACAGATTTGCTGTTCATTTATAAGTAGCAGGCCTGTGTGTGTGTGTGTGTGTGTGAGTGTGTGTACTAGATCACCCTGATGACTCTAAAGGTCTTCTACATGCCTGTGAACGCAGCAGCAGACAGTCCAGACACGTGTCTCATGCACAAACAGACGGACACAAACACACCCATCCGTGGTGTGTTATGAAAGACTAAATGAGACAAAGAAACTTCAGGTGTAGGAAACACACAACAATTTGGACTCCCACTGAGTACGAATGTGCAGTGTCAGCCTTCATGCCTCTGCCTCCCCTTTATTACCCCCTTGTCTCTCGCTTTCCACTTTCTCAACTTGTTAACTTTCCTCTCCACTTATTCACCCCCCCAGCACACCCACCCCCCACACCCCCCAACCCCTCAGCCACCTCCCTCTCCGTGCAGTTGTTACGGCAGAGAGGCGGCAGTCGTGTCATCATGTCTTCCCAGTGCAACTGCGCCTATATGATGTCATTTATACATCTCACTGCTCCCTCTGCCGTGCCTTTAAAAAGGGCTAAACGCACCATTTAACAATGACATGATGATGTTACCGTGTGTATGGTGTTTCGCAAGTGTGTGTGTTAAGTGCTACCAGTGACAACACACTAGTTCCATCTTTACATAACCATTGTGCAAGGAGCAAAGTGGGGCAGCCAGAGAGACAGTAAAACACTAGGAGTGTGTGTTGTGGCTTTTGGATACCCTGTTTTGCGTGCGTGCGTGTGTGTTTGTGTGTGTGTGTGTGTGTGTGTGTGTGTGTGTGTGTGTGTGTGTGTGTGTGTGTGTGTGTGTGTGTGTGTGTGTGTGTGTGTGTTTGTGTGTGTGTGTGCACCAGGGGTCAGATCGACAGGGAGATGTTTCAGGGAGAGAATCTCTAAAGAAATGGAGACAGGCAGGCAGTCTGGACAGAGAGAGGAGATGGAGGAAAGAGAGATTTGGTTCTTCATCTCCACCCCGCTCCATCCTCCAGCTTTTGTGCGAGAAAATCGATCCAGACCCTCTGTTGTCTGGGACATTTCATCTAGTTCTCGGGGCGGGTGACACTTTTCAGGGAAGCATGAAGAGAGGATGCACAGCTCCATCCCATCCGAAAGCCTTTAATTGGAACGTGTGACGTACACAAAGACGCCTGACTGAGCAAAGACATCCCACTTAACAAATAAGTGCTGCACTAACTCATCCGTCCTTATAGCCTTACATCTCTTTCTTCTTTTTTTCGAGTGCGCAGAACTAAGGAGCAAGGAGGGGGATGCAAGTGAAGGAAGTAAGGAGCCACAAACGGGGAATTAAAATAATTTTTAAAAAAGGCCAATAAAAGAGAAGCAGAGGGTTTTGTTTAATGATGGGAAGGTGAATAAACAACAAGAGAGCAGAGGGAAGATAGTGGATAGAGTGTAATTGGTTACTGTTTATTAGAATTGTCCCTTTCATTGATTATAAAGTCATTTTTCCCTGCACCATGTGCAATTTCATATTTTGCAATCACAACTTCTGTGTACTAATGTTGAGGGGAAAAAGCATCCCTTTGATGTCCTGACTAATCTACTGTGGAGATTTTAATTGTGTTTTAATTTTTTTGCAACTTTAATTTTCCAGTGAGAGTTATCTGAGCCTGCCTTCCTCTCTATTTCTAGTGACACTCTACTTTCGTAACGTGGTTGTAGCTCAGGTGATGTTGAGCTGATCGTAGGGTTGGTGGTCTCATTCCTGGCTTTTCGTGTCCTCATGTCAAAGTATTTTAGCAGGACGTTGAACCTAAAGTTGTTTTAATATTCAGAAACAAGAGATGTCTGTTTTAAACTGTAAAATCTAGATCTCATTAACTGCTAGATGCGGCGTGCTTTGGTTTGTCTATAGATTTGTGTTGTCTGCCTGTTGGTTTGTGATTTTCCAGAAGGCAGCCTTTAACACATCTATTCTTTTTTCACTTAATTCCCCAATATATGCATCCCCTCCTCGTATGCCTTCCTTCCTCCAGCCTGTGACCCAGAAATCAATTGAGGTCCACCATCTTCTTAAGTTTTATTCAGGGAGGAGAAAGTAGAAACACAAACTCTGGCTCTAGTTTTCAGGTTTTAATGTGTTTTTTTTCACGCTACTCTGAAAATGTGTAGATTTATTTGAAAAGGCAAGCTGAACTTGTTGTTTGCAAAAGCTCTATAGCTGATGCAACACTTTAAAAAACAATTATTGGCTTCTCATTCACACTGACTGATTACTTTCACTGACTGAAGTAGATGTCTCTGGGGATTTCTGTGCTGTTTGTAATTGAATGGGAATTAATGAGCCTGAGAGGTATGGCAAGAAGTACTTAAAAATGTCTTTAACCATGCGTATTAAAACAGAATTAATAATGAAGGGAGGAGAAATGTAAAATATGAGTGAAAAAAAACACCAGTCACATTGAAATCACTCTTTATGTGCCTTGCTGATGGGCACAGAATCAGCATTTACGAAGTGAGAATTGAGCATTAAGCTGGAGAGCAGCATTAGCACTGCACGGAAAACGCAGCCCCCTCATTCATTTCACATTGCAGTGGTGCAATTGCAGAGGGCTCTGGCCAAACAACACATCTGAACCTGGCTCCACATTTTGCTAAATGCAATGTCATCTGGCAACTCTCTGCATTGGACAATCGACTACATGCAAGCTCCCACTGCAGATCTCTGAACAGGGTTACTCTAATCTCTGTTTACCAGACAAACACCAAGATCCAAATTATTGTTGTCATGATAACGTTCCAGAGTTGTTAAGTCTGTCTTCATAACATCACGAACCAGTGTCTGAGGGCTGATAAGCCTTGCAACTCATTAATGTATTACTAAAAACAATGGATTCGTTTACCCTCATCTCATCAGTACCTGAAGCAACACTTCTCTATTAAGACGGTCCCTTAGTGGACCCTTAGCCGCCTTTTGGGTGGGAAACTTCCAGCCTTAAGCCGAGTCTTCTCACTGGTTCCAGGCCACTGCAGCTCCTATGTCATTTTCAAATGGCTATCACACAGCAGGTCACTCTGCTCTCCTCCATATTTAAAGAATTCATTAGGATCATTATTCAGGAAGTAAAAGTTAAAAACTGATGAATAAGGATTACGCTCCATGCCAGTCAGTGACAGGGAGTGGCAGTCATTAGCTGGAGATATTAATAGACAGACTATTAGCTTAGGATGGAGCTTTGTGTCAGAGTCTGTTACAGTTACACTGACTTTCTGTCTCCCTCCTCCGCCTCTCTCTCCCGTCGTTGCCTTCCCCCTCTCCCCAACACATCTTCTTCGTCTTCCCTCGCCCAGCTCCAGCTTATCCACTGATTCCCTACCTTGACTCATTTATGCCTCTTCTCTCGTGTTTCTCTCTCTCTCTCTCTCTCTCTCTCTCTCTCTCTCTCTCTCTCTCTCTCTCTCTCACTTTGGTACACTGGCTCCCTCTGTCACTTTACTCACTCACGCAGTCCTCCTCGCTACAGGCCCAAACCACTTCCCCGCGGCGTTGTCTATCTAATCCTGTTTTCCATCATTCCGCGCTCTCCTCTCTTTTCTCACACTCACATCATGCTATTTCTCACTATAAATTCTCAACCCCCCCCCCCCCCCCCCCCACCCCCCCCCCCGACTTCAGTCGCCACGCATCATTTAATAACACACTCTCACCCCCCTCCAACCCATCTTTTCCTATCTCTCTCTCTCATTCACTTTAGCCATGACCACACTAATGCAGATATATTTGAAAGCACAGTTTTTGTGCCAAACAGGCTTCCATCCACCCTTACATTCGTGGGACTTTTTTCTGAAACTCTGCCATCTGAGCTGAAACAATAAAAAAAAGAAAGAACTAAATCTCTTTTTCTTCTGTCTCTTTTGGTTGGCAAACACAAAATTGTGTCTCGCCATCATCATCTGGTAGGGAGTGCAGACAGGAAAGAAGAGGGAAAGATTTGTTCTGTCACCTATGACCATCTGTAATCTCATTCAGCCAAACACAAGACACATTCTTACAGATATTCAAGTCATGCTTTAACCTTTAAAAACACAGACACCCGTGGGACGCTTTGGCCTTGGTAGTGTCTACTTTAAGTGTGTCTTAATACAAATTTAACAAATTATACATTGTTTGAAAACTCCTGATTCTGTCTGTGCAAAGTATTTTAAGATCCCCATATCACTGCGACAGCTGTTGACACAGAATTGATTCAGACATCTGACTATGGCTCCAAAGTGTTTTCCACACGAAAGCTACTACAACAAGCCTTATATTCCATTTTTTATGCAGAAAAAATCCATAGGCAAGGCAAAAAAAAAAACATACATTCCTATCATGTTTGTGCCTCTGTAACTTCAGGTTGTAAAATTCAAAAGAGCTAACTTTGAATGGAGCCCAGAGTTAGGACTGTAATCAAAAGCGATGAGGAACAGTAACCTTTTTATATTGGATACATTATTCTCAGGCTCGTGGCTGTGGGTTTCTGGGGGAACTTATGTGAGAAACCATGACAGACTGTCCATGAGCTCACAACCGCACTAAGAAACATTTAATGAACATGAACACATAATAAAAAGAAACACTCAAAATCCCTGCACAACCAAATGCTAATATAGGAGGAGGCTGAGGGAGGTGGTGGAGGGAATCTAATTTCTGGAGGCAGGCAGCAGAGTAGCAGTAAGGATACAGAGCTCAGGGATGTATGAAGACCGACTGAGCGGCAGGAAATAGGTTGTGGACATATGTGACTGAAGTGTGTATGGAACATGTGACTATAAAATGACTTTCCTGCCTGCGCCTGAACCATCACAGGACTCCATAATCCTCAGTTTCTGTTGTCAGACTGTGCAAATATTGAGTAGTGATTTGAACGAGGGACATAAATGCTACTTTGTTAATCAAGGCGAGTGTCAGGGTTGGACAGTTATTGTGCAGCTGCATTGAAACCTCAATCAGATCACACTATTTTATGTCCTAACAATGTCAGTACAAAATGAATGACGAGAGACAGTCCGAGGTCATCGCATTAATGTTGCTGCCTGGCTGAGGTGTGAGATATGGACAAAATAAACACTGCAATGATTAGAACGCCATTAACTCAACATCAGCATGAGGTGATATTTACTAATTACACACAATCATATCAGTCATTTCAGAAGGAGATTTACTTAAACTACATCCTGTCTGAAATAATGCTCCCTCATTCATTCATTAAAATAGAAATTCTAATAGTAACTCAATAATTTACACAGTGAACAGTAAATTGAGATTTTAGACGATGGCTCATCACCATTTTGGGAATTTTTGAAAGTGATATATAATGTGTAGATTTAATGCTTGATGTTGAACATGAAATATACTGCACTTTACAGAAAATAGGGAGTGATATCAGACATATCTGACATCAATTTGTCATTGAAAATTTCAATGGATACAATACTATAGAATTTTGTATTTAAATAGAAAAACAAGAAATAAAATGGGCTTTGTTTGCTTGGTATGGCACAACAAAAAATAAAAACGCCTTCGTGTGGACGTGGCCTTGCTCGCCATCCTTCATCTAATGTGGATTCACCCTAACACTCTGTCCCCTCTTTATTCCTCACTAACGACCTCTCTGCCCATCCCTCTATCTTTAACAAATTCCCTCATTTCTTCCCAATCATCTTATCTCTCCTCTTATCACTCCTCCATTGAGGAGTTGTGACCCCCCAAGAGAGAGAGAGAGGTTGAGAGAGGAACAGGTTGAGAGAGGGGAATAAGAGCGAGAGAAATGAGAGCGAGCGGCAGAGGGTAAGGTTTCGATTTCGCAGCAGACAAATAGGCTGACTTTACGTAGGTAACCTCTGTAAATGGGTTTTCGATCTCTAATTCTCAACAGATCCCTATAAACGATTACATAAAGACACACGTGTGAGATAGAGGACGAAACGGGAAAGAGAGGGAAGAGGAAGAAAAAGAATAAGAGAGGGAAAGTCCTAGACGAACACCTACATTACAAAAAAAAAAAGAAAAATCAACAAATCACCTCAGAACTTCCCGGTGGTTTCTCAGTCTGGTCGATGAGTCAGAGACTTTACAGTCACACTGACTCCTACACTTAACAACATATAAACAAAATCGACATTTAAACACAGATGAACACATATGGTTATCGCCCACGCTGAATATGGTTGGAGGTCTGACCTTAATTGGTCTCCGCTTGTTTGCCCGATGCTGACCAGACTTTAACGAGGCTTTGGGAAAAGATCTCAGTGTTTATTTGTGGCATGTTTTAAATTAACTCCAGACACCACTGATGTGATTTAGATTAACCTCATTAAGGTAGTGCAGCCTTTTCAAACTGAGACACACAAACACGCACACACTTTCAAACTAATTACTTTATATAGGTACTAGAGTAGCGATTTCTGGCACAATATCACTCCCAAGGCGCATAAAGTTGGGGAATGGTCAGAGATGGTCAAAACTACTGCTTGTTTCAGCTTGAGGCCTTCAAAGAGCATTCCACCAATTTATCATTTCTCTCCTATAACATAGTAAGACTCACAATGGATACTTTTAAGAACACAATCAAAATCAATGCAGCAGAACCAAAGATATCATTTCCATTGCCCACAATGCAACTTTGCCGAACTACCATCGATCTGGCCATCCATTTTTTGTGCTTATCCAAAGCAGTGTGGCGGGGGGTTGAGTCTATCTGTACAGCGTTCAGGTGGGGTACACCCTGGACAGAGCACTCATTGACAACTGCAAGCACAAATAAGAGTTTTCAGTTCACCTGCACTCTTGATAGCGGACAGTGGGAGGAACCACTGCAGACACTGGAAGAACTCCACACGGAGAAACGGAAAAAAACAAACAGATTTTCAGCATCTTAGTATTTACAAGTAATAAATAAATAAGTAATGAATGGTTTAGTGGTTTTATTTTTGGAAAAAAAATCTTATGACTTTATGCAACACTGCATACTATGATTTATTTTTTGCAACAAACAAAAAATATATCTGGTGCTGATCTGTCCACAGTTTAGACATTAATTCATTTCATTAAGTTTATTGAGCAAAAGGTCTCACATTTCCAGCTTCTCAGACACAAAGATTTGCTTTGTCCTATTTAATTTCACTATAAATTGAACATCTTTGGGTTGTGCACTTTTTATCGAAAACAAAAATCAATCTGTCACCTTGCTCTCTGCAAAACTGCGATGGTCATTTTTCATAATTTTCTGCCATCTTATAGACTAAACAATTCATCTAAAAAAAAATCATTGACAGACTGATCAATAATGGAAATAACTCTAAATTTGAAAACTGTAATGTGTTCTAGAGAAACGCACCACCTCTTATTACAACGCACTTACGTTAATACGCATGTAATCACTCAGAAATCACCTCTCTCTAATTTCAAGGAGAATTTCTCTGTGGTTCATCAGTCTATGAATCCGCAGATATAAAGTCATACTGACAGAGAGTTGGAAGCCAATGAAGAGAGAGAGAGAGAGAGAGAGAGAGAGAGAGAGAGAGAGGTAGAGCTCCCCTTCTCCTCTTAATAAGCCTGATCAGTACTTTCTGTTTATTCCGTCTCAGTCCAAATTGCTTCTAGGTGCGGCTTGTTCAAAAAGTAATTCTCCTCCACCATATTTAATTGTTTTATTGTGTCATTACTTCATGTTGCCGGAGCATTAACGCGCCGCGCTTTCCACTATGCCTATTAAACTGTAATGGCCCTACAAAGCAATATACGTCGTGATCAGACGTACACACGCACGCAAACAATATCAAACGTACACACACACTATTAAGCGCCAATGGTGCTGGGGAGTGATATGAGGCAATATTGCGGGTGAGCAATCTGATGAAGTGTGCAGAAACAGTCATTAGCTGAGTGTCCTCGTCCCTGTTCAGTTTACCACACACTTAACATCTTAACGAAGGACCCGCGCTGTTTTCACACAACAGCTTCTAATCACCTGCAGAAACACTATCAGAATTATAGCACGCGCTTCACTTTGTCGCTCGTTTATACACTGTGAAACACACACTTAACGCACAGGGAGATTTGCTCGCTTCTCTCTGCTTATGAGAGAGAGTCTGAGAATATGTGCATACATTACGGCGCGTGTAAGTGCGAGCTTGTGAGAGAAAGTCTTAAATGTTTCTGAGAGTGTGAGAGGAAGTAATAAGATGAGTAGAGTGCGTTTGTCTGCTGAGAGAGGGATGATGGATTGTTGAGGAGAGGCAGGTGAAGTTGAATATCTCCCTACAGCTCCGGTCATAAAGCAGGAGAGCAGCCTCCTCTCCAACAACACAATGAGATCAAATAACCTCCAGTGCCTCCAAGCACGCACGCACACACACACACACACACACACACACACACACACACACACACACACATCCACACACACACACACACTTGGAGGTGAAAGCAACATCAGTGGCTGGCACTGATATTCAGGCTTCGCTCTGTTTTGAAACATCCATCATATTCTTGAGCAGAAAGAGAGACAATGAAAGTATAAAGGCGAGCGCTCTTTGACCCCCCCCCCCCCCATATCTCGCAAAAAACACATATAAGCTCGCATGCACGGGGCGTGCACACACAGATAAATACACAGCCGTCCGTGAAGTATGCGGGTGAGAGGAGGTGAAGTAAGATGAACAAGCAAGGAGAGGAGGCTGAAGTAGAAGAACAAATCCGAGTAGGAAGAGGGGGAAGAGAAAGAAAAACCCCAAAGTGCTGAAGTGGAAGGAGGGTCACTGACGGGAGAGACTCTCCAGGGCTCAGAGGGGGGATTAGGACCCAGGGTGTGTGTGTGTGTGTGTGTGTGTGTGTGTGTGTGAAAGAAAGAAAGAATGAAGGAATGGCATCAATCTTGCTGAATCTGATCGTTACTTTTTTTCATAACAATAAACCTGTGAGCAAGGCATTTTACAACCAGCATCTGTCACAAAGCCTTGACACCACCACAGTCCTACTCCCTTTCTGTCCACGACAGTCATTAACAGGCCTCCCTGACTTCTCACTTCGGTGTGCCATTGTGTGTGTGCGCTTGTTTGTGTGTGTCTATCCACATGTGAGACTCCCCATTGCTATACAATGTGTGCGGAATTTCATGCTATAATCGGTTGGGGACCGGAACACATGGCAAACAAAGCGATCCACACAACAATGCGCCATCTCTTCACACACACACACACACACACACACACACACACACACACACACACACACACATAGCTTATAGAGGCGCACATGCATCACAGACACACACACACACACACACACCTCCTGGACAGGCGGGTGAGATATAGGCATCTTTGAGATTCTGCACTTTGCCCTCTTCTGCAGACGGCCAATTGCATGATCAGATGTGGTCCCGTTACACCACGGCCACACACGAAATGCTGCATGTTCAAATGCTCCCTCCATGGAAAATTCACACTCACACACACACACACAGAATCACGGGATCATAAAAACATCCACCAGCATGGTCGTAGGGGGTAATTTAGGATTAGGGTCTGTGATGCTCAAAACAGCCTCAAACATGCTCACATTGATATGGAAATTAGACCAATCTACAACTGGTGCAATTGGCTAAAAACAGTTAGTTAAATGGCTAAGAAAAAAAAAAAAAGTGTGTACAAGCGCACACACATATACAGAGAGGGAGAGAGATATGCATATGAATGGCATGCGAGGGATCTGTCCCAGAGCTTGGTTGTGCCTATCAAAGGCTCGTCTCTCCCAGAGACCAGTCGAGGCCCAGCATTACACACTTAGCATTAGAATACATCAATGGCACAGGAATGGAGGCACGCAGGCTTTCATACTCCGAAAACCCACCTTCAGCCTCTATCTTCCCCTTTTCACTCCCTCTTTGGTCCATCCCAGCCCTCCTCCCCCACTGTTAGCCCTCTTCTATTATCTCCCGCTCCTCTTATTCCCCCCACCTCCCCATCTCCTTCTCCGTCTTAAGACCCCCCCCCTCCCCCTTCTCCAGAAGGAAGCCTTTTTAACCGTGACCAGAACTCAGAGCCGCATGGACCGTGACCACATAGCCATACAACACCAGATAGGCTGTGTGTGTGTGTGTGTGTTTGTGTGTGTGTGTGTGTGTGTGTGTGTGTGTGTGTGTGACTGACATAAAATAGTCATAGTTAGGCCTGCCACTGCTCAGTCACCCTCAGTGTTGTGAGTGTCTGAACAGGCTGCTTCAGATCCTGTTTATCTCTGTGGGTTTCAGTGTCTGGCCATCAGCATTCACCCCAACACTTCACTGACTAACTGACAAACTCCACTTAATGGAATCAAACTTGGCCCATCAAATGTGTGTCAGCGCATGTATTTGTGTTTGTGTGTATGTATGTGTGTGTGTGTGTGTGTGTGTGTGTGCCCCGTCACTTGTCTGTCGATACGCAGAGACAGCCTTCAGCCAGAGAATAGAAGAGAGAGACGAGAAAAAAAACACGCCGGCTCTCCTTTTCTCTCTAATTACAAATGACAAACCTGCTACCAAGAGTCGGTCTGGCACCTGACTACGCATGATAACCTCTCAGCTCTCTGCCGATACTAAGTGACAGACTGGAGGCTATCTATGAGTGTGTGTGTGAGAGTGCGCTGACGGACAGATTAAAACAAGAACAGCAAATCAAACAGCGTCCTGCCCAACGGCTCTGATTTCCAATGACAAAGCAAGAAGTCTATGGCCAATATCTCACCTGTCTTCCTCATCTTCCTCTCTTCATTGCCCTTTTAGTTTCCCATCCTTTACTTTTAGTCATCGATTTTCTCTTTCCTTCCGTCCATCCTCCCGTCCTTCCTTTCTCTCCACCTCATCCTCTGTTCCCTTCTGCATCATTTAAAAACCAGCCCTTCTCCTCCAGATCATCCATTTCCTCCCCATGGCGTAATAATGCGGTTAACACTGCATTGTGGCTTGTACTCTTACTGGCTAATATCTCTAATTGCATTGTAATGTTATCAAAGGCCATCTACTGCGAGTGTCATGTGATATAATACCCTCACAACACAGGAAGGTTGAAACCTGTTCTTCTTTTACACACCCTCAACTCTGCTGTTTCTATTTGAAGAAAACTGTACAAGGTCGTGGAAGACTTCATGCTACAGCAAAAATAATACCTGTAACCGATAGCAAAACATTTTCTTGAGAAAAGAAATCACATTATAAGGTCCATGCCGCCTACTAGCTCTTCTGTAGCGTTCGGAGATATCATATCATCTCATATCAATAAAATTAACTTCAAACTTCACAAATCACTAATCACTAAGCATGTTGCACCACACACACTAGCCAATTGGACGAGCAGAAAAGCTAGCGTTAGCTTGCTAACAGTGTGACCTGTTTAGACTTACAAGAGTTTAACGAGGTAATTGGACATGGTCAACATACCTGACTTGACACCTGATGAAAAAGCTGTTTATTATCGATGTTAACTGTAACATATTTCTAGATGTATGCACATATAAATAAAATAAAGTCATACCTACATTTACAAAGGTCTGGCAGTTAAGTTTAATACATGTTTTTAGGACAGGTTATGTCACAACTATGCTACTGTGACTTCCTTTTTATGGTGTTGATTGCTTTAGAAAAGATAAAGCTGCACTGACTTTGCTTAAATTTTACTGGTGCAACCCAATTTTGTAAATCACTAGAAGGACTACAAACAAACACAGTAATGAATGTACAAAAAGCTGTGCAGGCCAGTCCAAGAGGAGTTTGCCTGTTTGTATCTAGAATTATAGATGTTGAACGTTCCATTTTTTCTGAGCACAGATGTTTCACAGATGTGTAGAAGTGTCAAGCAACCATAGAGGAACTCGGCCAAAACAAAATAGTCGAAAATCTTGATTCCAAACAGAAGCTGTGGTCAAAGATTTATTGAAAAAGAGCACACAATCGATGCCAACATTCAGGACTGGAAAGTTTTTGATAGTCTGTGCTATGGACGAATTTCGGCTAGCACCAAAAACTTATTGAGGTTCGATACCCCGCCCAATACGTGAGAACAACTTTGCATGTGAAAAACAGAGTGGGCAGAGAGAAAAAGCAGGAATGAGAGACACTGAGAGACTCACACAAACACATGCCTGAATGCACCGCCAGACATGGGTTCACGCTACAGGAGTGAGCTTACACTTCTTCCCATTCACACTTAGCATTGAGTTAGCATTGACTCCCCGCTGAATAGCCTTGTGAAGGCACAGGGTGATGCTAACCGGGAGGCACTATCACTAGCCGCCCTGCTCCTTGGCGGAATAGCTGGGGCAGCATTGATATGGTAATGTAAAGGACGTTTCAGGGCCAAAGCTTGGGACCGTGGGCGCTCTGTGATCCTCCAAGCCCAAAAAGGACAGATCTCCAGGGCATTGTGGTTTCCCCAGTCAAGGCCCTGAGTGATCAGGATAAGCCCGTCCATGCTGCTTTAGTGCTGTCACTCAGCTGCTATTGTGGTCATGTGAACGGCCATTTTCATCACAATTGACCTCGGTTTTGGCAGTACTGTTCTGCAGGGCCCTCCTTTCTCTATTCTTTGGTGCCCTCCCCTTCTTCCCCTTCGCCCTCCATCAATGATTCTTTTTTTTTTCTCAGTCTGGTCTTTCTTGTTGTGTGCCCGCTCTGTCTTTTTTTTTCTCTTCAGCAACAACGTAGGCCAACAGATGACTGATGCAGAGTTAAACTGGTCTCTTTGCCTATCCGCTCCCATCTCTGCAGTCCTGTCAGCTGTAAGAGGAGGGTGTCAAGGAGCCTTTGATTATCTGAACTGATACTGTAGAAAATGACGATACGTGATGCAGTACATATGCTGGGATTTACTATTCACCTCAAGGGGGAAAAACACTGAGCGTGTTTGGTGTGAGCAACAATTTACAACACACACAGCAAGTGGGCAGATGGGTGTCATCATTCTGTGTTTTATTCAATCACGCTTTAGCAAACACTGGAGTGTATGGTGTGTGTTTTTCTATATGTTTGTGCGTGGAGGAGAGTGTGTGTGTGTTCTCTCTTTGCTCCATTTTATTTGATCAGGGCTGAAAGAAAATAACAATGTACTCCCGTGAGGAATCTGTGGGAGGTAATGACAGATAGTGTCCCTGTGAAACAAGTTTTCCTGTGTGTGTGTGTGTGTGTGTGTGTGTGTGTGTGTGTGTGTTAGTGAAAGATTGTGCGTGTGGATGTATGGAATTGAGAAGTGAGGAATATGCATATGTATGGGTCTAATACATGTGGGTAATGTGTGTGGGTGGTATGCTTGTAGGCTGTGGGGCATTCACTTGCTGTCTTTCTCGCTTTCTCTGTGCACCCCACACACACACAAACACACACATACACACATATATGCACATACTAGGGTGGGAGGAGAGTTTGCCTGGCTGCGAAGAACCCTGCTCCATCAACACAACACATCCTATTTCGCAACATCTCCTCCCACATCTCCTACTCCCCCTCCACCACCTTTATTTCTCTCTCTCCCGGGAAGTGACACAGAATTCTTTTTAACTGCAGTACATTCATTACAACAACCCTGCAACCCCCACATCCTCCACACACCACCGCCCTCCACCCTCTTTTCTCCACCCCTCTCTAGACTCTACTTTCTTTCTCCCTCCCTATCGTACCAGTGAAATAAAGACAGCGTACGTATCCACCTCCAGCAGCCGTCCTGGACTTTCATTAAAAACATGATAGAGAGAAGTTGGCTGTGTGAGATAGTAAACACTCATTCATATGCGGTCTTACTACGGCAGCGCTAGCACATTCCTGTGCCTCAAAGCGTAGGAGCAGAGAGCAGAGCCTACAGACAGCGTGGGTGTTAGCACTAAGGCCAGCCAGCATCACTAGCTCTCAGCCATCCTCATTCTATCTCCTGCCGTTGTCAGCAACTCACTCTGTTCAGTGTAGAAACAGTTGTCCATGTAAATGCATGTGCGTGTAAAAAAAAAGAAAAAGAAAATCGGACTAAATTGCACGCCAAGAGTCAAAAACATGGAGATACACATGAAATCACACATGCATGACCCCCCCCCCACACACACACACACACACACACACACACACATAATGTAGTACACTTTGCAGGTAATTTTGAATGAATAGACAATATATACTGTGAGTCAATAGAAATTTGTCAATTGTCATTACAGGAAAAGTTGCAAATCATTGACTGGGGTGGCTTTATGGTCGCTATGCTTTATGGATTTTTGCACAGCTGTGATGAAGTGCCTGGATTTGTCAGGTATTTAATTACTGGATGAGGCAAAAATGACTTTCCCCATCTGTGTATTTCATCTATAGACAATTTCTCAATAACATTTTCAGCAGTTAACAATTAGAAATTCTTGCACACGAGAAAACTGGATCAACAGCTGCAATATCCTGCACCTTGTTAATGTTTCAACATGAATTTTACCTAATGAGGGTGAATTGATGGTGATATTTATATGGATATCGAGATATAAAATGACATTTCAAGGCAGCAAGTCATGACTATTTTCATTATCAATACATTTGTCTATCGAGCCATCTAAAATCCCAAGATATATCACTTCAATCCTAAACAGAAATGAGCAGATCCTCACATTCAAGAGGACTCTGTTTGCCTTTTTAGCTTAATAATGTTAAACAATATATCAAATTGAAATAGTTGTTGAATCGATTCATCCCACAGCCCAAGATAACACCTTAAAATAGCTTCCTTTGTCATATAAAACAGAGAGAACCAGACTGTCCTTGGTCCAAGCTTGAACACTGAGTATTTGGCATTTAGCTTTCAACCAATAAGTGATTATCAAAATCAATGTAGATTAATTTCTGTAGATTGTCTAATTGGCCATTTGTTTCAGCATTAAATCGCACACATACAAATACATGCAAATCCCTTAAAAAAGCAGTGAAGAGTTGTAGCGTTTGTTGGCATTAAGCACAGCAACACAAACTGGCCATGATATGAAGCCAAGAATAGGAATCCCTCACAAATAAGTGGCAATAATCACTCAGAAAATACACACACACACATGCATACACTGAGAGCTCATTGACTGATCTGAAGAGAGACTTGAGAGTATTACGATGGTGCAGAGGAGGACAATGAGGAGGAGGAGAGGAAGTGATGGCCGAGCCAACAGGAGAGGCAACAGGAGAGACAGAGAGGCAGGGGGAGGAAGAGGAGGGCAGAGCGACATACACAGTGAGAGAGAGAGTGAGACAGAGAGAGAGAGAGAGAGGAACAGGCTGAAACATCCAGGAGAGGAGTGCAGTGTCTGTAGGATGCCATCGATCCAACACTGACAGAAATAGACAGCCAGACCAGAACCAACCGAGGCACTCTGAGACACACTGACACACAGCAGTGCTGTTGACCCTACACACATCTGAACAGCAAGAGCCATTCATACATGAACAAGCACACACACTCTTAATCCACACACAAGCAGGCAAGCACACACACATCCACACACACACACACACACACACACATAGAAATGTGAACATTAAAGGCAGAAATGTGCTGAAACAAAATGAACATGAGCAGGTTTTCGCAGGATAAATGTCCAGATTGAGACAAACATGACATGTTGCATTGGCTTCAATCACAACAGCGTGCACATGCTCGGCAGAGCTACTCAGCATTTCCACATTTTTGTTCATTGCGCAGCTTCGCTCTGTGCTTCACCACCTGTGATCAGTCAGCAACATCACATGAATACTTGCGTTTCTCACGTTTCCTTTGAGCGGCTTATTTACTTTGTTTACACCTGGTTCCATTCATGCTCCTCTTGTCTTTACTCATTCCAAGATCAATCAGTTTAGCAGTTTAAGACGACTTTTACTGGAGCTGTGAGACGATTTGTGCACGTACATGAACATAAAATTTGTGCACTTAGATTAACACACAAGCATAAAACCCTCAGCGGGACTATAAAGAGAAAAAGTAACTTAACTCTCTTACTAAACCCGATAATTTGAGAGCACTCTCCCATTCTGACATGAATCTTCTTCTAGCAAACAGTCCCTATGTGAGTGAGTTTTATTTTGTTCTCACAGTACTGATAGGTTCAATTTAAGAAGAGGACAAAAGATACAGCAGATTCAGACACACTGAGATACTCATGCACACATTCAGGCTGGACAATATGGCTGAAATCAATATTATAATATTAAAACAGTCATTTATTAAACACAAAGGCCATTCTCTGGTCCCAGCCTTTAGATTTTAGCTTTTCTCTGTTTCATATCATTGTAAACAGATTTTTTTTTTATGTCACCTTTAATCAATAATGTAAATAATCACTAGCTGCAGCCCCGATCATCTTATTGTTACAATAAAATTCCAAAAATAATAATAATAATAAAAAAAAATCTTGGTTAGGACTGAAAGAGAAAAATAGTGGTAAAAAAAAAATACTTTTTTCACTACTTCACTATTTAAAAAAATAAAATGCCAAAGATTTTCTTTTCATTTGGGGAAATTATACTCAGCAAACATTTTTCACTTTTTTCCGACATTTTATGGACAAAGCAATCAAGCAAGTTAATGACCAGCAGATTGATCGATAACGAAAATAATCATTAGTTGCAGCCCTAATTATTGCCCGGCCCTACACACATGGCCCTTCATTTTTCATGCAGAAACAACACACAACAGAAGACAAACTACAAAAGAATATCACTTCAAAACCACCCCAGCCTTGTGATCATGCTTGAATTTTCTCCCACTCATCTTTAGTCTATGAATGACTATTTGACTGACTGGTTTCCACTGACACATCAGACCAGTTGACTGTCAGTTTTACTGACTGGTTGCTGTTGCCATCAGGAGCAGAGTGCTTGTGCAGCTAACATTTCTGCCTCCTTCCCCTGGCCTGGCTGGGACTGATTAAAGCCTTCTGCTGAAACAAGGTCATAATTCACTTAGCCATTTCCCAATTTCCGCATAATTACCCTCCTGCTTCGTGAACGCTAACACGCGCGAACACACACGCGCCCACACACATTCGCACCGACGCTCCGACACAAACACATTTCCTCTCTGATTTGTGTCATTACTGAGAGGAGAGTGGTTAAAAGGTTTCAGAGTTGGCCTCTTAGTGACAGCTTAAATGGATAAAACCTCAATTAAAGACTCTCTCCCTCTCTGCCGCGCTCTCCGTGTGGATGGAATAAGCATAATTCTGTGTCCTCTGCAGTTTGTTGAAGAGAGGGCTCTGCCTTGCCTTTTTATTCCACCTCTGGCTGCTAAATCAAACCTTCACAATCAAGACTTTCTCATATCCCGCCATAATTGCTTCTTATGAAAACCTGTTACTGAGAAGCTACTTTCAGAGTAAAACTGGACAAAGCCGCTCCTAACAATTCAAATATGAAGTTGTTTACGTCTTGATGAACCGATAACATCATCCATAATCAAAACTCAACAATAAGCATCACTTCTGCCCAGCGAGCAGTGACAATAGACCCTTTTCTTGTCAATGCAGTGGTTCTCCTCCCTGCTGCTCCTCTGTCCGGTCCAGGCCGGCGACAGTTGATTCCTGGTGCGTGTGGGTTTGATGAAAACAGCTGCATTTTCGCATGCAACTGTGTTGTCTGCATTTTATGTGGAGGATTCCTAATTGTCATGTCGGTAGAGTTTATTAATGCTAGATCACGCCGCTCTGTTGCGATCAGGCTCAGCATATGGCCTCAGACTGCCGCTACGCTGCTATCATTAGCCACGTCACAAACACACCATATGAGCATCTGGTATGTGTGTGTGTGTGTGTGTGCAAGAGCTGACAGTGTAAATTATTAGTGTGTCCCCCCCCCCCTGCACCCGCAAAGCCCCAACAGCGCTGGCGGGGAATAGAGTAGACATCACATAGAGAGCACTTACACACACACATACACACATACACACACACAGATACTATATAAAGCGCTTTGAAACAGCTTGTAAACATCACAGCCTTGTTATTAGCACCTGATTACACTGTTGGAGCTTAGGCATCGGCTCAGAGAATAATGTTAATATCAACAACAACCTCAAGTGTGTGCATCTGAGTGTGTGTATGAGTGTTTTTGTGTGCTGCCTCCAGCCCATCGCTGAGGGATTTGTTCTCTGTGGACAATTTGTTCAAATTTAACACATGGGTGGGAAAGATAAATTCTTGTTTTGCCCCGCATTTTTGCCTAAAAACTACAGATAACAAGGGAGGACGGCCATTCAATAATTTGGCTGTCAAGGGAAAGCAATTCATCCGCCTCAGACGGCGCCGCTTTAACTTAAATCGGCACAAGCGCTGCATGACTCTCTCTTGTTATTGCAATGTGAGAATTCATCGTTAATATCCAATAAAAAAATTTTTAAAAACCCACACTGTTGTCCAGCCAAACTGTCCTGAAAAGATCTGTGAAGTGACAGGAAAGTGAGCTCTACATTTCCTTTCTATGCCTTTACATTAATCATACAGACACTGTCCTGAGATAACCTCCAGGTTATGCAGAATGGATCACACACACCACCAAGCTTCTTGTAATGCGTTATCCAGCGTTCACTTTTTATGAACTCCTGTGCGTCTACGTGGAAAAGTCCATTAATTGATCCTACAAAAGGTATGAGATGTGCATTTGTTAGTGTATAATCATGCATAGCTGCTCATTCATGGGCGCTGGTTTGAGTGGCAGGAAAGCAAAGTGGCCAGTTAATCAAAGGCCAGAAATGTGCTCTCTCAGAAAGAAAGTCAGATTTTGCATCATTAACCATGTCCGGAAAGTCTTGTTTGACATTTGGACTACATAGAAAGGGGGGTAAAGTGGGAGTAATCATTGGTGCAACAGTTTAATAGGCTACAGAAAATAAAACATTGTGTTTATAGGCACCAAACAAGAAGCCATCCCTCCTGGTTTTTATCGAGGCCCAGAATGGAGTCACTGGGATCCAAAAACATGGACTGGAGGTGAAGGGAGAGTCTGTCTATCGACTCATATCTGTGCCAGTTGTTTTTCTGAAGTTGATCTCAATTTTGGCTGCAATCCTCTCGTCTTTTCTCTGAAAGCAAACAGCCTCTCTGTTGTTGCCAACATGGAAGCGAATGGTGTCGCTCAGCAGAGAACGTGGACAGGGGCGGGGATGTGGAGGGAAAAATAACAATCTCTGCACCACATTTGGAGCTCACTCCCCATTTTCACACCAGTGCACACCTGGGTAGAGCACAGGTGTGGCTGTCAGATTGTGGGTTTTGGAAAGTTATAGTAATTGGCCGACGCAGGCCCGACTTGTCCCAACACCTGAGAGGAGCTTTTAATCACTATCAGAGTGTCCAGACAGCACTACGGCCTTAACACAAGGAAGAGCAAGCAGAGCAATCACTCACACTCTCAGTCACACCTTTGGGTAATTTAGACTGTCCAATCTAACTGATGGCATATGGAACCCACACACAAACATCTCTGATTAGGAAATCTTTCCTAACGGATTCAAAAGTCTCAGGGTGATGCATATTTGGTCAGGCCATAGAGATAAAAAAAAAATTTTATCAGGTTTTTTAACTGACAAAAGTCTGTCTCCAGGATTTAGCTGAGGTGCACAGCTGCTCTAAGCTGTTAGGGGCTCCCAGCAGGTGGAAAATGATACATTTCAGCAGATGCCGAAATATTAAATACAGAACGTTTTATTTAAGAGAACAATCAAAGTGTTCAAAGATACTGGTTGGATCCAATATTTCAAATGCATTGTGAATGATTGTATCTGGGATACAATGCTCCTTCCGAAAGCAAAATACAGCAATTACATGGCAAACAACAACTGTGATGGCACCTCAAAGCCCCAACACCATACATTTTCCTGACATTAGATGTGATGGAAAAAGAAAAAAGATT
This sequence comes from Seriola dumerili, assembly GCF_002260705.1. Lineage (NCBI taxonomy): Eukaryota > Metazoa > Chordata > Actinopteri > Carangiformes > Carangidae > Seriola > Seriola dumerili. The sequence continues at coordinate 259,960 of NW_019174513.1, read as the reverse complement.
TTCCTTCATTTATGACTTTCTGGGATTTGTCAGTGTCATGAATCATATAAATCACTGCTCCAAGCACTGATAAGGCCACATTCCAAGTAAATCCATATCACTTTATCAACACATATTGGTTCTGCATGCATTATCCTTGATGTTTTGTCCAAATGACACACAGACGTGCCCAGACCATAAAAACAGACAGACAGCAGCACCAAAACATAATTATTATTTTGACCAAGGCACACTCACACATACTTGTGCATAAGAATGCTGTCACACAAAAAGGTTTCCTATACACAAAGTTTATTTGGGTGCCCTATCTAAACACCCCCCCCCCACAAACTGATTTTTTTTTTTCTATTTCTCTATTTATTATTTCCTCTTGTTAAAGTTTGTGTGAGGAAATGTGGATGAAATTGAGCACTGAGCTGCCAGAACGCAGCATTCATGTGCAGATCTTAGCTTGTGAATTCACTGCAGCCCACCACGCTACACCTCCACCTCCCTTGAGGTTGATAACCAAAAATAAATTCTCAAGCAGTGGGAAACACATGCAGTGACACTGTTTTCTGTATTTCATGTCGTTTTCCCTCCAACAACTTGCTGCATCTGGCCATTCATGGTCTGAATTGTGTTGAATCCACATGAAACTCTTCAGATGAGCTAATCACCACTTTCTTCACTCTATGATTATGATTCTGTTTGCTGTGAAGTAGCAATGGTCTCTCCTTGCTCACTTTGTGTGGGAAGTTTCATAAAAGAAACCACTTAATCCTTCTCTGAGGTAGAAGTGTTTTTAATTCCAGCCAAACCATTCAGTGCGATTTCTAGCAATGACTCTTAAAAGCCTGATAAATACAGCCTGCAAAGCATCTGTGCTAACCACTGAGCCACCAGCGTGGAATCAGCAGTCACTTAAATCAATACCAATCCTAGGCCGGGCATTTATACCTGTAAGACCCTTACTTTGTGTCAGGCTTGATCAGAATTGCTTGACTCAGTCTGACTCTCACATAAGCTCGGTCTTAGCAGAATTACATCCCTAAAATCCCTACGAACCGGCTCCCTTTGAATCCAAACCATTACACCGACCAGTTAGCGCCTGACTCCAGACCGAGCTAGCACGACCATTGAACATCAGTGTGCCTTTTTCACAGCAATGCTTTCGATTAGTCGATCATGTAAGCGGGACAGCGTTTGAGGAAATGAAAGAGCCAATCAAGAGATAAGGAAAAATATTTACGCTGCTTGTCTTTTTCTCAAGATCAGAGTGTGTGTGTGTGTGTGAGAAAATTTATAGGATCTGCAAGGAGGCATGTTAAGAGAATGCCACATAAGAGGTGGCTTTGGTCAAAATCTTAAAGAAAAAGTGCGTGAGATGAGAGGAGTGTTGAGAAGGAAAGAAAAGGGAAGAGCGAGTGAGGTGAGGTGAGGTGAGGTGAGGTGAGGTGAAGGAAAACCAGACCTCAAAGCAAAGCAACATATTTTCTAGCACTGGAAAGATTCAGTCCAATTTCATTTGACAGAGAAGGAGTCTCACAACATTCACATTAAAACCATACAGATCCCAAAATACCACCACCACCCCCCCCAGGGTGCTTTCCCATCAGGCAATTGGGAGGATGGGAGAACAACAGAGAGGTGGGAGCATGCTCCTGAAATCTAGCTCACCCCCGAAGACAAAAAAAAAAAAAGATAGAGGAAGAGAAAATAATTCATTTCTTTTCCTCCTTTCTTATACTTGTCCCTTACTGCTGTGTGCACCTAGCAGACAATCCCTGTCCAATCAGAAAAATGTATTTACTCCACACACACACATACACAGAGAGCAACAGCACGATAAAGAGAGAGAAGACCACTAGATCTTATTATGCAAACAGCAGTCATCCATCACACAGGTGTTCCTATTGCTTTTAATTAATGACGTCTCTGCGACTGTCTGCACACCGCACATACACTCTGACACCCACACATGGCTACGCAAACCAGAATCCATTCACCCATACGTTATGTGGCCTTATTATTCGTTACTAATGAATCGTCTGATCATTGCGCCTATATAACTGTTATAATGATCACTGGGTGTGTGTGTGTGTGTGTGTGAGGTGTGTGTGAGGTGTGATTGTGTGCATGCATGTGCACAAAACACACATCAGAGTAGTAGCTGACATACGTAGCGGCAGCACAAACGTCCATGATGGATGGGCTGTGCGCACACACACACACACACGCGCAGGCAAGCCTTGTGATAGCGAGTGAGTAATACTCTCCTTTGTGCAGATATTCATAAATGTAAATGTTGTTGTCCTAAGTGGGGCTGTGAGACAGATAGGTTTGTGTTGCTGTCAAGGGGATGGTTGATTGGCCTGTTTAATCCGCTCGTCTGCTTCTACGTTTCCTCACCCTTTCTCATGCCCGCCCGCCCACACACCACACACACACACACACACACACACACACACACACACACACACACACACACACACACACACACACACCACACACACACACACACACACACACACACACACACACACACACACACACACACACACGAACTAGGCCCGTGTTATCCTGTATTATGGTGCCTAATGTGAGAACTCAGTGTGTGGATCAGGGCACCAGCCAAGCATTATTATCATTATTATGATGACCTTCTTCCCCTGCTTTATTATAATTCAACACAAAATCCATCTGTATTCTTCCTGATTTCCTCCCTCCGCTATCCAGTCCCATAGCATTTCTCTCTCACTGTCTCTCTCTCTCTCTTCTCATATTCTTGCATTATTTCTCTGCTGCCCTGTGTGACGTGTCTCTGCGCACTCTGACGAGCTGGATGAATATAAAACCAGTTCCACCTTGCTGTCGATTACCACACATAATGCATGTGAATTTATATGAGGAGTGAATTCTGCTTGCGAAAGCTGGCTTCATTCCAGTGGCATACGTTGAGGTGACGGTGTCATGGACACACACACACACACACACACAGTCTGGAAATGTTTGTGCGTTTGTTTATTCGAAACCTAATCGCTTCCGAAATATACAACTGATAAATTAAGAGATATCACCAGATATCTATTATGCAAATCAGTTAACTGCTGCGTTATTAGATTACACACATACACATGTATATGCACGCACGCACACTCACACTCACAGCGGTGGTTAATTGCCAGGTGGTGGAAGATAATGTGTGATTTAACGGACTGATGGATTTGTTTTTGTTTCAGTCACCCATCAATGAACAGAGACATCTGTAACAGGGCAAACACACACATACTCTACGTCCCACACACACAGAAGAAGCATCACACCATTATACACACACTCATGCCCAGGGATATCAGTGACAAGTGACTGATAGGCAGTGGCAACAGCCTTTGTGCAAGAAGCAAACACAGGAAATGATCCATCTTTTCAAAGTTTAAAAAAAAAAAAAAAAAAGTACACAGCAGTGACGTGAGCATGTTTGTGTGTATACTCATAATCATAAATATGTGCGTATGCTAGCATGTGCACATGTACAGATGCGAGTGTGCATGCGCATTGTGTTGGGGTCTGCATGTATGTGTGTGTGTGTGAAGTAGTTAATCTTTTTTAACAGTCTCAGCCCGTCTCTTGTGGTTGATGAGTGGCTCAGGGTCAGAAGCTGGTTGAGAAGCTGCAGAGTCCTGAGGCTTTACAATGTGTTTACCACTCAAACTGACAGCTATACTACAGCTTATTATTGGCCTTCTAAACCTCCACACTGCACTGCGAGTTAGAGAAACTCCAGAGAGGCCGATCGCCAACGGCTAGAGACACGCCAGCCAACCCTACAAATGTTGGATGTTGTGGTGTTGAGTGCAGAGATTAAAATAAATGCTGGAAATAGGATCTGTGCTGTTGAAAAAATAGCACAGAAGTGTATGAAAGAGTAGATTAGACAGGTTATTCTGTAGTTTATCTTTCTTTTGTGTGCCACTGTCTATGGCCCTTTTGTCTCCTAATTCACTAAGTAGGCTGAATTGAAAAAGTTATCCCCACTCACTGCTCATACATTGTCATTGTGCATGTGTGCAGAGAGAACGAGACAGAGAGAAAGAGATGGGAAGATCAGGGATGAGGCAGGTCCACTGAGATGCACCATTCTTTAATTAACCACAGTCTTTTTTAAAAGACACACACACTAAGGCTCACACTGCAGGGGCTAAGAATATTCTGCCGCTGGGATGAAAACAGTACTGGCGGTGAAAGTGTGGAGCCAGAGAGAGAGAGAGAGAGAGAGAGAGAGAGAGAGAGAGAGAGAGAAGAGACCTGCGGGGCTCTGCAGTGCTCAGGTTCTGGACAGTCAGGTTAAAGGTTAGGCTGCTCCAGTCTGCGTTAGTCCTCCCTCTGCTTTGTCTGAAACACCAACTGCAGCTTTTTTTATCAGTAAACACTTTGAATGTACAGCAGAGAACAGCTGATATATGACTTAACTGAGGATACATTCTACCAAGGTTAAAACTGCTGCTACACCGAGGTCCAGGGTTCATTCTTCCTTTTCCTTCGACCTTTAAGCGATTTTTTTTTTTTTTTTACATTTTATCTTACTCAACTTCTGTCTCTGGTATGAAAACCAAAGGTGGAATTTCATTAGCATTTATTATAAAATTATTACTGAGCAAAAAAAAAAAAAAAAAAAAATTGAAACTGAGCACTCTTTATTTTAAGAGTTGCAGAAAAATATTAACTAAAATGCACTAGTAGCAACTGCGCACACAATATTAGTTATTTCTATAATGTGCGGAAATAATTTTCTCACGTTCAGGAAAACTAATATTGTTTACAGATTCATACCACAACCAATAACCTTATTTTTTCCGCTCCTATTACTTTATGCAGTACTTTGTGTATAGCAATTGTGTTGTGGGGTATAAATTCACTCATAGTTTTATTTTACGCTGTAAACTAAAATCATCGGCCTTAGAGTAATGGTCGGCAAACATGATCCGTTTTCACATTGTTTGCGTCTTTAATAAGTGCGGTCATAAAGTGTGAGCCACTGTATTTTCGGACTGCTCATCTTAGGAGCCCAGCACATTCTGCTGAAGAGGTAAATACCACATACTGGGATGTTTTGAGTGCAGCCGAAAACACAGCGTACACACGGACGACAGGCTCCACTGCAAGATGGAGAACGAAAAGGAAGGTGTGTGTTAGTGTGTGACATGCGCTCTTATGCACCACTGAGACCTACAGGGTGATTGTTGCACAATTTTATGACTTTATCTGGAACACAAAATAGATTACGACTTGCTGAACTGCTCACTAAAATGAAACCTTTAAAAAAAAAAAAAAAAAAAAAAACAGCCAATATCTGACATCCAGTTGTAAATTAGCAACATTTCATCGACACACTTCGAGCAGGCGAGGGAGCATCTGTAAATTTAACACACGAGATGTGGACGCACAGATGAAGACCTGATGAAACGCAGATGGTGCAACATAAACGTACAAGATTTTACTGTGAATGGTTGGGGGAGAGTGTGTTACTGCAGACTGACACTACATTCTTAAGAATCCAGCAGCAGAGCCATGGACTCACGTGGACAGTATTAAAAAAAAGGCAGCTTTCAAAAAAAAGAGAAAGAGAGGGGAAAAAAGACTCTTTTTCACTTGAATCGAGATCGGAGCAAGGAGCGAGGGATTAGGAGGATAACAAAAAGGCCAACGGACTGAGTGTAAACAAGAAAGGGGTTAGAGAGGGATAGAAGGAGAGAGCAAGTTGGAGAGGGAGCGAGAAGGAGAGATTGAACAGTGACACTGCTACAACACAATGGGGTCAGGATGAAGAAGTGCTCCTAATTGAACCAGATAGAGGAGAAGACAGAGAGAAAGAGTCCTGAAAGACTGAGAGAGAGGAGAGCCACATGACGGAGAGAGGAGGAGGAGGAGGAGAGGTAGACGAGGGAATCACATGTGATTCTTTTTCCTTTCCTTTCTACTCTACCATGAATGGCTGAAGGTAGAGGAGAAGGGAGAGAAAATGAGGGAAGAGACTGACTAAATTGGAGTATGCACATATCGGTGTTGGACTAAGGAGCAGAAGCTATATATGTCTGACCAGCTGTGCAAGTGAAGGTGTTGAAAATATGGTTTGAAACCACCTTGACTTCTTAATCGGGGGCTGACAGAGCAGTTTGAGACTCAAAAATAGCTTTAACATGCAGAAAAACATGAGAGGCCTGTTGAAATGGTTTGTGGGGTTCTAAATATTTTCTTCCAGAAAAGATAGAGACGAGGAAGGTGGTTGCTACAACCCTGATAAAGCATTAGAGGAACGTATGTAAGCAAGGCTCAAAAACTGCAGCAAGGCACAGATGAACTGAAAGTGTGAAAGTATGAACCTGACAGTGCAAATCGGGACATTTCCATTTAACAGGTGGAAAACAGAGGATTCAAAAGAAATGGCACACGCGCGCGCGCACAGACACACACGCACAGACACACACACACACACACACACATACACACACTGTTAAACATGAGGAGTTTGGGGGGGGGGGGTCTTACTGTATGTTGGAGCTGTTCCAGTAGACGGAATGCCTGTTGGCTGACACCTGGAGCAGGTTCGCCCAGGTGAGACTCGTTAGCACCCAAAGAGACAGCGCTACCAGAGCCATACTCTCGGCTCCTCTCTCGGCCTCCGTCCCCTTCGGTCACTCCAGCCACTCTCTCGGTCCCTTCACCCCACCAAACAACGCGACTCAAACATCCCAGCAAATGCCTAACAGACGAGAGAGGGGGGAAACAAAAAGCTTCATGCATACATACAAACGGATACGTTCACAGACTGTTAAGACTTGCTCTGGTTAATAAGTGTTGTAAAACTCAGAAGTCTATTGTGGTGTGGAGTGACTTTGTTCCCCCCGCCCCCTTCCCCCATAAACCAGACACTGCGAACCCCCCACTGCTCCCTCCCCAACAAATCCTGGGGTTTCAAACAAGAGGGTTTCTGGAAGTCCTTATGAGCGGTTCCCCATAAAGCCCGAGCAGCGCCTGGTTCTCTCTGCTCACCGGGAACTGCTGCTTCTGAGCCCGCCAGAGGAATGTGGGAGGCCGGTACTGGGTCCAAGCAGGAGGTCGGTCTTCCCCTGAGCATGAAACGTTCCTGTCCTCTGGGAAAGAGTTGAGTGCTGCTTACGTGAAATGGAAATTACAGGTGAAAAAAAAACAGTGGTATAATAACAGATAATAAGCAAGTCCTCTTCCTTTTTTAACTGTTGTTATCTGCGTGCTGCTGCAGTTTCTTGTCTCCTTCCAAGGATCCGAGAAATGCAAAGCACGCCGGGATACTGAGCTCTGTAACCGCCGCAAACAATTCAACCAGCCAGTTTCATTAGGTCTTCAAGACTCTATCCGACAACCATCGTTTACGGCGAGCAGCCTGCCAGCCCGTCTCTCTCCTCTCTTTCTCTCCTCCTTCTCCTCTCTCTGTTTGGTAGGCAGCGCTCGTTCACTTTGTAACTCCACCCCCAGCGAGCGACAAAAGCGCATTCCTCCAATATTGTGGCCGAGTCGCTGCACATCAGGCATCACTGCGACTTGAAGTTTTTTTTTTTTTTTTTTTTGTCAATTATTCGACCTCCACTGCCGGTGTAAAAGTAGAAAGCTTTGAATCCCCCTCCTCTGCCAGATACGTCTGCAGCCACCATCTGTAGCCTATTTTTCAACGTCCCCCCCCCCCCCACACACACACACACACACACACACACACACACTCAGGCTACTCACAAACGCATACACACACTTCTGCATTTTTATTACGAAAGCTAAAAAACACCGACTCACGCACACATATATCCACCACCACCACCCCTCCTTGCTTGGATTCCCAGACACTGTAAGTCACTCTAATACATCACTATTATCATGTGCAATCCTCTTATAGCTGCAGCACGTTCGCACGCAGGCTCGTGCACACACGCACGCGCATGTCCTCTCAGGTATTCTCCACCCACCATAAAGAAAATTTACAAACTGTGTATCATATTATACATTTGGATGTTCACAGTGACACTATATTGATTAATTACGGTTTGTCTAAGTTTTGATAAGAAGTGACTTGCAGTTTCATTTTGCCAGTTATCCCATAACAGAGCTAATTTTTCAAAAAGCAATTAAGTTGTAATAGATGTTAGAGTTGCTGTCATGCAACTGTGGCTCATATATTCCTGAGTTAGTAATGGATGCAGCAACTATGTCCTGCAGAGGCATGGTAAAATGTTCAGTAATTTACCCCCCACTGTCACCTCCACTGCCACAAACTGTGCATCTAAGGTGTGTGTGTGTGTGTGTGTGTGAGTGTGTGTGTGTGTGTGTGTGGGGGGGGGGGGGGGGGGGGGCAGGCCAGACATGGAAAGAGACAGGAGGAGGGAGAAAAAGAGAGAGATAGCAGATAGGAGAAAGATTGTTACAGTTTTTTTGCTGCCTGCTGGGAATGAGTTGGTTAAGGAGAAGTCAGAATGATTTATTGGGAGAAAAAAGGAGGGAAATAAGAAGAAGGAGAGCAAGAAAAAGAGAGAGATGAGATGCCATCAGGGAATCCCTCTGTCTTCTCCGGTCCTTCCACGCCTCTCATGAGCTGTCCATTTAATCCCCCCACTGTCTCTCTCTCTCTCTCTCTCTCTTTTCAGCTTATTCTCCAATTTCCAATGCAAACTTTCTCCACTCTGCGATCCCTGCTACCTGGCTCTGCTGTTTTGCCTCTGTCTTTTGTTAGCTTTGTCTCTGGTGGTCTACCTGTCTCCTCTGCCTCTGCCTCCTCCTTCATCTCTCTCCTTTACAGCAGGCATGCAACTTTTTAATGAGCACTCCTCCTTTGCCTCTTCTCCCTGCTCCTCTGTCCATCATTTCTCCTCAGTCTCTCCATGTTGTATCTCTGTTTATCGCTGTGTTGTGTAGAATCACAGCGATACAGTGAAACACCTGGTACAATTAAATATACATGCCTATAGGCATATATATATCTATATATATATAGATATATATATAGAAAATATTCAGCCTCTCACATTCTGCCCTGAGAGGGTTGGTTTGTCATGACTACTACAATTTTAGATTTTTTTGTTCAGGCTCTGTCTCTTTGTCTATATTTGTTGCCCACAGCATTGAAAAATCAGATTAGATTAAAAAATTAAAGGAATAATTAGACTTTTTTAAAGACTGGAAACGGGGGAAATAGCTTTGCTCCGTGTGGCTTCAGAATAGAAGAGTAAGTGAGAATATTTTTCTCAGACCTATAATGACAGGGATATTGTTTCTGGAAAGTGGTGCTGTTTGTTGAATATTAGTTGTAGCAGTCACATCCACCTTGATATTATTGGAGAGACAGCAGAAATCTCAATATGTGAGCAAATAAAACCAAAACTATCTGCATGGCTAGATACGCCTGGAAGTAAGTGAGGAAATGTGTTTTTTCTTTCCATTTAGGTGAACTGACCCCTAAAATCCAGATCCCAGCCTATAGAGCATGGATGATTTACTGTATGGAGACTACAGGGGGCTGGGTTGTAAATATACTGTATGGCTACATCTTAAAGGAAACTGTAAATCAGGTGCAACAAAGTTGGAAATCAAACACCCATGGACGCAGGGATTCTGTACGTAAGTAACAAAAATTCTATTTCTCACATTTCCATTCAGTTTCTTTTAAACAGATGCTGACATATTCCAGCAAACACCCCTGTCAATTCTAATCGTCCAGGTTGGATTTTGCAGGCGCGGGTAGCAGTGCTATTGGATTACTTTTGTATTGAGGTTATTATGAGAAACGACCTCGAGGCTGACTGCATGCGGTGACACCGAGGCTCTTATGACATTTCCAACCCAGAGTTGGCCAACAGCACATCTGTCAAGTGCTCCTTTCTGCAACCTCGAAATCTAATCAGAGCTTTCTCATAGCGCTGATAATTGGATATTAGGCCCCTGTAGGGCTCACATCCCTCTCCGGGGCCCCAGGAAGTAAACAATGCACATATGAATTCAGCAGGACCCCTGAATGTACATGAACATCATGTGAATATACAGTAAACACCTTCTTTTTTTATTTTCTTGGTACACTTGTATGTACGTTGCATTTCAATGGCATTCTTGAACTGTGAGTCTCTTTCTCACTCCGCCTCCCGCTCGCTCTGTGTCTTGGCCTGCTTCGCTGTTCACTGTTGTGTTAGTAAATTGTACTGACACTCCCCCCGCCTCCTCTCGCTCCCTCACCACCTCTGCTGCTCTCCCTCCCTCCCTGTCCCTCTCTCACCCGACTGACTGACACGAATTTTCAATCTCTCTGTTTACCTTTCACTGCTGTGCCTAAAACAACACTGGTACGGGCTAAGAGCGAGGGGGAGACTAAGGGGTGGAGTGGCGGCTGTGGTGGGGTGGGTGGTGGAGATGGAGCTGAGTACGACAGAGCGTTGGAGGAGGAAAGAAAGAGAGAGAGAGAGAGAGAGAGAGAGGAGGATGAGGAGGAGAGGTGCCACTAAGATTGGATGGGAGAAGGAGAACGTGCGAGAGAGGGGGAGGCGGGGAGGGGGATGCAAAAAAACGAAAGAGGTGCAAAAAGAGAGAACAGGGCTTTCTCTGTGTTTTGGTTGGAGAGGAATCCAAGGGGGAAAGAGGAGAGAGAAGGAGTGAGGGCTTAAGGGAAGGAGAAGAGGAGCGGATACTTTTGAACAGTCACGCAAACTGAGCCAGCAGAGGGGACAGAGGAGAGGAGAGGAGAGGAGAGGAGAGGAGAGGAGAGGAGAGGAGGGAGGGACGGAGAAGTGGAAGGGGAGGAGGAGGAGGAGGAAATGAAAGGGTGGATGAGAATGTAAGTCAGGGTTGGGAGAAAGAGTTAGATGGGGCACAGAACATTAGGAGTGCAATGAGATATAGAGAGTGGGTGGGGTGGGGGGAGATTTATAGAAGTACAGAAAGAGGGAGAGGACAGCAAGACTGATGTGTAGAGAGACGTTTTTTTTTAAAAAAGACGGGAGGGATGGAGGAAGAGAGGGCGTATATATAGAGAGAGAGAAAGAGAGAGAGAGCTCAGAATAGATATGCTCTCAACAGCATGAAATATTGAACGAAGGAGACTGAACACAAGGAGGGGCGAGGAAAATGGAGGGACTGATAAAGACAAATACAATCGTTTTGTGTGCGTGTGTGTGTGTGTGTGTGTGTTGTTTTGGAGACAGAGGAAGATGAGAGAGAAGAAGAGTAGGTGACAGGAATATGAAGAATAGTTGCTAGTGGCTGGAGACCACTCTCATACACACACACACACACACACACACACTCTCTCTCTCTCTCTCTCTCTCTCTCTCTGACGTTGCCTTGAGTTTAGATTACTCCCATGTGTGGAGGAGATGGAGCGGAATACGCAGAATACGCAGAATACGTTTCATCACACACACACGCACACACACACACACACACACACACACACACACTCCTTCTTTGATCTCACTTCTCACTGATCTTCTCTCCTTCCATGTCAAATATTTAGGCTGCATTTGGCAGGTTTGATGAAAATTACCATGGAGAAATGATTTTATTTATTTAACTTCCACATCTGAAGTCAGTGTCTGTAGCTCCGAGAGGATGATCCTAAAATTTCCACAAGAGGAGGCCGGCACTGATCCAAAAAACTGGAATCTGGAACCGGAATTTCCCATTTCACATACGAGGTTTAACGCAAGGAATGTCTGTCAACAGATTTCCAAGGGAAGCGCATGAACAATTGATTTAGAAAAGTCAATGGAAAAAAAGTATGAAGAAGTTTAGACGGTTTGAGAAGATGCTACTTAGACTGTGACATTCACACACTCAATATGATGAGTCATCACTCTCTCTACCTACATCATTTGCTATTAAAGTGTCATGATGATGTTTTATGTCGCTAAATAAATGTATTTTTTTAATTAAATCAGACTGTGCAGCCCTGCAGGGAACTTTAATCTTCAGCTAAGCCTGAGAGGCCTATCATTTTAACAATAGCTCTGATAGAAATATCCGACCAGCATCAGACACAAAGAATGACGCATAATAGCAAATCTCTCTTTTCCCCGTCTCTCTTACACTATCACACTCTCACACACACACACAGACCTGTATTCACTTACTCTGCATTTTTTAACCTATGATCTTGACATAAATCAGATAGAGCGCATCAGTGAAGAAAGAGATGGGTTTCTAGTGGCTGAAGAAAAAAGAAAATGAGGAAGAAGAAGAGCTGCAGTAATAACTGAGGATGTACTGGGCTGGAAAGACACCTGAACACACTTGACTTACTCGTTACTTGACTTCTGAATGGCAAAAAAATTAGTTTACACCCTTTTAAGAAGAATACAAATCTTTATTTTTGGTGCATAAATACAAAACGCTGGACAGATGGAAGATACATTTTCTAAAAGAGATGAATGCCTGAATGAAAGAGTAGTGCAAACACTCAGATTTTATTTGTTTATCAAGGTGATATCACCTAATAAAAATGACTGACATCATTTCATAGTTCATAGTTCATGCTTTTAATTTAACACAACAATACCAATAATGACATTTGTCTCTCCACCATGTATTTATATTCATGCAGCAGAGTAAGAGCTTCACATATACAGACAGGAGACAAATTAAAGGAAAAAAAACAAGCGCTCTTTGGCTCGGATTCTACAAGTCTCTGGAATTCTGCTGGAGGGATGAGCACCACCCTTGCAAAAGACATGCTGTCATTTGATGTTTTGGTGATGGTGGTACAACGCCTGACAAGTCTGTGACGGACCAAGCAAATAGACACGAAGATGCAGGTTTTAGATTTCAAAAAATATGGTTTGCTATGTACATAAAAGAACTGAAAATAAAAAGTTGAATCTTGTCACAACTGGGCCTTAAAGGGACAAACAAAACACAACTAAATACAAAATACAGCAACCTGAACTGCAGTAGCACGGAACAGCTGACGTAAACAAAATGACCTCTCTTAATGACATACAGGGGATCTTTGGACAAAACACAGTATAGTTCCAAATAAGACAGAAAAACACCATCAAAAAATCTCTAAGATAAACTTAGTGCTGACATCACAAAGTTAACTGAATGTGTGAGCTACGGCTAGAAAATGATCAAAGATGCTAATAAACCTGTAAAATCATCCTTGTGTGCTGTCCATGAGAGAAGATCAAAATGAACTGAAAATGTGAGGTCGAGGTTATGAGGTTATAATTGTTTTTAGCCTGCTGGGTGCAGCCCATCCAGTGAGCCCTCATGTAGAAATGTTTCATCACAGAATAAAGTCAATTAGACCTGTTACTCTTGCTATATTCATCTAAAACCAGTGTCAGCTGGGCTGGCTCGGAATTTGTATGGGATGATGTGATAAGTTTTTCCCCTGTTTTGTCATCCTTCTCTACATATCACACACCTGGCAAGAAATGCAAAAACTTTAGGCCACTTAAGTCAATAGCTAGCGCAATATGTTCATGTGTGTATCTGTGTCTTACAAGACGAGTAATGCGTGTGCACGGCCGCAAGCTTGTGTGTGAGAGTCGTTGGGCTTTGAGGCTATTTAGACAAATGTTCCCGAGGCCCCATATATCATAGGTCTCAGTACTGTATCATCCCCCGTTAGTGTAGTTCTGCAGACAGCAGAGAAACACTGAAGACAGCCGGCACGCACTCACGGACAAACGAACACATACACAACAACCGCCCCCTGCTGTAGACAGACACACATGCACACACATGGAAATGGAACAGGTGCAGGTTGAAAAAGCCAGCTGCCACCCGTTCTTTGTAACATCTACATTTCATCAGCAGCAGCAGCAGCAGCAGCAGCAGCAGCAGCAGCACAGGTGACGCCGAGCCCAGTGGGAACCAAGATTAGGAGAGTGGGAGGAGGTTTAACTTACTCTGTTATCTAAGGTCAGATTTGCATTTTCCTTTTATTGTTAAAGGTTAGGTATTCCAGTGACTAAGCTGATCTGAGATCAATGCCGAAAGCCACCTTCCGCCCTCAAGCACGGCTCCTTGGAGCTTCTGATGGTGACATCATATCTGTGCAGCAAGTTGAAAGGACAGTGGGGAGATTTTTTGCCCATTTGGAACATCGTGATTTGGTAGACAGTCGGTGTCATCTACGCCTGTATCCCTGTTGTTCACTGTCTTTCTTCTTCCTTTTCCTCTCTGTTCATTTCTTTCTCTCTTGCCTGTAGCTTCCTCTTTGTCATTCTATCTCAATCCCCTTATTTCTGCCTCGACTGCTATCTCTGTCACCCTGTTGCTCCTGGCTTCCTCTTTCCTCGCTCTATCTCTATTTTTCCCGTTGCTCTCGGCCTCCCTCTCTTCCCTCTGCTCGGATGCTGCTCGGAAGTGCTGTCAGGTGAAACCCTGGTAGATTAACCTCTGACCCTCAGCAGGAGGTGCGACCGATTGGCTTGTAATTGCTATCAATGCGTGTGTGTGGGTGTAGGCTCAGCATTTGTGTGCCTTTTTTCCATTGAGGCAGTACGATGGCTATCTGGCCCAGCTCAGGCAGACAACAAATTTAAAAGATGAAATGCATTCTGGGTTGTGATGGTGCATTATGGGTGTAAGTGGATGTTTGGTGTCCATACCAAAGAGGATGAAAAACCGTTTCTGCTGTTCTCAGCAAACTGCAGCTTACTACTGTGTCCAGAGCATCCGTAAACACAAACACGTTAACACACACACACACACACGGACAGATACACAAACACATACCACACAAGACATAAATACAAATGAAATGTATTTTTTCTCTTATATTGACTTTGAATGGCACCTGATTTGTGCTAAAGCCCCACTTCTGCAGCTTGTCTGATTGGGCTTGTGTGCATGGGTACCCAAGTGTGCAGAATATTTACGACTGTGTATGCATGTGTGTGAGCACATCTGTGTGTGTGTGTGTGTGTGTGTGTGTGTGTGTGTGTGTGTGCGCGCACGCAGAGATGGGGTGCTGTGAAACAGAGGCTCTGACTTCCCAGCAGTCCTTTGTCACACTGACTGACTGCTGAAAGGCTGAAAGCAGGAAAGCCATTTCAGACTGTGGGGCTAAATGATGGCAGGTACTCCAATCCATCCGCTGCACGCTACAATAACACAATACAGACCAGTCATCAACAGCCCTGTCATCTCCATCTGTAAATGCACTTCACACAGTCCCCTCCATCTCTCCTCACCCTCTTACTGCCATTGAAACACGTGTGTAACTGTCCCTTAAAACCAATTGGCCCTCATATGGCTGAAGTAAAGCCAGATTCAGTGAAACCATTTGTGTGGCTCTTTCTCCCTTGCTTCCTTGTTTTGTTTGCCTCATGTCGTCCTATAGTTAGAGTTACTGCTGAATTCATTGGATTGTTGTTTTGGGTGGGGGGGGGTGGGGCGGCGGGGGTGATCCACTTGGCCTGTCACTTGGTGCAGTTTAACCATGTATTTCAGGTGGTATCGCTGCTACTTCTTGAGCCTATTGATGAAATTAATGACCGGGGTCACTAAATGGGCCGTCACATTACATGGCTCTGGAGACTCACAGGGGTGGGCAGGCTTTTACACCAGCCAAGCACCAACACAGTCAGCTGCAAGAGAGACAGAGCAACAAAAAAAAAAGGGGACGAGAGAGAGTTTTTTCAAGGTGAGGCAGGGAGGGAGAAAGCAGATGGAGAGAGACATCATGGCAGAAGAATGCATACAGTAAAAGGATGGAGAGAAAGGGGGAGTAAAAGCGGGTGGCAGAGAGGAAGCCAGGGAAAGGAAAGAGAGATAGTGAGTGAGTAAAAGCAGGTCTGGTCCAGGTGGGGTTCAGACAGTCAGTATGTTATTTTAGGAGGGCAGAGGGAGGGAGGACGAGAGAAAGGGATGGATGGAGGGAGGGGAAGATGAATGTAGTTAATTAAGATGAGCAGGCGGAGGAGACAGTGTGGAATTACACAAACACTAATTAGAGTCTTCGTTAGGGGGCACGAAATGAGAGCAGCACATCCATCATCTCAACCCTCCATCCCTCTTTTCCTCCCTCCTTCTTTACCTCTGCTCTCCTCCGCTGCTCTTGCTCTTGCATGGCGACCATATTTCCTCTCACAGTTCTCCTCACCGCCCCCACCATCTCAGGTCCTCCGCTGCCACTTTTCTTCCCACACTTTCTATTCCTGCACCCCACCCCCCACCCCATTTCCCACCCCCCACCCCTCTCAGTTCTTCCCTATTGATCCCATCAGCAGTAGACTAAATAGGTGTGAATTAACATCTGGAATCGTAATGGAAGCATCCAGCGATCTCTCTTTCCATCCCTTCGATTTCCATTCTTTGTTTTCACATCATTCCTTCTTTTTTTTTTCTTTTTTTTTCTTTTTTTTATCACTTCTCTGGGTAGGATTTTATTTCCACTCTCCCTCTCCCACTTTATTGTTACATGCTGACAAACACACACACGTTAACTGTACCATGTCAGCACTATTTTTATTGTCTCGCCAAGCCAGTCAATGCCTCTAGTTTTGCTGCTCCTGCTCCTCTCCTCCCACATACAGTACACACGGCGCTGTAAACCACTTACCTCTTCTTATCTTGCTTTCTCTCCTTTTTTTACACACAGGCTCTGAGCACTTCTCTTGTCCTCTTTATCGTTTCACTGTCCTCCTCTGGCTCATCCTTCATTGTCTGCTCTAACAGAGGAGCAGATCTGACTCTCACCGTTCTCGTCTGCATCCCTCTCCCCTCATGAGACCGCAGGGAATAATGAGGGATAAGTTTGGATGGAGCTGACGGTGGTCCGTGCCAGTTCTTGTATTCTAGCATTTGTATATATACACACAGCATGAAGCAAAACAACACCATATGCACTGTGTAGTCACAATGGAACTGATTGCAATTATGTACTTCAATGAGTCAAGTATTTACTGACTTTTCAGGTTTTGGCCGATTATCAACACATTTACTTTGATTATGTACATGTTTACACTGACTCACTACCTCCCACTGAGCTGCGGGTTCCAGTATTTACTTAAGGATTTCCATACAGGTATGAAATATGAAATCAATGTGTAAAGATGAAATGTACAGTAATCTGTCACATTTAGTTACCTTACTTCATATGTTATCAAAGTACTAAATGTTTTAATGCCCCCTCTTTTATCAGACTTGCAGTTCTCTAATGATATATGTATATATATGTTTTTTTTATCAAGTATTTTGGGCCACACTATGAATTAGAGAGTTGTCAGTAGAGACATGACAGAAAACGAAAAGTGTGGAGAGAGAAGGAAAGAGATGAGGAACAAAATGCAAACAAGGTCCCAGGCCAGATGTTGCAAAAATGATATGCATAATTTTAAATGAAAATGAATACTTGCATTATTTTGATCAGAGATATATTCAAAGACTCCCCTCCTGACATGTTTTAAGACATATAAAAATAACTGCTTTGAAAAAACATCAACCAGTTTAACTGCTGGACGCAAGATGTCTCCTGCCTGGCTGTAAAGCTGTTCTCTGTGTCTGTGTGCACTGGAGGTTTCAAGTTTCCACATTACACTTGTGGAAGTTGCACACTGGAGCACGATCAGCTTTCTGTACAAGCTGTGATGTCACAACATCACGCTCGTACTCACACGTGTTAAACTGAGATTAAAGGTGAGCTCTCCACCTTCAGCTGATGCATACAGTATATCACTCTGTACATTTATCACCCTGCACAGCGAGGGTCAAACATCCAAGCTCTGGAATAACAACAGGGGGCCTATCAGGTTTGCAGCTGTCCAGGACATCCTGTCTAGATTCCAAAACCTCACCCCCATGAAATACAACTGTTTCAAACCTGCTAAGTTTTTTCTACATAAAATATTAGAATGAACAAAATGTGGTAGTTCTCTCATCTACTGCAAAGACCAGTAAAGTGAGATTCACAGTAACAGGCTGATGGTGGTGATTTGTATGTAGGAACATCTCATCATACTTGAGAAAAGACACAGGCACTCACTCACACACTCTCATACACAAACACACACCTTGTTCAGTACCAATGCACCATGACAGTGACTCAACAAAGGATCTGAATTTTAATACAACATGAGGGAGTCCCAGTGGAGGCTCGAATAGTGTTTTCTCATTTGTTTAACCAATAGTAGCGGTGGGCTAATAGCAGTCAATACGGCACGACTAAATATAAATATTGCAGAATGTTATTCAAGAATTTCATTTCTTTTCTTGACAGTTCCCTGTGTGAATATTTATTATTTACCTTCTTGCTCCCTGACATCTGATCCACACCTGAACTTTGAATGAGCTTCTTGCTGCACGGTCACAGACGGAGAGAGCAGACGCAGCGAATGACTCCCAACTGTTTGCAGCTCCAAACTCGCGTCAAAGGTCAGTGTGCGCTCACAGTTGGAGCCTTCTAACAACCTACTGTCCACCTGCCCATCATATCTAGGTGACCCCAGAACACCTATGGCATGGCAATGCAGCATCTATGCTTTGAACACAAAATACCTACACGCAGATTATTAATGTAGACGGGGGTGTAAAACCTGTGGCCCTGTGATATACAGCAGAGAGTAGTCTAATATATATATATATATATACACACACATCTTTCTTAAGGTGATAATTTTAGCCATGTGAATGGATTGCCAGTGCATTCTGTATAGTGTGAAAGTAAGTTACTATGAAGCATTAAAATTTATGGTTTATTCACCTTGTATGTGCTTCTGCTGCTCCACATGCCTTTGTAACTGTACCGCTTTAAAAATACTGCATCCTTGCTGTTCAGACATCCTCAGCACACTGCTGAGAAGAAGCCCCCATGACTGACCTCTTGTCCTACTGACCTGATGCTTGTGGTTTCTTGAGGTTATCATAAAGGCTGATGTTGATGTTGACCTCGACTCTTGCTAGAGTCTGGCAGTTTTCCACTGGATGACTGTCTATCTTATATAAGCAACAGAGACCTGATCATGTGTGATTTCTTTTTTGATGGAACACTATAAACACAAATATTGTTTCCATATTGTACAGTATATAGTACAATATATATTTATATCACCAACCTGTCAGTGTTGTGTTTTTGTGTTATTTCATGTGTGCTGAATGCTTGCCAGCAAATTTCCACCACAATAGACAATTATGGTTCCCAGAGGATGAAGCCTACTGACCCTGGTGATCCTGATTTTTTCTCTCTGCTCAGCCGTGAGTTTGGCATTTTAGGTTTTTAATGAAATGTCTTGACAACTGTTGGATGGATTACTGTGAAATTTCATACAGGCATTCATGATTGATTACTGCTAATCAGAAATTGTTATCATACTAATAGTGCATATATTAAACTTACCTGCTAAACACCAGCATCTTTACATTCTCTTGTGAGCATTTAGCTCAAAGCACCACTGTGCCTAATTACAGCCTTAAAGAGCAGCTAGCAGCTGGCATGGCTGCAGATTCTTAGTCTTGTTTCTAAATGATAAAGGATCAGTGTTAAGATACCTTTGAGTGAAACATGTATAGGGGAATTTTAAGTTTCCATCTGCAGGCCCCATTATAACAGATCCTGTTGTAAAACAAAAACATATAAGTTGTTGTCCCACCTAACAAAGCTTCCATTACTGTTTGGCAGTTTCTCTGCACTTTAAGGGTAATTTTTGTATAATTTATATGCCTCCTCCTAGGTTTGAAATATCGACAGCTATCTATAGTCAGCTGGGACTCTATTTCAACAGCAAATCACTCAGTAAAACCAGCACCATGGGCATCACCTGGTGTCCCGTCGTCCATCAGTAACTATTGTGGCACATTCATAATATCTCCTGGCCAGCACAACAGCAGCATGCTAATTTACTCTGAAACCACCGTAGTGTGTCCCATCACCGCACTTCCTGTAATCCCTGCAGGTGAGAAAGAGGGAGAGATGGATTCCTGAGTATCTGATTGAGCCGCACACAAGATGAATAATTGATATGTAGGTTCTCCGTCCCAACGAATACACAGAATACACACAGATGCATAAACACCAACTGTCTTACAGCCCATGCAGCTCCCAGTCTCTCAGGCTAAACTAATCCTCCAGGAAATGTAATACGTGATTCAATTAGTAGCAGCATATAGTAGCAGCTACCTTCTGTGTATGACATGGTTAAGCGTGTGTGTATGTCTTCAAGCATTCTAAGTACAGAGCTGAACTAAGTCCATTCATTAATGTAAAACCATTTATTAATATACGGTGCTTTCCCACATTTCTTTCAGATATTTGAGCTTTAAGAGGCGAAAATTGATATGCTGAAGAGAAAACCACAGAGATAGGCACAGTCAAATGTAAAATAAAAAGGCTATGCAGTGAATTAAGATTCTGATAATGATGGTGAAAATACTGAATCAAACTGTGTGATTTTGCATTTCAAAATGCAGAAAATGCAACCTCAAGAAACAAACAATAGCCTGCCTGTACAGTCTCAAGCTAATGTTCTCTCCAAATGATCTCTGTTTGCTTTTCCATTATTCATCATCTTGTTTTCAAGCACTCTGTTTTTTTTCCATGCTCACAGCAGTAGGACGATGCCACTGTCTTTCAAGTCTGTTCCTAAGGGTCAGCTCCTGCCTCAGACCCTGAAGCCTCAACATGCAAACAAAAGGCAAGAAAAGTTCACTGGAATCTAAATGAAGGGTATAACCAGTGAAAGTTTTTCCTAGATTTTAATTGCTATGTGTTTCACAGTGCTCATCAAAAGGTATTCAGGTAAAATATTAACAATAACAACATTTCATTGTGTTTTAAAGTCAGTTTCTCAGAGTAGTAGTGGTATAAATTGAATTTATATCTTTGGATCAGGGTTCCTTTGGGTTCCCTTTGACTGAAGTCTGGTTTAAGACAGTATTTCAGATAATTCAATAATGAGAATAATCATGTATCAGCCACAGATTGTAGGCAGGGAAGCATTTTTATCTTATTAAAGGAGACAAGCTGTCAAATCTGTGACTTTGTGAGTCCTCAGAAAGATCCATCCCTGAAGTTTCCAATTGTACTATTGTCCACCTTCATTCATGATACACTGTTGTCATCATTTGGTTTCTTTTTTACAACAGTACCTTAAATTAGCTCGCAGCAGGGTGATTCCTAAGTTCTATTTTTATACATTGTAAAGTCAGATCTTCACCAAAAAAAAACGGACTTCAACACTTTTACAAATAAAAAACACTGTCCTTGGAGAAAGCTTGTTAAAAATTATATAATTACTCTCAGATTTGGTAAATAACAACCGTTTTCTTCTTGAAATGCATGTAGTGAAATAGAGCCTAACTCATGGTCCAGTGGGGGAAGAGATGGAGGAGAGAGAGCAACAGTGTTACTCTCTATTGCTCCATCTCTCTTTCACGCTCCCTGAATCTCTCTATTACCCTGGAAGTCTCCTGAATCTCCAAAAGCACACACACAGAAGCACAGTGTCCATCTGTGAAAGCTGCGTAATATACAGCATGTGGAAAGGAATAATGAGTATGTGTGTGTGTGATTTTCAGCGTGTATTTGTGTGTCTCTGAGTTATGATTGATGTCTCTCTTCTTGTATTAGGCATTTAAAGACGAATGTGGTAGGGGAAGGGAGCACTGGATGAAGGAGGGAAAAAAAAACACAGCCTCTTAAGAGGGACTAAACCATTTAGCCACTTAACCTCAAAGCCCTCTCAATGTCACGCTCAAACTGCCTCCTCTGTCCTCTGTCTCCTCCACGCTGGCTCTGTTTCAGATTCAGAGTCCCTTATTGTCATTGATCATCATTAAGTAATGCATATTGCCAAAAGATGTTGTACAAGATTAACAATGTAGCGCGAGTGTAATTTGATTTGGAAAGTAATAAAGAAAAGACAAATATAAGATGTATACTACACTTTATACTCTTTACACATGGGCAACTTTTTTTTTTTATCCAATGTTTAGTCAAAAAAACATCAGAAAATGACAAAATTTTAAAATCTCTTAAGTCAAAGTTGCTTATTTTGTCTGACCAACAGTGCAAAACCAAAGTATATTCTATTTGTAATGATATAAAAAGGAGCTTAAAGGATATTAAAGCCGCTATTTGTAAGTTTTGCTATTGCTACATAGCTAACACTAGCATTAAAAAGCTGTTAACTTGCATAGAAAAAATGTTCAGCATCAAACTTCATTCTTTTGCTCGCCGAGAGCTGTCTCCAGTGGCGGAAAGCAACACCAATGTTAACTTTTTTTCCATTTCTTTCTGTTTCTATGATGTTTTTTCTTCTACTGAAGTTTGCACGCTATCTAGCTAGCCCATATCAGCAGCGTGTCATTACTTTCCCATAGCAACTCACTGTAGCCTCAAATCTGTCCTGAAGACGTAGCGCTGCTCAGAGGGAGAATTATTAGCTCTTGTATCATAAAAAACAACAATGGCTGAAGCTCTTGTCAAGCCACAATCACCACCTCCCGCTCCTGGCAAGAAATCATGTTCAGAAGTAGACAAAACTTAAATGACAATCTTTTGATCTCAATTTTTAAGCCAACATGAACGAGAATTCCTTAATTTGCTCTGAAAAATGGAAATTTGAACATCTACACTTCCATGACAACTGAGGAAAATCCATCTGCTGAAGAAAATCATGTGTGAAAATCATAGAGAAATTGTTTTGACAAAAATTGTTTTGTATTGTATTGTGTATGCTCTAGCTTACAACATTGTACATATTATACGTTAAGTATATGAAAAAATCTTGAAAATATTTATGAGAAGAGGAGATATATGTGTATTAAACAACTGAATGTAAACGGTAATGGTGAGAACCATAGAAGAAAACAGTTGAATTAAGCAGATTTTGAAGGAAAACTGCTGGTTTTTCCTCCGGGCTGTGGCGTGGCCTGACATGTTTTGCTGATTCTATGACAAGGTCAGTTCCTTCCCCAAGTAAATATTGAATTTTGTTTTGGTTTGGGAGTGTGTCAGGCTCTTGATATTTGAGTTTTATTTTGGTAAAGAAGTTGGCCTGCATCTCTTTGTGCAGGCTGCAGTGCAGCTGGAAGTGTTGCTCCATTTCTGTCTTCTGTTGTTGGCAGGTCCATCATACATACTAATTCTACACACGATCCGAGTTTGTACATTCACACTGGAAAAGTGACAAACTTAAGTATGCTCATCATAGTAAACATGGATACTGAAAAACGCCAGATCTTTGAGTGTGCTGTTAATAGGCACCATTGTCCTGCAATGCAATGCACAAATGAACTAAACGTGCTAATCACAGCTGCACAGCCTTCAAAGAAACTGCAGAGTGGGGAGACAGCTCCAAAAAGAGCTTGGAAAACAAACTTAGTCTGGTTTATGCCTAACTATGCATGTATTGTGCAACTTCCTGTTAAGTATGTTGATTTCTGGTTTGCTAAAAACAGTCTCTATAAATGAGAACATAACACATGCTATAAAGCATTAGTGTATGGATTTGAGACATGTCTGTGTCCAACAACTTGTGGTTACTCAGTCTGTACTTAGGTAGTTTCTCTCTCTATTCTGCGCCACTTTTTGCACAATTTTTCTGTTCAGTTCTAAAAAATAATTGAAGTTTATTTTGAGTTTTTCAAAGTCGATGTCCACAGGTTAATGTACTTTTATTTTTATTTGGCTATAAGTTGCCTGGTCCAGACTCAGTTAAGGTCATGCAGAGGCTGTGTAATGATCATGTGTTCATCATCATCACCCCCAACTGACTTTTTATCATCGATCTATCGATCCATCCATTCCTCAAATGATTTCGAGCGGAAGTCGCATTTGCCACCAACTGGAGAAAATATTTATAGTTGCCTTGAAAATCAGTTGCTCAGTGACTGACTGATTTGCAGTGATGGTGATTTAACCCTGATTGGCCGGCCTGTCGTTCTGTAATCAAAGTGGATGAGGCGAGGGCAGGCTTCAGACCAGCGGGATGAGACTCTCATTATTTTCCTCGCTACTTTCTTCTCCTATCATCCCCTACATCAATTTATAATACGGTTCTCTTATTGCGTCTCCTCTCCCTCTCTCCCAAGCCTTCTGCTCATCAAATCCTCCTCCTCGACTTATACATTCCCTATTTTTCATTTCGACATACTCTCTCTCTCTCTCCCTCTCTCTCCTTTTCTGTCTCTTCCCTTTCCCTCTCCCTCTCTCTCCCCTGGATATTTAGTTTGATTTATTGCCTCTTGTTGGAAAGGTTGGCGTTTTAATAACTCAGCTCCTCCTCACCCGAACGAAGAGAGAGAGAGAGAGAATGTGCGAGAAGAAGAACTTTAGTAAGCACAAAATAAACGTGCGGACGGACAGAAAGGTTTTTCTAGTGCTTTTCTCCCCGGCACTCTCCTGCTCTTTCATGTCTTCCGGTTCCTCTCACTGTTCACTCCGGCTGAGGATATAAAAGCTAAACGTGCAGCCGAAATGGATGTCAATTTGAGCTCGTCTCTGATCTGTGGAAAGAAAAATACACACACACGCACCCGTCCAACAGCTATAATGGACTGAGGATGTGAAAACTGACAAGCACATAAAAAATGGACCATCTGGTTTGAGGCAGAGGAAAGCATGGGACATAAAAAAAAAAAAAAGAGTCTAACTACTTTAACTAGAAGATCAGTGATGAAAGAGGGACAGCGCTGAGAAACACAGTGATAATAAGTATGAAGAGCAGAGTTAGAGGTGTGAAATCAGCAGAGAGACACAAGGCAGGAGAAGTATGTTCATCAGCTAATGGGCCGTTGGAGAGTTAAAGAGAGGATGAGCGAGACAAAGATAGTGAGAGACAGACTGGGAGATTTCTAGGACCAAACAGAGCCTTTATTTAGATGGCAATTATTCACACTGGTCATTAGAGAACCATATCACTTTCCCTCATTTACTGAAAGACAGCAAGGGAGAGGGGGCGAGGAGAGAATGAGAGGGTAATCATTAGAAGATATCACTTTCACCCATCTTCTCATGAGGGGAAGAACGGCACAGCCGACAGATACAGTCTGAGAATCCACATCCTCAAGCAATAAGACAATAAGTAGCAATTAATAATTCAAATCACAAAGCAGCAGCCACCGTGTCGACACGTGGGAGCAGATGAAAGCTGTTAACAGAATCTTCAGTTGTTTTTTTTTGTTGCTCTTGTTCGTTTAGTTTTCGGCGTGTGCATCGGATGTAAATCTATCTACCTATCTGACGGTGTTTAAGTGTATGTGGAGTTAATTACGGAGCGTGAAGTGGGATTATTGGAAAACATAAGTGCATTTCCTATTTAATTAAATGTTTGCAGGTATTCATTGTAAACCTGTCAGATGTTGTGATGTAAGAACAGCAGGAAGGAGGCGTTTTAATGGCACACTGATCCACAATCACACACACAAGTCTCTCTCTCTGTCTCCCTCTTTTTGTCTCTCTCTCTCTCCCACACACACACACACACACACACACACACACACACACACACACACACACACACACACACACAACACACAACACACGACACACACACACAGTGCTAGTGTCTGATTCCGCAGTAATAACTCACAGGAAAAATCGTTGATGGGGAAAAAGTCATTGACAGAAAAAAAAAAATTAAAAAATCTGCATTTTTATCTTCAGCCCATAATTTTAAGTGGTCCGGCCTGTTTGAACGTATCCTAAGGGAACAATTAACTTGCTTTTAGTTCCTACCACATAAGCATGTCTGCCAAATCCCCATCAGATCAGTGCCCACAAAAAACACACACTGACAGTCAGAGATTACAGACACAAGGACACAAACTGGGAAACACTCGTACATGTGCACTTAATGAAGAAAGCTACGACGTTTGCAAAAAGGAAGAAATGAAGGAACACAAGGAGGTTAAAACAAAAACTAAATGTAGTTTTGTTTGTGTGTAGATGTGCACTATTGTGCCATTACTTTACATCAAGGTGTCACTGTCACCATTTGGGCTTTTCTGTATTGATTGCAGGCATTTATAAAAAAAAAACAAAAAAAAAACAAACACACAAAATGACAATTGTGTGCTTGTATGTGTTGGCCTCTCCTGACGACACAGCTGCATTTACATTTTATTCTCTTATCTCATTCAGAGCCACATGACTGGGCAGGTGAGGGATTGGAGTCGTCCTCAAAGGCACTTTGATGGGGTTCAAAGCTGAATGTGTTGTAATGGGACAGACACTTCAACCAGTAGTCTGCCCCCGCTACCTGCTCTTTGACTGTATTGAAATGGAAATTTGTTTTTGGCACTCAAGTGAATTGATTGTTTTTAGACATCAGAGCATAAACTGAGGAGGCTGCATGTCACAAAAGTGGAGTGTCTTGGCAGTAAATAGATCAAGACATAACCTTCACTGCATTTTTGGCAGAATACCCACACTGCATGCGCTAAATACCATAGCCTCGTTCATCTCAAAGTTAATTTTACTACAGAGGGTTCACTTAGTCCATCTGGGATGGAGAGGAGGAGCGGCGGGAGATACAGTGCAGCAGGGGACAGAAAGGGAGAGGAGAGGATAAATTGTGGAGGTGTTCGGGGTAGAGGATGACTGCTGGCACACAGAAAGGATGGAGAGAAAGCGGACAGAGAGCAGACAGAGAGAAAGGGACTGCAGCGAGCGGCCCCGGTGAATGGAGGGAACAGAAGGACAGATGAATATGCAGAGCGGGCCCCGTGTCCTCATCTTGCTTCCATCTGACTCTACTAATCATCCACAAATGCTGCGAGAGGAGAGGAGGGGGAGGACAGGGGAGACAGAAAGTAGGTGACAGAGAGGAAAGAGGAACTATATGGGAACAGAGTGAGGATGAGAGGCGTATATGGTGAAGACAAGGACCGGGTACCGACTGACATTTTGTGATTGAATTTATTATTTATTTAACTGCACATACAATATCAACTAAATCATATTAGCATAAAAGAAAAAGTCACTGTGCAATAGCACGACCACACAATAACATCCTTTCACTGTCAATAGGCCTTTTTCACAGAGGACATTTTGACATGTTCCAGAAGGAAAAGCACAAGTGTAAATAATGAAATGAATGAATGGCTGAGTTCCATTTATCTGCTCCAGTTTCAGGGTGCTGACTCACTGTCACACTGTCGTGGCTTACTGGGGCACTTGAATAGAACTGAGCTATAGTTATGACAAGTGAAAATGTTTACAGGCCTACTGTGAGTCTATGTTTACTGTGTATACTGTACACACTCTGTTTACCAATAAAAGTACACACACCACCTCTGTCTCTATAGGTAAAAGTCACTTGTTACGTACAATATCAAATATTCTCCTCACTGCCATGCATTGTTGCCTTACTTGTATAGCACAGCGAAAACCAGACTGTAACCTTGTATATTAGAAAAAATGTATATATGTATAAAACATATGAAAACTGTATATCATCACTGTCCTATGGCAATCATGTATCTCCAAAAAGTGAACTTTTCGTGAGCTCAAAAAATAAACAAAAAACGTGTGCTTGTTGAGAAGGGAAGTTCTCTCTTGAGAGTGGAATGAGAAAAAGTCACTAGTGAGACTAGTGACTTTCTCACTTACTATGTATAGTACAGAGGACAGAGTTTGGAGATGGGTCAGTTACCATCATGTATGTGCTTCCTCCTCATAGCCACATGTTCATCTGCTTATCTTTGTTTAGCTTTGCTATTCCCTTTTGTTTCGTTCCGTGTCTATATTTGCATGCTACTACACATTTGTTCTGGGCCCTGTGAATGAGCTGGAGGACTTGTTGACCAGAGTCAAGATCTTTTTCTTTTCTTTTGTCAATATACTTTGGTAATAAAGTTGATTCTGTCTGTGGATGTTGATTATGTCCCAAACTGGCAAAATTGCAATTTATAGTGAGACTGTGTAACGTTTGAAAGAAGATGTAACACATTCTTTCTCTTACAAATTAAAACAAATAAAAAGAGTATTGGTGCGATGATCTCATTTAGTCTGGCATGGCGACTAATGTTAGAAAAAATACTCATAGTCATTTCCCACAACTCTCCCACAACTTTCAGCATTTACTTTTATCTTCTAATTGTCACTTTTAAAAAAAGTCACATACTCTGACGTTTACTAGGAAACTGTCTGATCAAAGAAAAAGCAAAGAACAGAAATTGCGCACACATTTGATACCAGCTCTCAGCACTCTCTTCTGAGTGCTATGAACACGCTTCCATCAGGATAAAAACAGTACTCGAGTTTGATTCACAGTCCTATCAAAGATAGAGAGTGGTGGACGCAAGGGAACACAAGGAGAACAGGCTCAGCTGCTTTGAAAAAGGGATGAATAAGCAGAAAGAGAGAAAAGCCAATAGAGAGAAAGAAAAGCAGACTGGACACTGTATCTGTGATGAGGAGGAGAAAGAAGAGACACAATCGGATTGCTCACGTCTCAAAAGTGTTGTATTCAGTGGGGGCCACTTACGCAGTCAATAGTAATGGATAGCACATGCAGTATGAGTACAATAAGAGACCCTGCCTTCTTTATCTGCTTATATGTAATACATGGCAACAACAATAGCCCTGCTGCATTGAAAATCTATCCAACATACTCAATTCTCATCTTGTCTTTCCAAATAGCAACTATTATTCACCGAAGACACTGAAGTGGTCCCCCAGGTGACAAAAGAGAGAAATGAAATGAAGGAAAAGAACAGATGACCATCAATACACAAGAATCCAAAAAAAAAAGAAAGAGTAAACACAGAGAGAAAGACAAGTGGAGCTCTGGAAAACGAGGGGAAGGAAAGCAAAGGGGCTTAAGGGGAAGCAAGAAAGTGTGGTAAAAAGCATTCAATAAACATGTCTCTATAGTAACCAAGATGTAATTTGCTTGGTGAGAAAAAGGGAACGATAGAGATTGAGGGAGAGTGATGGAGAGAGGGGGAATAGAAAAGCATTTACCATCACTGCTTGAGTCCAGAGCTGTAATTACGGAAGTGAGACGCAGCGAGAGAGGGGGAGGAAAAGAGCGGCGGCACACACAAGAAAAGAGCTGCACACAATGTACTTTTACAAAAGCAAAAGGTGAGAATGAGAAACACACACACACAAGTAAAGTGATGACCCTGTAAAATTGGCACTGTTGCAAATAAGTGTAGTAGGCGTGCAGGGGGGAAAAAAAAAAAAAAAGCAGCTCCCGAATGTACAAAAAGACAACGATGAAGGAGAAGAGAAACTTGTGACAAAAGCTTCCTTTGTAAGTCTGTGTGTGTGTGTGTTGTGTTGTGTTGTTCATGGAACCATCATGGAAAAAACAGAACATATTAATCCTGCCTGATCATTAAGCCAAATTAAAACAATTGCTAACTCTCTGATTAAGTGGAAGTGAATCTTAATGTTGCAGCAACCACAGAGAGAAATGAATGAATGCAAATTGACAAAGAGGAGGACGTGGAGTAGAGTAAAAGTGAAAGAGATGAGGGGAAGAATGACAGGTGAGGATGAGATATCTTATGAGGGGGAGGCAGTACTCATGATGAGTGATAGACAGGCCAAGATGTGTGTGAAACATGCAGGCATATGGCCGATCAAAATAGTAGGAGGCCAAAAATAGCGGGATTACAGAGTAGACGGAGAATGGGGCCAGTGTCTGTGTGTGTGTGTATGTGTGTGTGTGTCACAGAGGGAGAAACAGAGCGATATAGGGAGAGGAGTGTGTTCATGCTGTGTGTATGTGTGTTTAGGGTAGTTGATTACAGCTCTGGCGAGTGGCTTGGTGTCAGCCTGTATATGTGGAGATAACAGGATTAAGAGGGTACTGACACTACTGTACAAAAGCAATGGAGAGAGAAGAGGAAGTGATGGAGAGGAGAGGAGAGGAGAGGAGAGGAGAGGAGAGGAGAGGAGGGGAACTTAAAGGAATACTTCTCTCAAATTCTTCACATTCCTTTGGCTTCAGACATTAAATGATGAGGCGTAAGCTCATGAAATATGTACAAAAGTTCAGCGAATAACACTCATAGTGAAACCTGAATGACTGTGTGAACAAAGTGTGACTGCTTCCATACAGAGGTCACCGAATGGTCTGATCTCAACCCATCTTTGAGAGATTTCGGACCGACATAATCATCACTGGCCATCATCAAAACACCAAATGGGGGAATATCCTGTTGAAGAATGGTGATTATTTCAACAATAGAACTGAGTTAGAGTCAGATCCCAAATCTGTACTCAAGAGTTAGATTGGCACGGATCCTCCAAGAGAGAGACTTGGAGGATGGCGGCCCAGCATCTTACTAAACACTTTATTTTGGCAGTTCCTTTCATTTGTCACCTATCTGTCCATGAACATGAAAACAGCTGACAAGCTCCTTTTGCTTTAGCACAAATACATAACACAATGCAAAATATAACACTTACGGCTATGACAGAAATAAATCCTACCTTTCAAAATGTTACCGAAACCTGGAGAAAATCAATATGGGCTTAGACTTTGATTTGACATCTCCATGAATCATCTTTAGCTTGATTAAAGTTGTTTTTGAAAAAGTACCAGCTTCTTACTACAGTCTGAGCTATGTGCTCTTACATGAACATGCAATTTTCTGCAAAAGTTACAACATTGTTGGTTATTTCACGAGAGATTACACCCACACAGTCCCAGTGAAGCAGACTGAGCTTTTTTGAGTCTTAAACTCTTAATAAATAAAACTTAAGATGTTTTCCCCCCCAAAACTTAAACCTGTTGCATAGATATTCACAGCCATAGAGGAATTCTTGACATAAATATGGGTGTAATGGTGAATGTAGATTTACTGTATGACAGACTCTATGGTATGACAGACAGTGTTTGCTGAGATAAACTGTGCCAGGAGACAGAAAAAAAAAACATATTTGACCAGTAATGAGAAGATCAATGAGAGCGAAGATTAGGACGGATGATGGATAGAGGTTGAGGGGAAAGATTTTGGAAAGAGTGCTTTTAATGATGAATAGCAGACACACAAAAATTGAAACAAATATTAAAGAGGAAAGAAAGAAGGGAAACAGAGAGAGAAGAAGAGAAGCTGTGAAGTTGGGAGATTTCTTTTTCTCTCCGTTTTGGAGAAAGAGGGGGGATAATTTAAATGAATTTTCACAAAGCATTATTAACCTCTGGCACAAAATTTGTTAGGAAGTGTCTGGTCCCATAGATCAATCACAATGAGAGCGAGCGAGCGAGACCCCAGCAGAGTGAGTTACTCCTCTGCGGTCTGCTCCACGTTTGCTGAGGGAGCGCTAGCTCACCAGGGACAAATTAGCCACACAGGAGCACTGAGGCATCATGGGAAATTAATGATCAGGACCTCCAGGAAGTGAGCTAATGAGTCCTAGGCCACACACATATGTACACTATGAACCACACACACATAAGGGGGGGTGGATGTGTGAGAGGAAATAGCCAGACGTGCATTTGCAGCAGATAATAACACAAAGCCATCAATGTAACTTTGTCTGGATGAGTGATAGTGCTGGTCCAAATAGCAGGGTTAGTATCTCTCTCTCTCTCTCTCTCTCTCTCTCTCTCTCTCTCTTACACACACGCACACACACTTAGAGAATCAGATAATTAGAGAGGACCACCAGTGGCTTTTGCCCATGGAGGCGTAGTGATTACTGTCACTACACCTTCCCCTGGGGCGACAGACAACACTCAGAGAATTAATACTTATCAACACACACACACACACACACACACACACACACACACACATACACACACAAACACAAACACACACACCTAATGCAGCCAAGTGTAGCTGAACTAAATGTGGATCTTGCAGACTATAGTCAATGGGGTGGTGGGGGCCCCCCGCTGTTTGATTATCTTGTGTGCTGGGTAACTGAAAAACAGCATTTTACAGTGTAATGCTGCCCTACATGGAGCTATACTGGAAGTGGAAGGTGTGAAGCTGGAGGGGCAGTTTAGGAGGGAATGAAGTTGGGGGTTTTGCTTGTTGAACTGTGTGAACCTCCACTGCTGGAGTGCCTTTGAGCAAACACCCAGCCAGCTGCTGCAGAGGAGCTGCTGGCTGGAGGTCAGACAGGACAGCGCCAGCTGTGTTGGAGCCTGCTGCATGAAATGACTTTAAATATGCTGAACTCTTCAGCTCCAGAGGAGTCGTTTCAAGAGGAGGAAGGAGGACAGAGGGTCCCAAGCTTTCCTGAGAAGAGAAAAAAAAAAAAAAAAAAACTGGAACAGTGACAGACTGTCTCCCCACACCAGTCGGCGCACCTCACAAAGATTTAACTTCGCACCACAGTATCACACATCACCACACCCTTGTCCACTGATTGGCCCAAAGTTTTCCCCGGCACCGCCCTCAGCCCTGCGGATCCGCCCTTCTCGCGCTGTGCAATCTGTTGCTGCCAAACCAGCTGGCAGTTCCAATTCATATTCTGATCTAATACTGTACTGGAAACCTTGGCCTTTAAACTCAGGTTCAGTCTCGTTTATTAGCCTGTTACTCTTCAGTGAACGCTCCAAAACCATGATGCACAATCTGGACACACTCTCTACAACTTTTCCCTGTGGAAGTACACACTTTCTACTCTGCAGCCAGTGAATACTCAACTTTTCTTCTTTTCTTTTTTTTTTCTTGAGCGTCTTTTAATCAGTTTACATTTGTACATCATGCGAAGCTTCAGCAGCAGTAGATGACGTAGAAGTTTGACTCGGTTCGTGAGTTGCCGAAGCTGCTGGAAGGAAAAGTTGTTCCCCCCCGAGCTTCTGTCGGGATTCCTCCTCCTCACCTGATCTGCTCACCACACCCTCCCGGCCGGTGCAGAGCCTCTCCGCGGCCCCCAGCGGCGGTCAGGATGGGCTCCCTGACGTTGACGCTCCTCGGAGCTCTTCCCACTTGGAGAGCTACGATTTTCCTCTTCAACATCATCTCAGCCGCTGTGGCTAAAAGACACGTCGTGTACTGGAATTCTACAAACACAAGGTGAGTGAACTGTACTGATGCCCCAACCAGAACAAAGGGAGGAGACGGGGAGTTTTCTCTGAGCTGCTTCTCACCGCGGCCCGCATGGAGGTGTTTAGGCCTAATGTTAAAAATGTGACTCAATCTACTTTGCATAAAATAAACGCCGCCGGTCTGAACTTGCTCAGCCACGACGTTGCATAACGACCACAATAATTCCTGCTAAATGAGTCAGGCTGTAGTTGGCTTAAAGAATCTCTGCTATGCAGCAGATCACGTCCTTGTGTGCTCAAATAAAGAGTGGGCCAGAACAAGTATGGTTTCCTAAAACTTGCCGTAACACAAACGCTGTCAGACTGTTTTTTTTTCCTTAAATAAAAAAGCTTGAACTCCGGGGATTCAGCCTGCTCTCATTTAAAACACAGTGGCCTGATCTAACCTTCCTCCTGCATGTAGTTATCTTTATCATAATGACTACACTCTAACCCTGGCTTTCACCTGGCCCCTGCCTTTTGGAGTTAGTGATTATGCTCCTTACAGAGCACCAGCAGTAAGTGTTTGTTCTGAATAGTGCCCTAGATGGCAATCTGAGGACACAGGTGTATATTAAAGTCTAAAGTGCTGCTGTGCATAAGTGAATATGTGGTCAGCTAATGGGAGGGTGTGTGTGTGTGTGTGTGTGTGTGTGTGTGTGTGTGTGTGTGTGTGTGTGTGTGTGTGTGTGTGTGTGTGTGTATGTAATGGGTTGATTGGGGCCATTAGCAAGGCAGAGTCAGGCTCACCTGCTGATCCAGGTGTTCCAGTCTGGCTAATTGAGGGTCTGAGGTGGGAGACCTGCAGGGCCGGTAAGGCCACTGCCCAAAATAACACATCCGTCGTTCCGTCACCCGCTTATTTAGAGACACTCTCCATAAGGCCTGATTCCCCAAACACTCTTTCAGATGAATGACCTTTTTACTTAATGGCCACAGAGACCATTCTTGTATTTTACATTTATGGATGCACAAAATACGACAGAAATATGACTCTTGGGGCTTATAATTTCCCCAAGGCCTTCTTTGTCAGGTCTGCAGGACTCATCCTGTATAGCCTACTGGAGTCAGCTGAGGTTATATCCTGTGTGTCCAGGTGGGTAAAACCCAGTGCTGTAATTGGGATCCTACAGAAATGTGGTGGGGAGGAACACTGCGAGGATTAGGAAGCACCTTCTCGTTCCCCAGAGATTCAGGGATGAATGGTCACAGCCTGTGGCAGGGCCACACAGTCGGCTGCAACACCACACAATCACAATGCCATCAGCATCACGGCGGAGGGTAACCCACTGTGGCAGAGAATCACTCTCATCAGCAACACCACCCAATCACAAAGCTATCAGCAGAGCCGTGATGCTGCACCCGGTCCAGAATCCCCTGGGTTTACCGCTAGGACTCACTTCCTCTCCTCTCCTCTCCTCTTCTCTCCTCTCCTCACTCTTCATTACCTTCCTTGTTACATCCCACTCTCCTTTTCATTTTTTTGTCTGCACTACCCGCTCCTCCTTCGCTTCTTCGCCCCCTTTATCTCTCACGACTCCCTCCTGCCCAGTGATGGATATTGGCGGTGTGATTAGTTGAGCTTCAGTCATTTTCCCATACCATATTTTCTATTAGCTGCCTGCCAGCCAGCCAGGTTGTCCCGAGGCCTGTAAATGTGGCCTGGCCGGGGAGAGGGACCACAGGGACAGGAGAGCTATGCCTTTGCTGGCATGAAGCTACAGTGCAGGGTCCAGGACTGCACTCGATGTTCATGGTATAGAAAGCACTGAGGAAAAAAAAAAGTATTTGTCCACAGTGTTCTAATGGTTTAAAATTAAGCTATTATCCTTCATTATTGAATATTCCAAAAAGTTCTGGACTCATCTCTTAAAACTGCTTTAATCATTATTTTTATATTAACACTGAATCAGATGACTATATGTGACAAACCCACAGAGATTCTGCAGTTTCCCTCAGCTCTCAGTTCATTGCTTTTGGTTAAACAGCCAACTGTACTGTTCTGATTCAGTTTCACAGCTTTCATCAGCGTTGTTTATAGCAAAATAGCTCCAACAAACCACCCTGGGCAGCACCAAACTGCAGGCAGTTAAAGTTAAGAACTAGTAGAGGATTTTGTTACCAGCTTAAGAGCCAGATATTTCCCTCAGCAGTTGACAGAGAACAAAATAGGGCAAATATTGAATTTAGAAGAGATGGGAATTTTTTTTACGTTCACACGGTTGGCCGAAACACAACATCTCTCTTGTGGCTAACACCACAACTTTACAAACTAATATATCAACGTTGTACTTCCAAAAATCAATTAATGTAGGTTTTTACAATCACATATTGAATTTATTGGAACATCTTGGCAGAATGTTATTGATTCGGCCTTTGTGCACCTTCCCATTCAGCCCTCATTGAGAATGTTGGCGATGTGGGAAATAAAGCTTTTTGGACGGTTAAGCTAAT
Organism: Seriola dumerili; assembly: GCF_002260705.1. Classification (NCBI taxonomy): domain Eukaryota; kingdom Metazoa; phylum Chordata; class Actinopteri; order Carangiformes; family Carangidae; genus Seriola; species Seriola dumerili. The sequence continues at coordinate 224,567 of NW_019174513.1, read as the reverse complement.
AAGCCGCTTTGGCTGCTAAAAGCCAAAGAATTGTGCAGATCTCTGACACTGGGAAAACCATCTTGAGGAGGAGCTATGGCTGCCGTTACGCTAAAGGCTGAGCTCGTATTTAATACAACTGTAGCTGGTGAGCAAACAGGCTCTTTTTAATACATATGACAGAAGACATTCTCCTTCCTTCGACATCTAGATTTATGGTTTTAATGAAGCAGGGGCAGTGAAGTGGAGACTGAAGGGCCTCGTTGCCCTGTTCTTTGCTGACTAATATGGCTGTAACAAAGGCTCAGTGAAACACTTTAACTGGCACACATTTAGCACCATCCAGATTGAAAAATAGAGCTCTGAAATGGAAGTGATAGACTGACTGCAGGGTCAGCGTTGAACATTGCGGAATCAGATGCCCTGGCCTCTTTCATTGTGGGGCTCAAGTGGTTCGATTGCCCTCTTTTATGATTTCATGAACAGAGTTTACGATCACTTACAATTTTATAACAGTGTATCTCAGAGCGATAGTTCCTTATTAGAAGAGAAATTATTTTTTACTTCCTTGAGCAGTTAAAGGTTAGTGAAATATTACAACTAGAGTCCTCTGAGCGTGTGTGTGTGTGTGTGTGTTCCCAGTGCTGACACGATACTTCAGCTTACCTCAGCTTTAGTGTACTGGTATATTCAGCTCTCCCTTGTGCGTGTTGTTTATAACCTGTTGGACCAAATAGCTTGACCAGAATACCTGCTGATACAACAGTGTCTGCTTCTTGTGCTACATTCATCCTCATAAATTTACTGAGAATCTGTCAGGAAGTTTACCCAGAGCACCAAAACTTAACTAAGTATTGAATTAACTCTTTTTTTTTTTTCTCTTGCTTTAGAAAGAGGCTTTTACCTCTGTGTACGAGCTGCTTGTAGATTTGTAACGAGAATAAATGTCACCCATACCTGAAGCAGCTACTCCATTTCCTTGTCCTCTGATTTACCCCTTGTTCTTGGCTCACACCTCTACCTTTCTTTTTCCCCTTTTATCAGCCATGGCAGGAGGCAGACTTGTTGCAACAGTTCCTCTGGATCACAGCTCAAACTTCAGACTCTGGTCTCCAACTCTTTGCTTCCTCTCCTCCCTGTACACTCTCAGTATTTCTTCCCCGCAGAGCAGCGGATTAGCGTGTTTTCAATTGGCGATAACAATATTTTACCATTTACATGCACAACAGGAATATTGTTACCCATTTCTTGCTTACACTTGAACTCAGTCTGCAAGTTTGGACACAGACCTTAAAGCTGTTAAAACAACACCAGACCAGTCTAGACCCCTCTGAACTCTCTCGCTCGCTCTTTTTCATTCCTGTCTCTGTCTCGCTCTCCCCTCCTCCGACAAAGACTGAGGTCGAGCTCAAAAGCCAGTGAAGCATGTTTAAACGGTGTGTGAGGAGACGAATATTTGTATTGGTTTTTCTGTATCTTTATTGAAAGCAGCCCTCATAAGTCTTCTGTGTAATCTCTGCTCTGTTTATGCATCATTTCCCTCTGTGTGCGCTCACGAATGATCTAGTTTAAATACCAGAGTAAATCACATTCTGCATACCATACCTTCACACACACACACACGCGCACGCACACACACACACACACACACACACACACACACATCTGATCTGTGGGCGCTTGTGCGAGCAGACACACCTCCAGTATACAGTACAGTGAAAGCAGACACTGCTTGTAATTGTGTTTTGTCAGGTGAGGTGACTGCAGTTTTAGACTGATTTCTTTTTTTTTCTTTTTTAAATATTTCCTTTTTTTTTTTTTTATTCCTTCACCCTCAGGTCCGTCTGTGTCTATTCCTCCTCTGTCGTGTGTGTGCATGCAAATGAATCTATTTCTCGCCCTGTCTGCTATCTCGCCTCTCTGTGTCTGTCTCTGTACTAATCTCTGTCTTCCCCTGGTAAATGATTAACATGGAGAACCTGGCTGAACTATAATCAACAAACCCACAGTGAGGTAATTACCACTTTATTCCCTGTCCTGCTAACAAAGCAATAACCCCCCCCCCTCTCTCTCTCTCACTCTTTCCATGCCTCTCTCTGGTTCTCTCTCTCTCTCTCTCTCTCCTCATCTGTCATCAGGCTGTATCAACGTCTCTCTCCCCCGTCTGTGTCTTTTCTGTGTCAGTGCTCGTTGTCTCACTAGCTGCTGTGCTTTGGTCTGTGTAGATCCAAGAGGTGTGTTGTTTGTGAGTGCGTTTGTGTGCCTTATCTGTCTCTGTAAATGTGCTTTGTCTTGTTTGTTTGTGGTATTGAGTGTATTATCTGGAGGTAAACTGTGGATGAGTTAACTCTGTGCTTCATCTTCTTCATCTCTGTCAGAAAACAATGCAGGCCAGTGATTTTAGTGATTTGCACGCCTGTGAATTGACATTTGGTGCCATTGTTGTCGGGTGAAGTTCATTTCAGTGGAACAATAGCTCTGTCAGAGGTGTGTGCGTGCGTGCGTGCTGCGTGCATGCGTGCCTGGAACTGACCTGCTGGTTTGCGTAAAACGGGAAGTCTTTGTTTCCTTGAGAAGAGATGGAGTGTGATAAATTTCAGTTCTGGAAAAACAAAACCCAGAAATTGTACCAGGATACCCAGCCCTATTCCAACACTCAAGCCTTTGATTCACTTGTGATCTCGCACATGATTCATGTTCCTCACTACTTCTCTGAGATTTCTCTCCCACTCACAGCGAGCAGCGAAAGTACCTTTCACTGGAAAAAGTCCTCGGTTCCGGCCAGCGGTGTGCGGCTGTGGGAACATTCACCAACCGCTGTGCCGGCCTCTCGTCTAAATAGGTCATTGTTTTGTTCCCACGTGTTAGTTGAATTTAGGTGTGACTGAGGTGTCGGAGGGAAAAGACGCGTTACCGCCTTTAGATGCTTGGGTTTTTTTGTTTTCTTTTTGAAGGTGGGGCGTGCAGATAGAGTATTGTGCAACTATGCCTTTTGCTCTAAAATGTCACGTGGCCTCATTTTGAGAATTAATTCAAGAGAATCTGTACAGAGGCAGGTTTAAGTTACGACTGACTGACACTGCTCTCTGCTTCTTTTTTTCATGTGTGTATCTGTGTGAAATCAGTAATCCTCCATTTTACTATTTAGTGTTATATTAAACCAACATAAAATATGGCACAACAAAAAAAACCCTTTTTGTTTGAAGTGAATACAGATACACACATACACACACACATATGCAGGAAGACTCGAGCACACTGTGTTGAAAATGAGGTTTGGGCACAGGCCTAGCGGTGAGGATGTCTGTATTAAAATGGATCAGATAGTCACAGTGCAGCTTGGAGCCGTCGGAGCAGACATGGTGTACAAGCATGAAAGGACGGCCGCTCTCTCCTCCTGGTCAGGATATTTAGTCAATCGATACCAATTTAACACCCAGATATTATCGCCGGCTTCTCGCATTATCGCCAGACTGCATATGGACCCATCTCTTTCCCAATTTCTCTCCCCAACGCTGCCCTGCTTCTCTGTGTACACACATACATCAATATTAGGTTGCATTAAGTTGTAATAAGTTGCATTGTATGAATGTCTCCAAGTGGGGTGGCACAGCTGTGGAATGAAATGAGGTTCAGTGTTGTCTGCGGCCGGGGGTTGGCACAGCGCAGCCGAGGCTTTGGCACAAAATGGCTGCTGTGCTGTATGTGTGTGAAGAGGGCGGTTATGGTGGTTAAGGGCTGTTGGTGAGCACCGAGCGGGAGCGCATTCATTCATTCATCCATTCATGGCACCACAATGAGCGGGCATTGTTGTAGGTGTCAGCCCAACTGTGTGTGTGTGTTGTTGTTTTTTTTTTGATATACAAAACAGCAATTAAACTGTGTGTGCGTGAGAACATGTGAACCCTAAATGTGGGAAACGGCGTCAATTTAAGCTTGACCAAAACAACACAATCTGCTTGTTGTTTAGCCAACATGTGCATTATTATTTTTTTTTTTTTTTTTTTTTTTTTTTTTTAGAATTTCACCCACACACAAACACGCGTGCAGGGCGAACACACACACACACACACACACTCTCACGAACGTATAAGCTCGCACAATGCTCTTCCCCTCAGCTCAGAAATCCTGCCAAGAGGCAACCTGGGAATTCCCTGAGACAGAAATTGAATTAGTATTGACCCGGGCCGAGCAAAAGGCTGTAGCAGGAACCTGGATTATTGTACCATACAATGTCCTCGCTGCCAGGAGGACACTGAGACATGCTTTACCATCATGCCTCAACTCTTCAAAAGGTGCTTCAGGACAGTCACTGCAGGAGTTCTTTCCTTTTCTTTTTTTTTTTTTTTTTTTTTTTTTTTACATCTTCTGTGTTCTCACTTTCTGCAGTTGCATTTCCTAGAAAGTGCGCCTGCTTTTGCATGTACACCGTGCAGTGATTTACGTTTGTTTTGGTCACTATTAAATGAGTCTTCCTGTGGTCAGCTGCCTCTTAGGACCTACTCTGTTTATCTCGTTTTCTTTTTGTACTTGATTTGAACGTCTATTTTGTAGATTTCTCAGCGAACGCTGTTAGATGTTCGCGCGAATCGTTATAAATGTGATTTGTGGTAGTGCATCTTGTATGCAGTAGATGTAGCCAGTTAGATTAGTAGGTTAAAAGCCACACATTCTGAGACACAGTGCTGAAGTAAACGTCCATGGTTGGTGATAATGTTTTAAAGTGTTTAATATTCATATCTGTTAGCTTTAAGTGATGCAGTATGTCCCTGGATTAAAGGAAAGACTCAGTTAGGAGGCTTAACCGTTCTTTTTAGCTAGCTGTCCATGTCACAAAGTGTCTTGCAAAAACCAGCGAGACGTGATCTTAAGTGACATTTATTAAGACTTGAAGAAATATTATAAATGTGCATGACATACCTCCATAATCCTGCCATGGGAAGGCTTAATGAAGGATACAAAAGTTCTCTGCTTTTAAATGAAATCACATAAATCCACTCAGTGAGGGAAACCTTCAATCCTAGTAAAAAGCAGAGAAAAGGGAATACGCTGCATCATTTCTCATGTCTGGCCTTTTTAAGTTGCTTTCTTTTGCCTGCTAATTACCAATGGTGCCTTCTGTTGGCAATTTTAAATGATTCTGTATTGTGCAACCAGCACATAGCTTGGCCATGCCATGTACACTCTGCAGCGCAGTGTGTCATGAGTGTGATAGTGTGAATCCAGTCGCTGTGGAAGAGTGTCAGCGTGGCTGTCTTCACACCAAGAACAAACTTTATGGACTAATAACCCGCTACGAGGCACAGCTCCTCTACACTTTATCTAGACACAACAAAGAGACGTTCTGATAAAGAATACTTGAAGGGGTGTGTGTGTGTGTGTGTGTGTGTGTGTGTGTGTGTGTGTGTTTAGTGGGTGTGTGTTGCACGTTTTTATAAATTATTCTGTTTTTTTTTTTTTTTTTCGTATTACTTTCTCGTAGCTGTGGAAAAAAACAGAGCTTCAAGTAGTCAGCTATATTCCCAGTTCCTAAACACACCTTTTATCCAGTGCTTTGTGTTTTCCAGAGAAGATGGATCACATGACAAATGTTTCACTATGTAGATATTTTGAATCTGCTTTATGATTCTTGGAGACTTTTCCATGGTGGAACAAAAACTAATATTATTTTGGCATTGCCTCCCAGAAGTATGGCAGCACAGCCTACTTTCCAGCCCCCAATGATGTGAAACACACACATTCCTCTTCTCTGTTTCTTTCTCTTTTTTCTCTTTTTTTTTTTCACTGGTACACACGCACACACACTCCACATATGAATATACACACTCACTCTCTGCTTCTTTTTCTCGTCAGCCCCCAGAGATGGTAAAAACATTAGACCTGCAGTGGAGGGAGTGAGGGATGGAGAATGCGTTAAGGAGAGAGGATGGTAGGGAAAGAGTCAACAGATTTCAAGTCCCAAAACAGCTCGGGAAGGCCCCCAGGGATGGAGGGATGAGGTGAGAGCGAGAGAGAGAGGGAGGGAAGAAAGAATGTCAGCAGGTATTACTATCACTGTCACAGGCAGGCGTGAGGAGCCCCCCCCCCCCCCCCCTCCCCATGCCCCTCCCATCATACCAACACACATGCAGGGGTTCACGCGCGCACACAAACACACACACACATTGTGACACATACTCTTATACAGGGGTACCAATACTACTGCTGCCCTGCCCACATACACACACACACCCACACACATACACACACACACCCACACACATACACACACACACCCACACACATACACACACACACCCACACACATACACACACACACACACAGCTGCTCGGACTCCGGGAGGAGCCAAAGTAGGAATCACACCCCATTTAAAACTGACACTGCTCTCTGTTTTGTGTACCTGTCAGAGAGTGTGTGTGTGTGTGTGTGTGTGTGTGTGTGTGTGTGTGTGTGTGTGTGTGTTGTGTGTGTCGTGGACTATGCATAGCTGGTTATACATTTTATAAAATTACAAAACCTCAATAGTAAAAAAAAAAAAAAAAAAAAAAAAAAAAAAATGAATGGAATGTGGCATCATGTGCTTATTTAAACTTGCCAGCGCTCTGATTTTTTTGAGGCTTACAGTAAGATGATGAGATATGGTTTAGGTGTGTGTGTGTGTGTGTGTGTCTGCGTGTGTGTGTGTGTGTGTGTGTGTGTGTGTGCATGTCATATTGGGATGTGTTATTTTTGTAGCAATAACCAGTACCACATGACTTTCAGTTGTGCAGTAATGCACAGCTTGATCCTTGTCTCCTGGTATTCTTCACTGCTATTTTTTCTCTCTGCCTCCTTGTTCTTTTTTCTGCCCTTCCTCCTCTTCTCAACATTTTGTTCCAATCAAATCTTTTATTTATGAGTTTGAGGAATACAGACTTTTTTTTTTCCCCAGAATTAGTTCTTTGATCAACCTGCAGTTGTGCGGTTACATGAGTGGTATCCATAAGCGGAGCGACCACCGGGGCAGAGGGTGCGACTGCCCCAGGGCTCAACGCTCCGTTGGGGCCACTACTGAGCCACATTTTGGCTTGAGTGCAACAGCAGATGTCTGTCCCTGACACTGACTGAGTAAAGTCACACCATTGGTTGGCCGAATGCCGCCAGACGGAGTGCTGAAGTTAAAGTGTAACTGATGTGTTTTTTTTTTAATCTAGCTAGGCGGTAAAATGGAGAGAAAGTACAAATCAGGTGCATCAAAACACGAGGGGCGAGAGAGTATGTTTAATTACATACTGTGCTCCTCTTACATCTTACTTCTCGCCTTGCTCAGCCTTTCAACACATGACGATGGAACTGATAATCAATCTAACATTACTGCTAACACTACTAGCCTGACAGGCTAACCACAAGGCTAGCATCGCTCAAAGCATAGCATGAGGAAGAGGAGGATGAAGGGCTGTGATATGTACAAAGTTCGTTAACCTGATTATTTAGTTCTATGGTGGAACACACAAATGGACTTCACTAAACTACACCAGGCTGAGCAGGGACAACAACTAGTGAGTGAAACATCCGTAATTAGTCTTTTATTGATTGAAATTTTGGAAGAAATCGTTCCGAATTTTAGATTAATCTGTTGTTTAACTTCATGTTTACTGCATTTCAGCACCTGCCTGTGGTGTTGGAGGATGTCTACTCTGTATTTGATTAGTCCTTGTATAGTGTTGTAAACCGCTGTGTCTATTTTAGGTTTATTTTATTCCTGTGTAAGAAAGAAAGGACTGAACAATTAATCAAAATATTATCAAAATTGCAATATGGCCAAGTGCAACATCAAAATCTCGAGCGCTGCAAGTTTTGGATAAAGGTAAAATTGTGTTTGTGGTGCTACAGATATACACCAGCCTACAAATCATACTCTCCAGACATAAAGGCACATGCTTGTCTGGTTCAGACCCCAGCAAGAATCACATCATCATAACTTTTTATCTTTTTCTGTGAAATTGAAATGCTAGTTACCATTCCCTCTAAAATCATGACTCATTGCAATCACAATTTCTGACAGAATAATCGAAATATGATTTTTTATTTATTTAATTTTTTTGCACATCGTTCATCTGTATAAGAAAGTCATGGCACTGAGACAGCGCACCTGCCTGTCGCTGGTCGCTGTCTATCAGCACTGGTGCTGCATGTGGGGCACCACCACACGCTGTTCTCTGCGCTGAAACCCTTTAACACGACTGGCAACAATTTGTCTTTTATGGATAGGATAGGACATATCAGCTAGTTTACAGTTGTGAATTTTAAAATGATTATCAGAAGGGCCCCCTCAAGAAATCTCCGCCCCCTCTGTGCTGAGACTCAAGCTCCGCCCCTGCTGGTATCAATTCACCCTATACTTAGTATATATCCATGTTTTACCACAAAACATTATGTATGTCATTGCCTTTGTAGGATCCTAAGGGAAGTTTTATCATCCATTACACTGACAGGCTGCTGACATGTCAGAACGCAGAGTAGGGAGGTAGACCCTGTACAAACTGTAAGTACCTGTCCATAGGGAAAAGGTGCTCGTTATTTCAATCATTTAAATCTTCCTTAAAGTCTTAGCCTTCCTGTTTTTTGACATTTGTGAGTAAACATTAATTTTTAAAAGAGTTACTCTCTGTCACTGTCCAAACCCTTGTTTTGTTATATTCATCAGTTGGTTATAATTCACAGTCTGAGAGCATAGTGGTTGTTTTTTTTTTTTTTTGCTGAATGGGAGTGGGGAAATAGCCTTGTCCCAAATCTCCATAGCTATGGCCTTGTAGCAGGAGAACTCATGAATCTCATTGCTCCCCCATTCAGCTGGAAATGGAGTTCTTGTACTCAGTGCGCTTCTCAAAACACTGGAGCAGACGCTCCGTGTTTATGATTGTGGAATTAATCTGTGTGTTCTCCTAAAATACATCCAGTGACAAATGCGCAGTCATGAAAGTCAGAAAATCCCTTACTCCCCACATTTTTTTATTTTACATTTAACGAGCTTCCCTGATAGATTTCCTTTCAGAACAGAGAATTATTCTGAGCAGTGTTGTTGTTCTTCATCAAAGGTAGATACCGAATAGCTAAACAACCGGAGGCTTTTTTCATGGTATTTGCTACGTTGCAGCTGATTTACAGTGGACTTTGTGTTACTCTTCAGACTTAATGCTCACACATAGGCCTGCTATACCTCCTGCGTGTTAATCTTGTAATTTTGGGTCATTGTGGTTCATTACTTAGAGTAGCGACGAGTCATCTTTAATCCCAAATTAATCAGTTAATCCCAGTCCAGTGTCAGGCTGTTGTTGCTAGCGCTACATGAGACTGGAGTCTGCACCTCTCCTCTTGACCCTCGCCACTTCCTTCCTCTCTGCTCCTAAATCCACCCCCTCCCCCCCTTTCCCTCTTATTGTGTCTGAACCCTTCATCAGTATTACGGAAAGTAACTGGCCCTTTCTAAGAAATTCAGGGGCATCCGGCCTCGAGGCGGACCATGCCATCCAGTTTTATCAACCCAAATGTCGAAAGCATGAATTTTATTTCACACGGTTAAGCTAATGCACTGGAGCTGAATTGAATTTATAAGTAACGCACACGCTCAGTAGCCTTGAAGCTGAATGGACGGATTTTGTTTAAACATTTCTTGATTTACTTTAAAGACTTTGTTGATCTGTATTAGACATCAATGCAAGTGGCCTACCTCTGGGGTGGATACGTGTGTGAGGGTGGGGCGGGCGGGCGGGCAAGTGTGCGTGACTAGAACAAGACAAAGCTGGCTGCCTTGAGGGTGAATAAGGGGGACCTTCCATAGCCCCGATGCACAGAGCGATATGAATCTTAACCGTTGTGACGGAGAAAGATGGAGAGGGAGAGAGAAGCATGGATCGGCTGTGAGGGAGGGAGAGGCGAAGGGGGCAGTTTAGACTCCTGGGATTCCAGAGCAGTGACCGTGAAAGTGCTTAGATAAACAGAGAGAAAGATGGCAAGGGAGGGAGGGGGAGGGGGGGTGGAAGGTGAAGTGGGGGAAATGGTGGTGGGAGAAGCAATGGAGGGAAGAGAGGGCAAGACGGAGTAGGCTTTGCTGACAGGGGAAGGAAATGAGACCTGCTGAAGATGGGGTGAAAGAAAGCAGATGGGAATGAAACCAAGTATAGAAGTTTTTAAATAAGTTCAGCGGGAGTCGGAGGGACTGAGAGGGGCCAGCTTTACTCTATTTACTCCTTAACTCTGGTGCCTCTTCAATCTATTTCTCTCCATCTTCTCCTTTTCCTATCCTTCCCTCTGTTTAAATAATTCAGGCCTGTTGGCTGTATTAGGGCAGGTTTCCCTGACATGTCTTAACTGTGTGTGTGTCTGTGTGTGTCTGACTGACTGACTGACTCGCTCACTGACCGACTGAAGGACAGCTCCAGTCCTCCAGCTGGCCATTCCTCCGCTAACAACCACCAAATAATCAGACACAGAGGGAACGTGAGAGGGAATGCACACCTGGGATACAGAGTCGGTGCTGCCGATCCAGCATTGACCTTCACATCATGGAGAGAGAGCGAGAGAGACACAAAAACAGAGCGCAAGAAGGGGGAGAGAGAGAGAGAGTGTCTACCGCATCAGAAGTGTGACCCACTTAGTAAATGATGGATTCTCAAAGCCAAGTCTAATTTATTGGATGAGTGTGTTTGCTTTGCGAGCACCCTTTTCACTGTGAAGTGTATTTGTCCAAACGTGTGTTCGCGTGTGTTTTAAAGTGTGTTGCTCGCATGTCCTCCTTAACCCACTTACACAGGTGGGCTTTGCTGACAGACCTTGGACACAGATAAGTGTAGTTAAGTATAGTTAAGATAATAGATGAGAGTGCAGATGAGTGAACACCGTAAGAGGAGGATTAAAACATAAAATAACTCTTTTTAATAAGTCACAAATAAAGCTATAATGCGACATTATTTACATACTGTTTATTATGTGATGTAAAGGATGACACCAATGGCTCACATCTCATGACAAAAAAGTGTAACTGCTGTAAAGTTGGGTTGCATTTGGTTGAATGCCAGTAAAGTCATCTTGCTCAACATCATAAAAAAAAGGATATTTTTTGTGATTTTGAAGGGGAAAGTAAAGCTCAAAATTAATGACAGCATACAAACAGGCGGCACTGAAAAAAGGACCAGAGAAAACAGGTTGAAACCAAACAGAATGCATGTAATGATTATTTTCATTATGGAGTAATCTGTTTATCTGGTTAACTGTTTGGTGTATAAATAGGGAAAAAGTTTCCCAGAGGCAAAGGTGACATCTATAAACTGCTTGTTTCATCAGCCCAACTACCAAAGATATTAGATTTTCAGCGGCATTCAGCAGCGAAAAGCTGGACATTTTTAGACTTGAGAAGCTGAGACTGGAGACTGTTCGGCATTTTTGCTTGAAAAAAGAACCTCAGTGATTGATCAGTTATCAGAGTTGTTGCACATTATTTTGTCGATCGTCTATTTAAAATACTTTTTATCTCAGTTTTTCTTTTTTTTTCTTTTTTTTATATTCGATAGAAAAAAGTTCCCCCTTGGCCTTACACTGCCTGCCCCATTGGCACAAACCTAATATAACCAACGTTTTGTGTAAGTGTTACTTCAAAGTTAACATTAATTTGTTTAGCTACACTTATTTGCTCTGGCACTTTGTGTAAAGCTGAAGGGTCCAAACAGCAAAGTTAAACATGAGACAAATGATGTTGACACAGTAAATCAGCCCAGCTGCGTCTTTGTAGTAATACACTTTGATAGATTTCATAAATAGTTTGAATCATGGCTTTTTGTGTCCACCCATCATAGCTGTCACTGTCTTCCTCCCCGCTCCCTCCATCCTGTCGGTGTCTAAGCGGTGAGCTACTGTAGCTATATTCAGGTTTATGTATCCAGGCCTGGCACCTGTACAAATCAGCCCTGTATTTACACTGCAGCTCCATTTAGTCTGCAGAAACATGGAGAGCACTCATTACTCTGAGGTTTAGGCTGTCCGACAGAGGGATGCAGGAAAAAAGACGGATGGAGTGAAGGATGGATGGGTGGGGTGTTGGCTTGGCACCAATCCCAGCTCCGGATTGGTTGTTGTCCTGGCAACGGCACGTCTGACCTTATTTACCCCCTTGCACACCCCTCGGTGTACGCGCAGTGCGTTCTCGGCCATGCACGTTTCTTTTGCCGCACACACTTTCTCCGTCACTCTTCTCTGCATGAGAGCCGAAACTCTTCCTCTTGTGCCCCCCCCCCACCCGCCCACCCCCAGCCTCCTCTTATAAGTTTGACCACCCCCACGCAGAGCAGGTGAGAGAGTCAAGTCGGGTAACACTTATAGCTGCTGCCGTGCTGGTGGGCACAGTGAGGCAACACATCAGCATGCAGTGTCTTTGGTCAAATAGTGAAAATAAAAAGAAGCCATAGACTGCAAGACTGCACTCTTGGCTGTTTATATTGTGGACAGTAATTTCATACCTCCCGGAAAAGTCACTGGAAAGCTTATTTTAGGATCAGACCAGACCACACGTGGAGAGCGGCGCCTATGCATGACAGAGCTGTGCCACAGAGGGGGATGATGGTTTCTGCAGACCTGCAGCCATATCAAAATGGTTCCGATGGATTCGTTTCCATACTGATTGGTCCTGTGGGCCAGAGTCATGCAATTTTCTTTAGCTCTGATGGCCGTAGCTATACATCCTGTTGTGCTGCTGAGTGCTACAGAATGGACACACATACACTCACTAGAGGAGGACCTATGCTATAACAGGCAGAAAATAGGGTCTGTCTTTTACCTGAGGCTGAGAGTCCCTTTAGGCCTGAAGCAGCAGGTGTGCTTGTGTTTGTGTGTATATCTGTGTGTTCTTTCTGTGTCCATAAATTGATAGGGAATGTGAGTCCACGAGGCAGCCTGCTGATTTGCGCAGTTTGAATGAGGGGTCGAGTGGTCTGAATGCCTTCTGGTCATTTAATGAAGCCTGCGGGGCAAGAAAAGGTGCAACCAATCACTCCATCTAGGTTATACACAGACGCCCACAGCTACAGTGGCCAGCACTTACGCACAGAATTCATATCGATGTATGATGCATTGCAGTGTGTGTACATGTGTGCACTTGTTCTCCTTCTGTCTTTATGAGGACGGAAGGATTTGGTTTGTCTGATGGCACAGGGTTTTCCCCAGGAAATTGTTTAGCAGAGATGGTAAGCCACTCAGATCCTGATCCATATTAATACAGTGTGTGTTCTCAGAACTTACATGTACAGAAAAACCACAGACTTAAGTGGATGTGGATGGAAGAGGGGGAAAAGTAGAGGGAAAGTTCACATACCATCCACATTCAAAGATTAGGAGCCATAGAAAAGGAAGCAAAAGGTCTGGTGTAGAGGAGAAGTACACTTCCTGCTGACCTTGAAGGAAGCACACACACATACACGCAGACACTCACACAGGCATAGCAAACAGGAAAGAGTAGATAACAGCAACAACGTGTTCTCCTTAAGTCCCTCTTTCCTCTCTATGAGAAGCGGCTGATCACCATCTTTGGCCACAGTTTGGTGACACCGAAAATCTCAAGAGGTGGGGTCTGCAGAGTCTTGAGGATGTGAGGTAGGAGGGGGAAGCTGAAGGGATTTTTTTGGCCAGCTGGGCAGGCAGGGTGGTGGGGGGCCCCAGATGGTCAGAGGTGGGGGGTGGAGTCCTTGTTTGTGCGCATTGAGGGGAGTAAGCACCAGGTTAGACACAACATTGGTGTTTGGGCTGTAGACACAGCATGGCTTTATGTGGGCGTGGAAGGGGTGGGGGGGGGGCAGCTAATATAGGGGGGATGGGTGGGGGGTTGTCCTGATCCTGCTCCAATTTTATATGTATGCAGAGAAAGATCAAGTAGAAGAGAGGAAATGGTGAACAAAAAGGATTGAGCCGTGCAAATTCTTAGAAAAGGTGCAGTATAGAGTACATGAAGTCTGTCTCCTTCCCCCTCGTTCTGTGATGTTCTCATGGATGTAGCACTACAGTTGTATGATTCCCTCTCCTGTTTTCCTCTGAAGATTAGGATAGCCTGTGGAGCAGGAGGTCACTGAGAGCCTAGTTATCTGCCTCGTTCCCTCTTTTCTCCTGTGCTGTCTTCAGGGTCTTTTTGTCATGAACTTCTCTCATACTTTCTTTCAGTTATTTCCCACTGTAAGTCTGCTGTTTTCCCATTAAAGGCTCCCGAAGGCTGGTTTCATTCACCTGCTCACATCAGGTTTCGTTTGTGCTCACAAGTTTTGCTTCAGTCCCTCTCTTGTCACACGTGTGTCGAAAAAAATTTTTTTCACACAGCAAACATTGTTAGCACATTTCCACAAAACAGGTGGGAGTGTAAGGTTGGTGACATTTTAAGTGTGGCTAGTTAGCGAGCTGTAGCTGGTAACATGCTAGCACTAGTATACACAAGACACACATCTGATTTTGTTCAGGCGCTGAGTCTAGAAATCGTACAGTTTTTTCTGCTTCCCAAAGACAGAGAACACTGTAGAACACTCCCTTTAACCATGTCTAACTTTGTTAACATTTAGGAAAAGTACATATGACTTCTGGATCTGATGAAGAGCCGATCATTTCAAAAGGGAACATTCACCGGTGTTGTGAGTCTTTGGGAAGAAGAGGTAACATGCTAGCACTTGCCCGCCACTATAACCCTCCAAGCTAGCTGCCTTCATAGCTAACTAATGGACAGTATGTTAATACCATCAACTCCAACCTCATAACTGACTCCAAACCAAGCAGTACAGTTTATACTCTGGCAGGGCAGGGTTGTATGAAATTTCAGGGTTAAAAGCTAATATGACTTTCCCAGTCTGCCTCTCCTTGTTTCAAAGTCCAGCAGCGTTGAACTGTTTGTGAAAGCTCTGCACAGATTTACTTCACCTCAGAGGGCGAATCCATAGATTGCAGAAATTCTATTCTTCTGTATGTTAAAGCTGACATTATTTTATTCACTGAGATTAATGACTCACCTGAAATGATCTCAGCTGTCACCATACAGCAAACCGCACCCATCTGATACAGCAAAATCAAAAACAAAAAACCTGAAATACACAATACCATTTCACAAAGTCATCGTCCTAGAGAGCACCAAAGATCCTCCCATGTCACCAAGTAGTGCTACTACATCACACACCATCGAGGCTGAAGCTGTGTCATGCTACGCCTAGCCAAGGCACAGCATGCTGTGCCCAGTCAGCATAGTGACCAGAGTTAGCGGTCACCCTGCTGTGACTGACCACGGAAGAACTGAGACTCCACCAAGCCCCTCGGCCTCCCGTCATCACTACCAGGAACCAGCAGACTTCTACTGTGGGCTGGTTAGCGTACCATCACAAGCATGAAAGTAATTATCAAAACCACTGTGCCTACAATATACATTTTTGGAATTCATCTGGGACGTTAGTGTTGTTGGCATTTTCATTGTAGCCGAATATTTTTATCCCCCATGTTTGTGTGCAGTACTTGCGTTAAGGGCCCCAGCGTATTCAGTATGCGTAGTATGCAGCTGGTGTGCGTGATCGAGTATCTGCTCTGTATTCCTGAGGCCGTGTTGTGGGATTGTTGGTCCTTTAATTATTCTCTCATATTAAAGGATCAAAGGTCTCTGCCACAGTCAACCCCCTGCATTTCATTATAACTGCACACACGCACGCACACACACACACACACACACACACACACACACACACACAAAGACGCTTACACTTATATATGCATCTTTGTGCATGTACATTTACATGGACATTGGGAGGGTATCGGCCATTATTCGGTTATGTTCAATTTTTGAATTTTGAATGTGATTTCCTGTAATTATAAAAAGGGCAAATGCTAGCCTTTTCAAGTTTTCCACTGAAGGGCCCCGCATGTTATTTTTGATTTGGCTTCTCAGTCAGATTTTTCTTTATCAACCAAGAGCTTGCACCAGCCCGCACGAGGGTGTCACTGATCACCCTCTGGCATGAGGGATAGAGCATGTTTTATTCTCCTGAAGTTCTTTCATGTCCTGGTGTGTGTGAACATGTGTTTGTGTGTGTATTCACGCCCACATGTGCTTAAATGTGTGTGTGTGTGTGTGTGTGTGTGTGTGTGTGTGTGTGTGTGTGTGTGTGCGCCTGCCTGTTCTGTGTCTTTGCCACCCACCCCCACCCCTCCTGTTCCGACACTGGACAAAACCAATCCTCTCCTCCGCTTCCAGAGGATTCTCCCGCTGATAGGCTACTCCAGCACTCTGTTCTTTGACACCCACAGCTCCTCGGTGCTCCCATGATGCCCCTGTGCTGTCACCACTCTGTTGCATGGTGGCTGGCAGGAGGGGAGGATGCTAAGTGTAATTAGGGCGTACCCAAGCCTACCAGGGCCAGAGAGAAGGAAAGGGAGGAAGGAAGGGACGAGGAGAGAAAGAGGGCTGACAGTTTGACATCAGTAGAGCACACTGCCTCTGTAATTGCTGGCATACATATGGCACAGGCTGATGGCGGAGGCTTGTGGGAGGAAAAGGGGTTGAAGGGGTAATGTTGGATAGAGAGGAGTCAGAAATAGGAGGGAGAACATGGAAGAGATGAAGCTTCTGAAGAAATAGATGGGGAGATGAATATGTGTCATCCAAAAGTGGGGGAAGAAGAGGGAGGAGATAGAGGAGAAGAAGGGAGTGAGGAGGAATGCAGATTGGGGGTTGGGTGGTGGAAACAGAACCCGAGCATTGCAGAAGAAGCTTGAGGTGAATGACATGTATAGCAGGGGGTGCAGCATGTTGACACAGCACACATCTGTTATTACATACACATACACGCACACACACGCAAGCACACACGCACATACACACACATACACATTCTTCCACAGCTGGTGCACCTAAGTAAACATTTCTCTGCCTCAGAAAGCACCACAGGTAGTGGGGAGTGTGTGAGTGTGTATGTGTGTGTGAGTGCAAGCGTGCGCTCTTGCTGTTATGTGCTTTTGTGTTCTCTTAACCAAACAATTGAGTGACTTTGTTCGGCTGTAATTAGTGCACACAGGTAATAGAGCTATCGGATGTGGCCACACACACATTCACAGAAGGGGTATTGATCAGGGGAGTGTGTGTGTGTGTCCTGAGCGAGGGATCCTGATCGATTGTGTCCTGTCCAGTTGATAGATCGCCAATTCTGCGCGCTACCTATTGAGCAGGATGCAGCGTTGGTGAGACCTGCCTCCAGGGTCTCACCTGCATCCCCATTGAACACACACACAAACACACACACACAAACACACAACACACACACACTTCTTTTTTGCTCCATTATCTCTGCCAGAAATACACGGCGTCCCGCCCACATTCAGGTGCAAAGTTAACAGAGAACATGGATTTCTATTTCAGTTTCTTTGGTCATGCCATACGGCCACATCCTCTCTGACGGTCTCTTGTCATCTCTCCTCTCATCGCTCCATCCATCTTTGATACCCTCTGCAGATTTGCGGGACCACCTCAGTCTCCTGCTTCCTGTCATGTCTATCTGTTTCATTTCGGTTTTCATCAGTTCTGTCTCCTCCTCCTCCTCCTCATCCCCTCCTCTAGTCCTCTCATTTATTATTTTGGTCTCTTCTCTGTCCGCCTACTTAACTTGAGACTACTCCGCCGTCCAACACCGCCACCGCCGCCACCATCACCGCCACCGCCTCCCCCTCCCCATTCCACGCTCCTTTTCCCTCCCATGTTCCCCTTCACTGACTCCCAGCACTCCCTTCCTCTCTCCTCCGCTCTGTCACCCCTCTATAAAGACTCCCACTGACAGACCTGAACCTTCTGCCCAAGCCACATTCTGCCCCTCATTGTTTTCTCCTGCACTCCATGCGAAGAGGAGACCAATTAAAGTCTGTCTCCTCTCTTCCTCCACTCCGTTGTTCCGCTCTCTGTGTGTCTGCACTCAGACTCTCTGGGGTCACTAATTAAAACACTTTATTTCTTTTCTTTTTTACTCCACTTTTTTTTCCACCTGTTCATCCAACTTTTCTCCTCCTTTGGCCTCTTTATTCTTTCTTTTTTTTTTTCTTGTTCCACCTTTCTTCTTCAACCTGTTTCAACGACTCTTTTCATCAGCCTCCTTCTGTCTTTCTCTGGGCCCCATCTCATGTCACTCCATCACTCACATCCCATCCCTCCTTTTGTCACAAATTTCTCTCCTCATTCCTTGTCTCCTGCTTTGTCTTGTCATGCTGTTGTGATCTTTGTCTTATGATTTTGTCAAGTTAAATTTACCTCTCTTACTTTGACCTACATGTACTTGCCCCAGCCTCTTTCTCCATATTAGTTTGTACACGGATAACTCTTTATACTGTAGCTGACAGGAAGTCAGAATCCGCAGTCTAAAGGAGCATACATTATGCAGCTCTTCTGTTCTAATGATGCGCTCTTGTCCAGAGTTGTTGTTATATGCCTAAAGCCAATCAACCTTGACTGAAGACGCGGTTGT
This sequence comes from Seriola dumerili, assembly GCF_002260705.1. Classification (NCBI taxonomy): domain Eukaryota; kingdom Metazoa; phylum Chordata; class Actinopteri; order Carangiformes; family Carangidae; genus Seriola; species Seriola dumerili. Next base: position 206,096 of record NW_019174513.1, on the reverse strand, counting down.
GCATGCACATGCACGTCTGCCTAAGTCTGTACATGCCTGTGTATATCTGCGTAGTGGGAGAGTGAAAAGCAAAGGGAGTCAAGTTTATTTTACACTGAACTCCCCTCAGTGCTCTTCATTAGCATACGAGGATTTGTTGTTCTCTCTCACTGTCGCTCAACACTGCTCCCTTGCTGGTCTGGAAATGAAATGGAGTTGTATCAGTGTGATATATCAAATCCCAAATCGTTCTTTAGACTTTATCACCCTATGTAAATGTTATGTGTGATATTGATGAACTATCCACATTCCTCCAGGCATTAGGAATTATAGAATACCTGTCATCTGTCTTCTTTCTTTCTCTGTCTGTCTGGGTTTAATCACCACCTCTCTTTACCCTTCAGTCACGTATTACTGGATGTAATCGTAATGTGAAATATTAATGCTGTTGTCATTCTATCTTCCAGGTTAACGGCAGGAGATCTGTCCATCCAGGTGAATCTGAACGACTACCTGGACATCTACTGCCCCCACTTCCCCAACAAGGAGACCGTGGGCTCCGGGCAACCGGAGACGCTGGCCCTCTACCTGGTGGGAGAGGCATCATTCCAGGGCTGTGTGGAGACCAGGGGGGCTATCAAGAGATGGGAGTGTAACACCCCTTACGCTCCATTTGGACCAGTGCGTTTCTCTGAGAAGATCCAAAGGTTCACACCCTTCTCGCTGGGGTTTGAGTTTCTGCCAGGGCACCACTACTACTACAGCTGTGAGTATAAGAGGTGTGTGTGCGTGTGTGTGTGTGTATGTCATTAAGGCAGGGTGTTCAAAGATTGAAGAGGGTCACTAGTAGGGCCACTTTAAGAAAAAATGCCAAACTGCTGAACGAAAAGAATCAAATTCTTAAAATAAATAAATTAAGAGTTAATTAAGAAGCTGGAACTAGGACTAGATGTTTTGCATTTTTGCTTGAAAAATAGACTAAAAACTGAAATCAACAATAAGGTAAATGGACTGCACTTATATGATCTTATTGACCACTTGAAGCACTTTACACTCCAAGCTACATTCACACAGCTGTTTTTCAATGCACAGTGCTTTTTTCTATCTCGCATTCAAATGATACATCGGGGCCAGTGTCTTGCCCAGGGACACTTCTACAGGCGGACTGGAGGAGCTGGGGATCGAACCACCGACCCTGTGATTAGTGGGCAATCCGCTCTACCTCTTGAGCCACAGCCGCTCCAGCTCATAAGGAAAAAGTGAAAATTCAAGCTTTTAAAACAGTGGAAAATTGTAATCCGAACCTTACCCATAATCCTAGGAGTTAAATAAGAATCTGCTTCATCACTGATTATTAATAATAATTACTCAATTGGCAAAATAGCTGCAGATTAATGTTCTGTCTGACTAATCAATTAATCAACTAATCGTTTTAGAAACAGTCGACATTTAAAAAGTACCACGAGGCCGGGCCAGGGAGGTGTGGGATGGTCATGGCTATAAAGTGTTTTTAATATGCAAAGTGCATTACCGCTGTTTTTCTGAGAAATGTATTTTTTAGTGAAAGCATGAATATTGGCTCCAGGCTCCATACACTGGCAGCCGAGTAAAACAGCCCAAAAAGAGAAAAGATGTGTAAATATTTGATGTTTCGGTTCATCAGCCTGTGCAAAGACACCTGTGTTGGAGGAAGCGTGTGACCAGGCAGCCCTGCACTTTAAAGGGATGAAGCATCTTCAGCCAATGTGTTTTTTATGAGGCGTTGAGTGTCGGCAAACAGCTGCATATGGCATTAATGTTTCCCATAAATTCACACTGAGTGACATTAATATGATGTTTTCTTAAACCCGTGGGCCCTTACACAATGTCAGTGATGGTTTCCTCTTTCTTCAGCACACCTCCCTGTGCTCCACTCTCCTCACTCATTTATTTCAAACCACTGGTGGGAGAAAAGTGAGGGAGGGAGACAGAAGATGGCTTAGTGGCTGTAAAATCAGAAGACATTTCATTCTCACTTTTTACAACTTCTGGTGTCAGTCCAACCAAGAGGGGGAGGACATGAAACAAGGCAGAGAATGAAAGAGTCAAGTGAATGCATAGTATGGAAGGGTGACAACAAAGAGACAGAGGGACTGCAAAGTGTAGGAGGAAGAAATGGAGATCAATACATGACGACAGTGAAGGAGAAATAAAGGCAAGCAGAGAAGCAGACGGAGGTAGAGAAGCGTGGAGGAGTGACAGAGGGAGAGAAAGAGCAAAAGATGGACACAGTCTGACAGTACAGGAAGGGGGGGGGGGGGACGAGAGAGGCCAGATGAGTGGAATCCACACCGGAGAAAGAAAAGGGAGAGCAACAAAAGCGATGGAGAAAAGGGATGGATGAGACGAAGGGAGAGAAAGAATCTTTACATAAATTACTGTTGCGGTCCAAAGGACAATGGAGCATTGTGAGGGCATGAGAGCACGGTTCCACACACACGCTAACACACACATGTATATATGTACACACACACACACACACACACACACTGGGCTATTGTGGTTGCTCAGGCCAGCTCACAGAAACGAAACAATGGGCCCCCCCCCCCCCCGGTCGGGCCACATCGGGCTCAGAGCGATTGTGTGTGTTTTGTCCACATCAAAGATAAGGCGTAAAGTTGGTCCAAATGTCTGGCTCTGGGGTTTGTGTGGTGAATGGGCCCACAGCACTGGAGACAGTATAATGGCATTAGCCTGGGAGAACAGTACAATAGTATTAGAAACACTAATGGCATTAGTTGGCTCAGTCTGAGCTGGGCTCAGCCCCTCTCTCCAGCTCCCACAGACTATGACACTGACAACCCACTGTCTCTTGGTCTCTGACCCACTGCCCGGGGCCGCTGACCAACGCCCAGTGGTTCTCCATGTCTGGATCCCCACAAACAGGAAACACCTTGACATCCTCTGATAGTCAGCTGCTCATGGAACCGTTTGAGGGGATAGTAACAGGAGCAGAGAGAACTTGAAGCACTCCGACTCTACAAAACACAAGCAAATTAACAGACCATCATTGGCAATATAGATTGCATTTATAAATGCTGCAAATAAATAAAACGCCGACATTAACAGATTATAATGCAAGTCAACAGTGATGCGGTCAACATAAGAAAATACAGATATACGGCAAGGCGCACAGAAAAAGTAATTAGCCTGAGGCTAATGCTAGACGATATCTTTTTTTAAAATAGGAATAGAGCAAAATTATTCCCTATTTAAAACTCTGAATCTGAGTATATATGTATCTACTGTAGTGCCCAGTGGAACAAAAAGCATTGGCATGTACACTACTTTCTGCCATGTTATGTGACACTACACCTGTCAGCAATGACACAAAACCATTGAACCATTAATAGTGTCTGAAATCTCTATTTACAGGTCACTATACAGTAAACTACTGATTGTATATTATATAGGGAGTTGTAGAGTTGTAAATAAATGAGCAGTAAATGAATGAGTGAATGAGGGAGTGATGTTGGGCATCTCTGGTTTTTCACAGAAGACATTTTGACATGGTAGGCCCAGCAGGAAAAGCACAGGTGTAAATAATGAAATGAATGATGGGTGAATTCCGTTTGAGAGTCCTTGTATTGTTCGTTCTGACCCACTGTCACACTGTTACGGCTTACTGGGACACTTGAATAGAGCGGAGCCATTGTTCGTGTTTACACCTGTTCGTCTCCTGCTATGATAAGTCAAAATGGCTACTGTGGAAAAATGCAATCACAGTGTTTAAACTAGGAGAAAGCGTGGAAGTTTGTTGTTGACTAGTTTGACAAAACTGATCATAACATGAGGTCCAAAGCTCTTCAAAGAGATAGTAAGTGGACCTTTAGTTAAGGTTTGTTTTTCCAAACTGAAACAATAACTTAATTAGCTCATTGTGTGTCATCGTTGATGAGTGGTCAGCTTCAGCGAATCGAGCGTCCTGGTGTGATGGAACTTACTCTTGTTGTGTTGTGTACAAGTTGCATTTCTGTATGCAGGTGTTTCATTGATTTGGTGTGCTGTCTTTTTTTTTTTTTCGAAATGCAATATCCTGAACGTACTGTGAAAATGATGATGATGTTTTCTCCACTTTCTTGTGTTGTGTGTATTGTGTGTGTTGTGTGTGTGTGTGTGTGTGTGTGTGTGTGTGTGTGTGAGCCAAACACTTTTGCCCACCGTAGATATTGACTTATTCTATATTCCCAGTGTTATGATATGCTGTAGCATATCTGTTGATATTATGGATACAAAGTGAGACAGAGTGTTAGCCATCATATACTCAGCTTGTGTGGTGGGTCCCTGTTGAGCTAGCAGCTGTTTGTGAATTATTCAGATATAAAGCCTTTTTACTGCAGTTTCCAGACAGATTTGTTTTGTAAAAGCGATGCTAAACTGACAGGTAATACAGCTGATGTTTGCCTGTTTTCCCATGTGAGCCATAATCAGAATTGATATCGGAGCTGTTGCCTTCTTTTACGGCTGCGCTCTCGATAGTTTATTTTATTGTTCTTATTTAGTTGTGTAGATAAGTGTGATGTGTGCTCGTCTCTGTGACACAGGGAGATGGTATAATTCTTTATACTGCTATCATGAGGTATTGATATGGTAAGAAGCAAACTTGTTGTTCTGCTTATCATAAGAATTCTTCAAGCGGCAGGAGAGTTCTCAAAGAGCAGATTTGACGGAAAGGATTTTATTCAGCATGGGCAAATTTCTCTTTTTATTTGACACATTAGCGTTTTAACTACTGCTAACTGTTAATTGGGTTTAATAAACGAGCGGCTTATTTACATCTTCCCCTTCTTGTTCTTTCCAGCTCTACCCACAGATGAAGGCCCTCTTCTGCCATGTATGAAGTTGCGTGTCACCGTGTGCTGTGAGCCCAGTGAGTACACTCCTCTTTTCATCTGTTCTTCCTTTCATGCTTTCCCTTTGTACACCAAGAGACTCCTCTCTGTGCCTCTCACATCTCTGCTATCAGGGCTTTATAACATGATGTTACTTATCCCGCTATTATTCCTGCTGTTTCCCTCTTTCTTTGTCACCAACTCTCACTAAATCTCTAATTTTTAATTTTTTTTGCATTAAATTGAGTCTTACATCTTTTTTTATAAACTACATAAACTCCACTCTTCTGTCCACATTGGCTTTTAAACCTAATTGGATCAAGGGTTTATTTAAGCATTCCTTCCCTCTAAAGCACATCTTTCTTCTGCTCCCACCCAGTCACTGTCACTCTTTTCTTTTTCTTTTTTCTTTTTTGCCTCCTTGTCTTCCTCATTCTCCCTCTCTCCATCTCTCTGTCCCAGTGTGAAATTCCCAGAGTTGATCTAATCCAGAGCCCGCCTGGAGTAACGTTAGTCTTCCAGTCCAGTGAGCTGTCCATTCCGGTTGGGAATGTTGCCCAGTCACTGTGGGAATCCCTGTACAGTTGTTGGTGTGTGTGTGTGTGTGTGTGTGTGTTTGTGTTTGTGTTTGTGTGTGTGAGAGAGATAGGGCATTTCTATGTGTATGACCAGTTTTGTTTCTGTGCACTTGGTGTTTTTGTGCACTCCTGCATGCGTCTATGGGGCTTTGCGTGTGTTCTCTGGCGGTTTAATTTGTACAAATATGCGTGTGTGTGTGTGTGTGTGTGTGTGTGTGTGTGTGTGCGCGCGTGTGTCTGAGACGTCTGTCCCAGTTCCCATCCCAGTGCTATCTGCAGGGGGCTTGTCGTGCTGTCCCAGCCTGAACTAACGCACACTTTTTTTTTCTTTCCAGGGAAACTGGTCGCAGGGTTGTGTGTCTTTGCACATGCGTGTGAGAAGTATTCACTAATTTCCTACATGTCATCTTGCAAATATCTCCCAATCCTGCCACCATGATTACATTTGTGTCAGTTTAGCATAAAGGGGGAAAAAAAATATTAAAATCTGGAATAAAAAGAGTCCCATCCGTCTCGAATGAATTCTTAAATGCCATCACTGTTCCGGCGCGAGACGGGGAGTAATTTGCTGCGTTATTACCAGAGTGAAGGCTGATGACTTTTTTCATGTGTTAATTATCCTGCTGTCATTAATTAGAAATACCACAGATAGCTGTTCAGTGAGAAAATGCTAATGTAGTCTTGACCTTCTGACAGTATTCCCAGATCTGCCTATCTGAGCCAGAATTAATCAAAATATTTGAAATCACCTGGATTATGCATGCACCCACACGCGCACACACACACACACACACACACACACACACACACACACACACACACACACACACTCACACTCACACACATGTGCACACACACACATACTTGACTTTACTGTTAAAACCCTTTACAGTGAAGAGACTTCCACCTACAAAGATGCACATACTTCCATCTTCTGTTTCGGATTCTCTGTTTTGTCTCTCTTCCCTCCCTCTCATCCTGTCCCTTAACCAAAACTAATCCCAACTAAATTTCAGGATCTCCCTCTCCTTGTATTTTACCCCCCACCCCTCCCTCCTCCTCCACTTCAGCCTCCCGCTCTTTCTTTCTACTCTTCTGTCATTCCTGAAGTGGCACTAATCCTCCCCTTCTCTCTGTCTCCTCAGCTCTCTCCTCCCTTCCTCATTTTTTATGATCTTTCACTACTGGAGCAAAACTAATCTAGGCACCATCCATGGCAGTCTCTTAGACTTCCTCCTCCCTCCCCCTCTGACTCCGCCTCCACACCCCCAGCTCCTCCACCTTTCCTGTGTCTTCTCTATCTCTTTGTTGTATCTCCATATCTGTTTTACAGTTATTCACCGACTCCCCTCTCCCCGTTTCTCCGCTCCATCTCTGCCGTGCGCACGCTGTGCGGCGGGCGCGGCGGGATGAGAGCACATGAGGCCGGAGAGAAGAGAGCGAATGAGATGGATGAGAGGGGAGATGAAGGAGAGTTGGAGGGTCTCTCTCTCTCTCTCTCTTTCTTTCTCTCTCTCTCTCTCCCTCTCTCTGACTGTCCATTAGTGGCGGTTTACCACAGCTGTTGTTGTTTTGTTCCCTGTGGTAACACCTCACATACTCCCTGGTTCCTTCCTGCTCAGGTTCCCTTTTATCTGACAGGTACCATGGCAGCAGGACGCTCCATGCCTGTGTACTCTGTGTGAGAGAGAGAGAGAGAGTGTGTGTGTGTGTGTGGGGCCCTCGGTGATGGAAGCTCTCGTCCTTCAGCTATATCCCGTCTCTTATCTAAACTTCAAACCGAGCGCCTCCCTCCCTTCTTCTCTCCCCAACTCCCAAAACTTTTAGTTTTTTCCCCAGAAAGCAGCTCGTGTGATTAAAAGGTAGATCCAATGCGGGGATGCCCTGTTGTGGGTGTTTGAATTAATTATCAGCGAGCACATACACACACACACACACACACACACACCTGCCTCACACTGGTCTGAAGGACAGAGTGGTGACAGTGAGAGGGTCCGTCAGGTACGCTGTCATTGCTCCAAGGTCAGCTTCCACTCACCGGTCCCTCGGTCTCCTCTCCAGTGTGTGAATGTGTGTGTTTATCGCCTTAATTTAACCCAAGAACACAACAAACCAGGCAGGACAGATGCAGTGACGCAGGAGGCTCCTAATGACATCCTGTGTATGTGTCTGTGTCTGTATGTGTGTGTGTGTGTGTGTGTGTGTGTGTGTGTATGTGTCTGTGTGTGTGTGTGTGTGTGTGTGTGTGTGTGTATGTGTCTGTGTGTGTGTGTGTGTGTGTGTGTGTGTGTGTATGTGTCTGTGTGTGTGTGTGTGTGTGTGTGTGTGTGTGTATGTGTCTGTGTGTGTGTGTGTGTGTGTGTGTGTGTGTGTGAGAGAGAGAGAGAGAGAACGTGTGCCTCGCTCTGATGTTACTTGTTTTCCCGTCCTGGTTGTTGCTCGCAGTATTGTAAAGCAGGTTTTGTTTTTGGTTACTTCGGTGTTGGTTATGTTTTTTTGGGCATAGTGATGTGTGTGGTGATGTGATGTTTATTTGAGCTCAACGCTGCCATGAATCACGCCAGAGACAGCGGCTTTGCTGAAAGGTGCTTGAGCCTGTGTTGCATCAGAAAACAAGGCTGTGAATCGGCATCAGCAGACTGGTGTCATGTGAAATCTCCGGCACCCTGCAGCCCTCTATTGCATCTTTCACTGGCTCGTTTCGCCTCTCACTCCATACTTACCTTATTCTTTTTTCTTTTCTTTTTTTTTTTCTTTTTTTACTGCAACTTCTTAAAACTCCTCCTGTTGTGTTTATCTCTCCTGTTCTCCTTGTCGCTCTGCCTTTCTGTCTTTCTCTTTTTTAGCCGTCCTACTGCGAGAATCCATTATAGACCAACTTCCCTCTCTCTCTAATTGATTCCCTTTCTCTCTCCGTCTCTCTTCCCTTTTTTTTCCCGTCGTTCCCCCGCTGTGAGTAGTCTATTGCATTCATTTCAGTTTGCAGAGCTTCACCATTTTCCCCACTTACTCTCTCCCCTTTTTTCCTGCTATTTTTTTTATTTTTTTTTTTTAGACATTTCTTACATCGCTGCCCTCCTACCCCCTCCACTCTCGCCCAAATACCTTTGTACCCTCTGAACTCGATACACACAAGGACAAAACTTGAATACACACACACACACACACACCACTTGCCCATTCGAGCTCTCTCGAATCCCGAACTCGTCACCTAAAATTTGACTTGAACCACTTTCATCGATTTGCGCTCTCATTTGCTGTTTTTTCTGTTTTTCGCAATTTTAGCTTCATTTTTCGCTTTGACTGAAGTGTTAACAGTCAGAGTTGGTTAGCATTAGCTCCTGCGTGTGTAAAATGGCGGAATGAGAGAAGAGGTGGGATGGTGTCTGTCTCTGCAGTGGGGCGTTCTGCCGACTGGAGACACACACACACACACACTCACTCATGCACACACACACACACACACTCTTAGCCATAGTTGTGCATGTACAGTTACACATGCTGCACGTTTCTGACTGCAGTGCAGAGAAGACGCTGCTCTTGCAGTCACGCCACCATGGACGCCATTTTGTGGCGGAGCTCGCCATGACCAAAATTAAGATGTTGACACAAACGCGTGTCCTCAGTTTTCAGTTTTTCTTTTTTTTTTTCTTTTTTTTTTTTTTTCTCGCACAAATGACTTGATTAAAGTCAGATCAAAACACACATATCACACACAGTCGGGTAAACACAAGGCATGTAACAGGAGCACATTTTAGTTTGGAACCGCGCTGTGGCGTTACACACACGCGCTAACTGACAGTGTACAGTACAGTTCACCCTGAGCATAGTGAATTACAAGTCTGATTTAAAAACATATTTCTGATTGTCGTATAGAAATTCTTTTTTTTTTTTTTTTTACAAAATACCATAAAATACGTTTTCTGCATCCAAAATGGCTACAATCAGAAAAGTAAATCATTTTTTAAGTTTTTAATTGATTTTAAAATGATTTATGTTGAAATGCTAAAAAATATACACATTTTTATGCTTTTTTTATCAACACAATTTGAACTTGAAAGGATGACTAATTGATACATATTTTTTAGTCGTTAAATTACATGAAAATATGTCACAATAGCAGAAATACATTTTTAATTTTAAAAAAAAAAAATTGAGACCGTGCACATGATATTTAGTTTTATTTTGTGGAAGTACGGCGGCGCGATACAAACCATGACATGTTTGAGCATTATTCTTTTTTGCTTGATTTTTGATTTTTCCTACAAACGCTCACATAGACACACACACGTACACACATACACACACACACACACACACACACACACACACAGCAGCCCAGTGAGAGGCCCAGACTCAGCATGCTATTTAATGCTTCGTTAACCCGTAGATGGTCGTTAGTTCTACAGAACCTGGGAGTAATTTAGTGGCTCATGTCTTGTCGGAGCGACATGTTGTTGCAGAGACCTGTAGGTACAAGACGGATATTACAGACAAACACTGTGTTTCTCTGCCAAGCCCTCATTTAATGAATCCTCTCTCTCTCTTTCTCTCTCTCTCTCTCTCTCTCTCTCTCTCTCTGTGCGTGTGTGTGGGTGTGAGTGACTTTACTGTAACAGATGAGTTTGGAGTGTCCCATTTCCTCTCTCATAATCTGAGTCAATCGCTATGGGATGTGGATAGGTGGTAGTTTTCCGGGAGACATCAATACGCACGTGTGTGTAGGTGCATGCTCGTGTTGTTTGTGCGAGTCTTCGGGGTTGCGGTGTCAGAGGTGGGCTCAAGGCTGTAGATCGATTTAATAACAGGTGCAATTGTGCAGCCTCATCCCTGCTTCCTGACCCTCCTGTCCTCTCTCACCGATGTTACATGGCGCCTCGTCTTTCTGAGGAGGTTTAACCGTTTCCGCTTGATAGTCTCACTACACCTGTATTTTTTTTTTGTCCTTTTCCTCCCTCTCTCTCTCTCTCTCTCTCTCTCCCTCCAGCTCTCTCCCACCCCTCCCTATCCCTCCATCCTACCATCCCTCCATCCTTCCCTCCATTATTTCCTTTTAGTCCGCCCCCTGCTGAGAGAGTGACGCCCAGACACAAACACCCCCCTATCCCGTCTCTTTCTCTCCCTCCCTTTTCTCTCTGTCTGACCTTGTTTCAATCTTTCCAACCTTCTTTTTTTCACCGTACTTTCTCACTCGAGTCTCCACTGCTTTTCCTTTCATCTTCTGTCCACTTCTTGGTTTCGCTCTGTCATTTTGAATTTTCTTGTGTTTTTTTCCCCCCCTTTCTTTTTCATTTCCTGTATCCCCTCTGTATAATCTCGATCATTCTTACTCTTCCTAATTTACATAACACTATCTTTTCCTGTTGCCATGCTTCTCAAGCTCTTTTTTTATCCGACCTTTAAGAGAATTTGCATAGGGGACATATTTAGGGTTGCACAGCCAGTCAGTACTCATTTTTCATGGCATTAGGCTTTGAGTAATGGTAAATACCTTCCCCTGGTCATTTGTCTGTTTCTTTCTCCTTTTGTTCCACAAAGCAGCAGCTTTATTGAGAAAGTTAAGCATGCAAAAATGACTAATCAGCAACTTGTTTCTTTGCCTCAACTTTATCTAAATCTTCTCTCTCTCTCTCTCTCTCTCTCTCTCTCTCTCTCTCTCTCTCTCTCTCTCTCTGCTATTACAGCATCTGAGGGTTCAAAACAAATACAAGGTGAGATGCAACATTTTAAACGCAATGTTTTCTTAATCTTACGAATCTAAATACCATGTCTGCATGGTTACATATCTTTTGATGGTAGTGTATATGTGTCATCTCTGTGTCTCCTCTCTTTTTCCTTCAAGTTCAAAAGGGCTTTAGTTCATTAACTGGTTATAGCAGTTGTTGCAGGACCAAGAATACGGCACATTATATGGGAGAAGATGAAAATGAGAAATGAGAACATATATTAAACCAGTGCAGATTTATCAGTAACGATCAGTAAATTTAATCAAATGGAAAATACAATCCAAACAAAGATTGTGGACACCCACTCATTACACCCACACATGTTTCTCGTACATCTCTTGCTAAAACTCTGGCAAGAGATGGCTGCTGCGCTGCTATAACAGCCTCCACTCTTCTGGGAAGTTTTTTCCGACAAGAGTTTGGAACTTGGCTGCAGAGATATCTGATCCCATTCAGCCACAAGAGCATCAGCACAGTGTAGTGCGGTCAGCCACCGATGCCGGGCGATAAGATGTGAACGCAGTCAGCGTGTTGGACAGGGTCGAGGTCAGCGCTCGGTTCAGGCCCATCAAGTTATTCCAACCAAACTTGGAAGACGACGTGCCCTCCCCAAGCTGTTGCTGTTAAATGGACTGTTTTCAAGAATATTACTGTAGCGTTAAGATTTTCCTCAACTGCTGGTGGGCCAAGCATAAAAGTTCAAGAACAGCCTCGGATCAGAAGAAACTCCTGTCCAGATACTTTTGGCCATATACTGTATATACATACATACGTTAATTTCAAGTTTCCATCTGTCTTTCAGACACTGCACCGCAAAGTAATGCCTGCTCACTGAGGACAGCTTCACTTCCACTCCTCCTCCTCATCCTCGCCCTCCTCCTGCTGACTACCACCTGATCTCCTCATCCGTCCTCACCGCTGACCTCGCTCCTGTTCTCCGGGAGTTATTACTCAGACGTTCAAGTACACAATGCAATCTAATGCTCAGACAGTGAATGACACAATGCAATCTATGCTAAGCTATTGCAAATGACAGATATTACCTTGTGGCTGTTTTTTTTTTTTGTTTTTTTTACCTGTGAAATTCCAGAAAGAATCGGGTGTCTTCTCCAAAATGGGGCCACAGTGACTCAGGGTCTGACGCGCCGAATCACAGTGATTCATTTCTTGTTATTTTCTTCTCCTACCTGTTGTGTAAGTAGTAGCGCAGAATATTACACATAAAGCTATAGGCCTAGTCATATCCCACTCCTCTGCCAGGAGAACAATGAGTCTGTCTGGATTTGTTCCAACAAAGTTTTCTGACTTTTTCATCCGTGTTTCTCATTCTATTTCTCATTTTCTACTTATTTAGGTGCATTTGCTTCTTTTTGAGAATCTGCCTCCAGTTGAAAATTGGCCAAATAAACACATACTACTGCACTGAGTGGCTCAGGGTGGAGGTCAGTCACTTGGCTGGTGACTTTTTTTCTTTTCCGACATGCTGTATATGGGCAGACAACAATAACTTAACTCATTTTACAACTGCCCAATTTGCATCAGAGTATGATAAATGTGTTTAATTTGTATAACTAAGTAGATTTTCTGAGGGAAAAAAAAGTGTTTTAGGAGGAAATGGGGAATATTCTGGAATAGTCAGGCTAGGCTGCTGCGCCCCCTACTGGGATTAAACTGGTTTAACTGGAATTGGACTGGGCTGGCCATACACCCAGGAACTGAATGCTGGATTCTGGTGCTGTATGGTTATACTGGGACCTGAGACTAAGTTTGTTCCTCTCTGATTGAACCCACTGTTGTTCTGCCTCCCCACCCCTCTCTCTGCTTTCAGAATAAAGCGCATAACAGGGGGGTTTATGGGTAAACAGAGAGCATCAGCATGGTTGATGCTCCTGTACCAGGTGTACAGATATGCACACGAGCTTTTTGTTCCTTTTGTTGTTCTTTTATACGCAGGATCCTTTTTTTTTTTTAGGTTTTGCTGTATAGTTAATATATTCTGCACAATGAGATGTATTAACTATATAATCCAATGTTTTAGTGAGAACTGATCTGATATTTAAGCTAAATTCAGGCAAAAATTACTTTTTTTACAGACACAAACCATGATTTATACTCTGGGTATATATGGATTTACAGGTTTATTTTCTATATACTTTGCTACAATGTAGTTTCCAAAGTTAAAGGATTTGATGATGGAATTCATTTCCTTTTTTTCCCCAATTTTTTTTTTTTTTTTTTTAAAATAGAAATTACTAATTGACTGTCATTGATTAAGAAACAATATCATAATGGATTACATATTAATTTTCCAGATTTTTTTTAATTGAAATTGGATATAATATATGTGTGTATTTTTCATTGAAATTAAATGAAGTTTGTATATTTATAAAGTTACATGATTATTTCTACAGAAATGTTTGAGAGACATGAGCTCAGAAAATAACAGGTTAATTGTAAAGTTTACTCTGTCGTTAAAAAAAAAAAAAACTACATTGTTAGCACTTAATATATTTTTTTCCTCAAATCACACCCGTCAGGCCGTTGTTGTTGTTGTTGTTGTTGTTGTTGTTGTTGTTGTTGTTGTTGTTGTTGTTGTTGTTGTTGTTGTTGTTGTTGTTGTTGTTGTCATTGTTGTTGTTGTTATTACGTTAATTTCCTAAATGGGTGATAAAACCAATTTTTGAAAATGTGTTAAATAATTTCAGTGATGTAGATTTTTACAATCATGTACTACTAGGAATTTGTGTTTGATTTGTTTATGTGTGTGTCTAATGTGTTCTGCTTTCACATTTTAGTGAAGAATGTAGCGTCTTCTGTGAAGAGCCAACTGCAATCTGAGCCTTTTTTACGTGGCAAGACAACAAGATAAATATGATTGCATTAAAACACTTTGAGTCGATCATCATTTAACTTTTGAACGTATTGATGTTTTATGCAACCGCAGGTCTCAGTGACGGCAAACACACACACACACACACACACACACACACACACACGCAAACATACATACATGTACACATGGCTTTATTTGTGGAACACACACATCCAGTGTAAGACACAGGAGTATGGAGATAAGGAGACTACAGGGACTTGAGATGACCTTGTGGTGTAAGAGGCCATTGTAATGTGAGTAGCCTAGTGGAATATTGAGCTGAGTTTTTATCTATGTGCAGCCAAAGCCTGATAAGACTCAGATACCCAATAGACTCCCAGTATTAATAGACCCTGAAGCATCATTGCCAATACATCGACCTTAAAGTAGTCACTGTATTTATTTTCACTAAACACAGGACTGAGGTTGAATACGGAGCAAGATGAGATGTTTTTTGGGGTTTTCTTGTTTTAAATATAGAAGTGTACATCCAAATAAGCTGTAAATGCATTTCCATTTATATAGGCTGTAATGTAGAGCCTCTTGTGAAGCCAGAAAGGCAATTTCCTGGATAATAGGGCTAATGCTCCTATTTCATGGTTTATGATCTCTTCTGATGACATGTTTGTCACTGTTGAGGCATGTTGTTATGAACTGGCTTTGATTTTGACCTTCACATATACATTTCCAGAGCCCATGTTCTCATTCTTTTTCCATTGTGAATGATGAAGTGAGCATAGTGAAACCAGCGGGAGGACAGGGATACTTTTAGATTGGTGTAAAAAGGGAAAAGGATGTTAAAAGCAGCAGCAGTCCACTCCCCTCTTGCGGGTGTTAAAACTGTACGGCTGTTTACTCCAGCAAGAGCATGCACAGACCAAAGCCTTTATGTAACAGTGTGATAGAGAAGTTTTTAATGTTTTTTTTTTTTTGCCTTTGATTCCTGACAGGAAATGCTCAAACAATTATACCAAAAAATTCTCATATTTTCAGACATTTTTCGTACTTGACAATGTTGATGTTTGCTACAATTCTACTGCGTGCTGATGTAGGCTACTAAAGCCGGAGCTGAACTCACCCTCAGAAATAAACGTCATAATTATGGACAGATGTTACCTAAGTTTAGAATATCATGAAAATCCCACGTCAAAGTTTCCTCTGAGGCTTTCTGGTACGACTGTGATCGTAAACAATTTCAGGCGCGACAAATTTAGTTTTTTAACTGTCTGACAAGGAAAAAAAGATTCCATACAGCATATCCATACTGCAGATCTCTTCTCCACAAATTACACTGTAATTACACTCTATCAAATTTCAACACAGCAGGGTCTGTAGCCACTAGTTGGCCTATATTTAATTGCACCTCGGCTGAATATCTAAGGCTCGGATTGCTGGTGTTGATTACGTCTTCAGAAATACAAAACACTGGCTATTAATGGAAACAAACAATGCTTATTTTCCTTTCAGTCTTACCATCATTTGTGTAACAATTCGCATCCATTTTGAATTAAGGACATGTTTCTTAAAGAGCACACTATTAGTCAGCATATAGTGACCCTTTTTATATTTGTAATTCAAATAATTATGTATTTCATTTGTCAACAGTGAATCATATCTGGTGTAGTTTTTCAAATCACTGCAGGTACCGTGGTCCATGTTTCTTCTTTTGTTCAGAAGTGCGTAGACGTATCGGACACATGCTTCACAAGCCTTTCCTAGAATTTTGGAACAATGTTTTTCACAGTTAACCGTCTGTCACTATGCAATCAACGCCTCGATCAGTAGCCGCAGTCTAGTTGTGACTCCTGACCAGAGTGTATTTCACATGTTGCAGAACCAGGGTGAACTGAGGTGAGGTGAGAGACGGCACCCCTGCTGCAGGAAGCGTCCTTCACAATACTTTGGAGAATAAGATCATGAGGTCTCTGATAAAAAAAAAATGTGTTTCGAGGTTTTGAATTAATTGTTTAATTGTTTTTTTTGTTGTTGTGATTATTGTCTAATTGAAGTCGCAGCATCCACTAAATATACTTTATATCCTCTGGGCAGTGAAGTGATGGAAGGCCAAGCTGGTTTTCTTTAGGCATCCTGTTGTTAGAAGCCTTCATCAATATATAGAATGCAGCCAGCACTGAACCACTGTCATGAAACACTGTACCTTAAATTTGTTATTTTAGTCCAGCTTTAACTTGTTAAGATACTGTATTTATTTATGGAGCTGTTGAAGCTTCTTTACTACTATCAAAGTACTACTTTGAAAGTTTTCACTGAGATGGGTCTATAAATGTAATTGAAGCTCCACTGATCTTTCCAGCTCACTAATCTAATCTTTAGTTGTCATTTCTGCCCTTTACTGTCCACATCCGTCAACTTCCTCAAACCTTTTTGCATCAGGAAATGGGGCTGAAATCCTGTGACCTCTCAATCTCACAGCTCTGGATGTAAAACATTGCATCTTCCAGCGAGGAGAGAGCAGAAGCTCTGTGAACAGGAAAAGTGTTTTGCTGTTGCGTGCAGATCTCTAGGCAGCATTAAGTGTTATTTACTCCTCTAGGTAACGTCTCAGCTCTTCTGTGTTTTATTATATAGTTCTGAAAAAGAGCCCTCCACAAGATCAGGATCAAGGACTGTGGTAAAGTCTCCACCAATCAGCATAATGTCACTTGACATCTCTTGCACATATTGCGTCTACTTTTTCAATACTTTATAATCAGATGCAGTTTCTATTTCCCAAGGTGAATATCTGACCCTTTACGCAGTGGAGGGTAAAAAAACGGACTTAAGATGCTAAATCTGTGAAGTGGGTTATAACAGTAAGACCCACTACTTTCAAAATTCCACCCGAGAATATCCTCCCTTATTATTCTGAGAGGTTTCACTTCGCTTGTGTTGCCAGTGACAAATTTAGGAGCATTTTCAATGGCCCTCAGAGCTGATCAATAGTAACACCACACTTTACCTCACATATATACAGACCTAAAACAGCTGGAGCCGCACAAACAAAATTATAGAAAGAAAATAATATGAAACAGATAACACATCTGCATACACGTACTCTTCACTGCAGCTGTCACATCACAACGCACTCAGCTCTGGAGAAATACGTTTTTTTCTGAATGATATTGATTTTTTTTATGAACCCTACACTTTATATAAGGTGATTTACTGCACTGTTTACAATGAGAGCTCTGTTAGAAGCATTAAAAATATATGGTTCCTCACCAGTTTTCATATGTTGCTTAATGTTTTTTTGTGTGTGAGGGGTGCAAAAGCCTCTGAGGATTTTCATTGAATAATTTTCTAGTCTTGATGAATTGGTGTGCTATTTAATTTCCAGGTTATGAATAATAGTCAGGGTTTTTATTTCCTCTTTGGGTGTAAGTAGAGTATGTTTGTGCTAAATAAAGTCTAAACCAACCGGGTATGCTTATGTCATACTCTTTTCCACATCCTTTACATGTGTCAAGTATAGCCAATAACAGTGTAATTATTTCTGCGATATGCTCATGAAGCAGGCGCTTGCAGCGTGTCACACAAATGGTGATAAACACGGATGGACCCACTTAAACACACACATTAGCTGTTTTGATGTTTAGCTCAAGAGAGCGCTTGTCAACAGATATATCAGTTAATATGCCAACCTTTACAGACAGTATGATGGCTTAACTTCACACTTTCTCATTCATAACCATTCATTTCAAAATTTCTGACACTCTGAAAAACATTTCAAGCACTATGTTTTGATACTGAAGAGATGAACAAGATGTCATCTGAAGGAGGTAAACAGAGATAGATACCATTTCCGTGCCTGATTTTGAATATTTAACATTGATTTGTGCAGAAAATTGGTCTCAGGAAAGTCATGGAAGGACTTTCTGAATGTTTAAAATCCATCCTTAATCTATAAAAACAGGAATCAGTTGCTCTGACTGGGCCTTTCTAGTGTTAAACATCTCTCATCTTTCTAACACCCTGCTCCATGTTTAAGTTATGGCTGTTGAGTGCAAATGAGCTCCAGTTGAGTTGAGCTGAGCTGAATTTTTCTCATCAGTTTTCAGCATGCTGGTTGAAGCTTCACAGACCCCGGCCCTTTACGTTAAAGCGAGCCCGCTGTGTGAAAGGCATTTTTTGAATGCATCCCATGTGTGCGGCTACGGGCAGGGGGTCTTGGTTCTGTGTACCGGACTGCGAGCTGTGACAAACTTAGGATTATTAGACTGGCTTTTATTTGAACACACCAACACCAGACACAAACGAGCTAAGTCAGTCACACTTCACATGGCAGCAAGCGAAGGAGCCTCCTTCTTCATTCCTCCCTCCCTTTCCTTTCTTTCTCTCTTACTTTCATCCACGTTTAATGTGTGACACTTTGATACCGAACATCCTATTTTCCGTGTTCTGGTCGGTTGGCTTTACATGCAGATGGGTTGGTAATTTGCATAGACTCAAGGGTCTCCCTTCTCTCCTGATGCTTTCTGACAATGGAGTGTCTATTCATCCTCTGTGTTAAGCATCCCTCCTAGGACATCGCCTGAATTGCTGTCTCATGCTGCTTCAAGTCTCGTTTTACACTGCAGGAACTGCTGAGGAATTGGATTAGGAACATATTCCTTTAGAGAAAAGCATCACAGTCACCGAGGCAGGCTCACATCTATGAGCATCTGAAATGGATAGTTCACTCCGATATCAAAGCTTGTCACATGTTTTTGTACAAAGTCACGCCAAGTGTGATCTTAAGTCATGCTGAGTCCATATCACACACTCCGTTAGCTCTGTGGATTCGGGTATAACTCTGTCCCACCTGGGAGATTTGGACAGAAACGCTGGAGTGTATTGAGAGTGCAGCAAGGAATTATGGGCCTAATGCACAGGGGGTAACTCTGATCACCCGACTTGTTCTTATCCTCACATCACCTTAAGTGGTTGCTCTGATCTTACTTCCACCAGCCGAACCAAAATCTGTCTTTGGAGAACCAATTAAGTTTAAATATGCACAGGAGGGGGAGAAAAATAGCCACTTTTTATTCCTGCTTGTTCCACTTTGTCTCAGATGACACAGAAGTTGCTGTATCAGAATTTCAAGAATGTTTTGTTTGCAGTTTTGTAGATTTAACAACAAACCAAGTTTCAAAAGCAGAGCAGTATGAAATAAAAAAAAAAAACCCTAACATATTCATAAATATGCAGCTGAAGACCACACACAGAGAAAAGTATTTTAGTCCAGACAGTTCTAGACCCCTGGAAGTCAGTACCCATATCCTCCCACTATGTCACCGTGGTTGTTTTTCTGACTCAGTCCTTCAGGTTAAATTCAAAACTCAAGAATTCATAAGAAAAACGGAACAAAAATATAGTTATAGCACAGAGGAAAGGCAGTGAGGAAGGAAGTGGCATGACAACTACAGTGGACACAATGGTGAATCCAAAACAGGCACGAAGGATGAAACAGGCAAGAGAGAATGATGGAGTGACAACTGAAAGAGGATGAAGATGAAACAGTGGAAGACAATGGGACCAAAGGACAGAAGTAATAAACTGCAGACAGATATCATACAAATGTCCAAACTAATTTAGTGTTCCTGGTATCCTTGTAGTACAGTGTTAAAATACTGCAGGCATATAAAATAATATAGAATAAGGAAAATGTAGTTAAAGTATGAAAAGTAAAAGTACTGATTATACAGAAACATAATCCTTGTCACTGATATATTATTATGTTGGCAATACTGTATTGTAATACTCCAAGGCATCCAAGTAATACATCCAGGGAGTTTAGCCCCTTGATTCCCACCTAAGGGTCAGCCCTGAGGGACTCTGAGATGATTAATAGAGTTGGATACAAGAAAAAGGAAAGTTCTGCTACATTTTTCTCTATCGTTTCTTTTTCATAAAACATTGGATACTTTTACCTCTTTGGGCCTAAATGATTTAAAGAAACCATTAGAGAAGTTTAAAGGGAAAATCTATCTTTGATGAAAGTGCGAACAATCCATTGACACCGGGAACGTGTATTGTATTTTGTTTTATCATATGATTTTAATATAGAATCTTAAACTGAAAAGCAACTCGTGACTATAGCTGTCCAATAAACAGACTAAAAAGTACAATGTCTCTCTCTGAAATAGAAGTAAATAGAAATACTCCAGTAAAGTACAAGTATGTGGAGTACTTGAGTAAATGTAGCCTACTTTTCACAACTGAGTTAGTGATTCACTCTTATACGTAGCCTGCAAGTAACACAAGGTTTGAGCAACCTCATTGTAAAAAATACATTGTAAGAATATAGTAATATCATTTTCTTGCACACAAATATCATCATTCCAGACAATGTCCCGCCGTGTTTATCGCACCAGCAAAACACACACACCATTACATTTCTGCTGTGATTATAAAGCCTCTGTTCATTGCCTCTTTTATTACTGTTATTATTAATAAATCAAGCAAGCCGTGAAGCCTGGACAGATAAGTTAAGGGGTATGAGGGGCCGGGCTGGAGGTGGTAATTGCTGGTGTAACAGTGTGTGCAGCCCCGCGGTGGCCTCGTAAGCGACCCGCTTTATTAGATCGGCCGGTATCGATCCTCGCTGCGCGGCGTTGACTAATCTACAGGCGAGGAGGAGAGGTGGAGAGACAGAGCGAGAGAGAGAGAGAGAGGTGGAGGGCGAGAGAGTGAAAGAGAGAGAGGGGGGGGGGGGGGGGGGGGGGGGGATCGATGAGCCTGGATTCAATCATGTCTGGAAACAGAGAAGGTAATTTATTGTAATCACCGGTGCTAAATGGAAAACGTGAGAACAACGCGCCCGTGAGGTGCGCAAAGAGAACTACATCAAAGTGGAGGTTTTTCCAGTGAAGGCTGGCTACAGGGATGCTCAGTTTAACACACTGCAGTCTGCAATTATGGATATTCAGTGTGAGCCACAGATGAATCAATAAGAGCCTGCTGGTTGACCTTCAGTAGTCTGTCCATGCTACTGCACACCAAGTTTCTAAAACCTGATTTTCTCACCTTGACAGAAAACCTTTTCATATTATTTACTAATACATTTTGATAGAGGCTGTCTTTCTGGGCAGATTGGTCTTATTGGATTTAGAAATAAGACAAATGGATTCATGAATGAGATAAATCAAGGGCCATATTGAAAGCCCTGCAGGCTGCCGTTAGTATGTGAGACTCCTCTTAAAATAGAAACATGACAATAGAAAAAGATGACACAGACTGATGTTTTATTCAACAGCACACAGAGCCATTATTTTATAGACTCACAAGTATACACAAGTAACAAAGATACACACACACACACACACACACACACACACACACACACACACACACACACACACACACACACACACACACACACACCCTTCACAATCTCATTCTGCAGTCGGATGCGTTGAGTCTTTTCTTCACAAGGACAATAGTGTGTGAGTGGTGATCTGAAAATCTGGCTCCATCAGCAACAGGTGACAGGGAGAAGTGAGGCTACATCAGGCACGGGAGTTTCGCTCCTCTTCTTCATTCTCCAGGAGGTAGGCTGGCTTGTACCGTGTCACCCCTCTCCCATCCACCATCTGGAGGGACGTGTTTCGACAGGTGTTGTCCATGCTGCCCAGTGAAGTGTACCTGCAGGTCGACACAGGAGTTTAAGACCAGGAATTGTGCGCTGCGGCTGTGATGTCGTTCAACCCCAAAATGAAAGGAGGATACAGAAAATGTACAAAGAGGGGGTGGATTTGTTCTTACCCTTTATCGTAGAGAATGCAGTAGGGCACATATAGCGTCCTCAAGAACGACCAGATGTCATGATACGTCCAGTCCTGTAGATTGTTGGAAGACAGTAAATTTTATTGTGACTGACTCATCCTCCGCTGAATTCCCGTGAGATTCACTCGTGCATATCCACGAACTGCCATTCTAAAATGATTTTCCCTTTTCTGAATACATTTTTAAAACTCAAATGCAGCAAGTGACATTGCATTTACTTCAGACTAAGCAGATGGAAGAGCAACAACATTAGAGGTTGCAACCAACAAAAATGCAATCCAACAGCAACTACGAACGTGTGAAGCTTACTGTATGTACATACGTATAATTACTGTAAGGCTGCTGAATTGCATTAAATGTCCACACTAGCACGTTTTCATTTTAAAAGAAAAACGATCTCCGTCCATACGATCGCACCTGAAAACACATACATACATGACCGTTAACATACACTGGGCATGCGCGAGCTGGTGTACACAGGAAATAGACTTTCTTCTCTGTAGGTGGTTAGTTGCAGAAAATACTACGAACAAGGAACAGTGAAGGCAATTGTAGCGTTAAAATGCAGAATCTAACACAACAGCTGCTAAGACAGCGAGGTCAGTAACGCTTTTATTTAGTTATCCACGTTGCTTTCACCACTGGTAGTCGAGGCTAAGACCCAATCAGGGAGCGACCGCGGGTGTCTACGTCATTGTTTCCAAAGGTCTCAACCCGTCCACACTGCAAAACAACCCCAGAGTTTTCAAACCAAAACGGGGTCAGCCGTCTTTCCAAAAGTCTGTGTTTCAGGTGCTCGAAAACTCTGGAGTAGTGTGGACACCAGGCGAAAACATAGCGAAAGTGATACTCTTTAAAACTAAAAACGTAGTAGTGTGGATGAAATTGCCTGGTTAGAGCAGTGAAAACACATTTGTATAACCTGTCGAAAAGCTGCAGCAACATATACACTGTAGCTTTAAATAAAGTGGGGTAACTGATGTCGCTTTTTTATTTTATAATAAATGTCTGCAGCTGCTCTTAAGATAAAAAAGGTCAGGTGAAGTAAACCTAAATTTCCTTTTACAACAATTTCAAATATCACTCATCTTTTGGCTACATGTATGTTTCACTTAGACTTTCAGACTTAGTTATGTTGATTTTGAGGTGTTTTTGTAGAGACAATGAGACCATATAACAGTGTAACAGTGTCTCTGTTATTTGGGTGCGTTTGTGTGAGTCTCACTAGTAACGGGTTGACTCTCATGTAGTCTGGCCAGCCGGGGTCGGTGGGACACATGGATGTGAGTGTGTGTGAGTAGGGGTCACTCCTCCTGGTCCCCATCAGGACGGCTCTCAGCTCCGGCCTCCGCTCCTGCACCTCGCTCAGCGCCTGCCGAATACTGCCCTCCACAGAGAAGAGATCCAGGTCGTACCTGTGGGAGGAAGATCGCCAAAAAATGAGCTGCTGTGTTGCAACATGGAGAGGATTAGAGACATTTTTTTGACCAGAAAACCTTAATACTCGACCACTTGAACTGGTAACACCTAGTAAAAAGATAAAAACTCATCAAATAAATCTGCAAAAAACAGTGGAAATCCACTGAAATGTGTTTTTATTATTATAGTCACCTTTTAATTGTGTCCTGGAGGAATCGCTCCATTTCTGGGAATGGAGAGACGATACGAATATACAGAGCTTTCACCTTGTCTTTACCGTCTGGATACCGTCTGAGAGTGGCAGAGAGAGGAAATGGGACATTAAAAAAAGATAAATAACAGCAGGACAGAAAAAGATTAGATAAGTGTCCATTCTCCTTATCATTACCTCCAACTATCTGTCCATCACAGGTCAAGAAAAGTCAAATAAGTAGTCTGTCTTGTCCAACATTTTTCTCAGTCTAGTTGCTGCTCTCGACCTCATTTTCTTCTTCACTTACTTCTTACTGTAACATCCCACTGTGCAGAAGTGCTATCGTTATGTTTTTAATTTGAATCTCCCTTTCATCTCTTCTCTCTCAGGTCATTTGCTTTGTCCTGATTAAATCACTCCTGCCCCTAAATGTTCTAATTGTCTCATCAGGTCTTCTCCCCTCCTGTTACCGTTTCAGTGCAGCATAGTAGAGATGGAGCAGCGCCGTGCAGTCTTTGCCTCCGTTGAAGCCGACGCAGACTTCCCCTGTTGAATACTGATCCAGTGCAGCCTCTATCGTTTTCAGAGCAGACATAACTTTCTCACCTAACGGCGTACCTGTGGGAAATGAAATCCACAGCAAGAGGGTGTTTTACAGGGAGGGTAGTCAAATTTTGTTAGGTGTAATATCACTGATCCCTCATTTCTATGTCAAATTTATAGTAAAAATATCTGCATGTCCTTTGTCTTATCTTAGTTACTGATGCATGATTCTATTCTCTGTTCAGTCTCATACGAGTTATATACTTTTTTATAATCCACATGATTTTACTGCTATAATCACTTTAATCTCTTTGCTTCATTTATTAGTCCCAACACCTGTGTAAAGTGAAGGAGTTCTCTTCAATATTCCCCTCATATTAAGTTAACACAGTTTAACTATCCTCTCCCACCACCCTCTGCACCCCGTCTCCCCCTCACCGTTGTTGGCCAGTGTGTACACTTCAGCAGTGGCGATGGACACCGGGTCAGTGACTAAGGGCACCACGCTGCCCTTGGGCAGTTCATCTAACAGCTGCGCCCGGGATTTGTCCGCCTCTTCCTGGCTGTCTGAGTCCAGGACCAGCCTGACTCGGTGATAGTTGCTCAGCCAGTCGGGGTAGGAGCCTAGAGCCACCTTCCTACCCCAACCAGCCTGCAGTTTGGTCAGCACAGGGGCGATCTCTGCTTCATCTGCATCCACAAACACCTAAAACAATGATGTTTGGTGAGTTTCCTTGTACTATGAAAACACAGTATTCTGATGAATATTTTGTAAATGATAGGGTTGGTCTAGATGTTACCTCACGAGTGTGAAAAGTGGTCCCTGAACTAGCAAAGAGATGCTCCAGCCCACTGAAGGCCCTTTCCATCAGAGACGGGATCCCAGGAAAGATGTACACATTATGCACACTGACCTGAGAACAGGGGGTGAACACAACATATACAGTAAGAATATATGGGCCAGATGGTGTGAATCATATGCTCTGAGTGTGTTAGGGTATAGTCAGTGTTGTGTTCAGTATAACCAACTGTATGAATAAATGTAGCTAATGCACACATACGTGTAACTACTTCATTTAATTAATGGTCTAAATGACACATTTAAATCCATGAATGTTTGTATGACTTCATTAAGGTAAACTATCAGCGTGTCAAGTTTGAATTTCAGCAAAATGCAACACAAATTCTTGAATGCCTTTCACTCCTACTTTCTGTAAAAGTTCAATGAAATTGCTTCGCTCCATATGTGAATCTGTTTTTCTCTCCCGCAGTGTCTGGTTAGTAGTTAATGCAGCAATCTGTTTTATAACCCATAAACAGGATAGAACAGACAGAATATTATTGGATTTGGGGATTTTGAGTTAACATCTTCCTGAAAGTTTTGTCAGCTGAACAATTTTGTTGAAGCCAAAAAATGTATGGAAAAGGTGAACACACACAGTCAGTAGGTGGAGGGCACTGACCTGTCACGCCTTGGGTATAATTTGATCTAGTTTGGTTTTTTACATCAACATGAATCATAGCATTTAACAAATGCAGTTTAATGAAATAAGCTCATCCCGCTCTGTCCTGCACTGACTCACCAGTGGATAGCGGAGCAGTTGTCCAGTCTGAGGGTCGGTTCCATAGTTGAGTTTGGCTGAGCGAGGAACCATGGCCAGCTTCAAAGCAGCACTGTTTTTGTCCACCACCCCAAAGAATTCTTTAACAAGCTGGGCAAGCTCAGGGTGGGGATATAACTCCTCTTGGAACGCCATGGCAATGCTCTCAAAGGTGACGTCATCATGGGTGGGGCCTATGCCTCCTGAGGTGATGAGGTGCGTGTACTGAGGCGAAAGGAGGGCCACCTCTTTGGCAATGACCTCCTGTGTATCCGGTACAACTGTAATGCGCTGCACAGACACTCCAAGCTTCCTTAGTGCTCGTGTCAGAAAGGCACTGTTGGTGTCCACTGTGTGACCCTGGGAGACGACGGACGATAAAAGACACTTGGTAAGTTTCAATCCAGTGTTGCCACCCTCACTTGAGCATCACATTCAGGGACTTAACCATGACTTCAAAGTCTTGCTTGACATGACATTGGACAAAATCAAAGGCTTCATGTTTAAATCATGATCATGTCAAGTCAAGAAATAATGGTGAACTTGTCATTTTAAAACTCAGCACTGCGGCCGCATCAAATAACCATCACAGGGTTTTCCTCAGGATATGAAGTGTGGATCCTGAGCTCCATAGTGGTCCAGAGAGCTGAGGCATACTGATGAATTAGGGTGTCATGCTAGGATGCGTGTTTTAATACTTTCAAGTGTACAGATTTATTTGGATTTTCTCAAATCCACAAACTTTCAAGGATTCTCAGTGGGTTACTATCAATCACACAAATACAGCTTAAAAATCGTAAAAACCACAAGCAACTATCAACGCTAAATCACCTTAAGTATCTCATCTCCAATGATAAGAATTGCTGCAGTGGGAGCATCCCCATTGGCTGCAGAGGACGGACTGGATTCCTGGTGGTTTGTGGACATTGTTGCTTTGCTGAGTTGAGCCGCCAGTCTCCTCACACGCACCACTGCTCTACTCAGCTTGGGAAGAGCAAAGCTGGGAGACAGAGCAAAATGTTGACAAATGTTTAAGAAACTGTTTATTAAACATTTACACTCTTGCATATAGTTTCTGTTGTCAAATGTAAAGTTGGGTGTCTGTGCAAGTTGCACAAGTTTGTAAAAAAAAAAAGTCAACAGTCAGTAACAATTCATTTACAAATAAATGCAATGTATGTTAAATTGGTAATATATTGTACATTTTACTGTTAATGACACAATGTCCCTATGAAGACAAGAAAAGATTGTGTCAAATCTTACATCAACATGAAGAAGACATATAAACTTTCCCAAAACGTTTCATTCCAGCTCAGGCCCTCTTCTCCTTCATAACTTGTCCATGTCAGGAAATATCTTGGAAGGGAGACATGAAATTTTAGAACAGAAAAAGAAAGACAAGGGGGAAAGACGGAAACACTGTGAGCAGTTTTGTGCATATCAGCACCACAGAGTGTAACAACAAACAATGATTGTTACTTGAAATACATATATCTACCAACGGGTCTTGGAGCTGAAGTTGAACAGTTGAGGGTGAAATAATAAATGATGAGTTGTATTTCAGATACTGCATGTTTATGATGAATTTGTCTCTGGGAAAAATATTTTAGTTCTGTTTAATGAGGCTGTTGGTGTTGGACTACAATTGCTACATATGCATGAATTACACTGATACGCCTTCTTGATGGATAGCCAAACCCTAAGCTGGTGACCCTGCAAGTGTGGTCTGTCCATTAGCTTTCTGAAGCAGATGTGGAACACCCTATGTCTCTTCCAGTGTTTGAAGTGCAAGTAATTTACTGACAAGTTGACCCACATGATTTGTACTGCAAGTAGAAACTTAAGTGCACTGTTTAAAGTGGAAGCAGACATAACAATGTGCTTTGCGCTAAAGTGTTGATAAATAATGCTTGTACATGGTGAGAGGTGTGAAGACAAATGTACAAGATTGAATAAAACTTGTTACAATATGATGAACTGAGAGGTGGTGGACAAAGAAAGGGAGCAAAGGTTTAATGGACAGCTGCCAGCTGAGTTCTGGTTGAGGTTGAGGTCAGGTACAGACGGTGTTAGTGCGGGTTAGGGTTCATCTACAGATGCTAATCTACTCCCCATTGAGGCAGATATAGCTGTCCTGTTGGTGTGTTAACATTATCCTTCAAAATGATGAAGTGACAGTTGCAGGTGCATGCTACTGTGCACTTCACTGCACATTTTAAATTGCGTAACACTGAAAACTTACGAAATGAAATGAAATGAAGCGCAAGGATATTCGTTTGCCTTCATAAAACTGACATAAATGAAAGTTGACTATAAATCGCACCGTCATGTACTTCTATGACAAATCTTTGCTAGCCGTGACAAGTCTCCTTGCTAGGTTACTTAAGCCATTGTGGGTGACTCTGGCCACAAGCAAGCAGTATGTTAGCATGGAAGTACACTTACATAATACTTTAAAATCTGTCTAAAATACCGATTTATCTCGACTACCAAATGCTGCGGGGAACTACATAATATAGTGTTTTTATAATTACAAAACCAAACTCATCAAAAGCGAGGTAACTTACTCCTGAGCCGCATATGTCCTCGTTACGTATCATAACGTTCGTGACTGCATGTCACTCAAAAGACAAGTCGTTAGCTGTCCAATCAAAACAAGAAAGGCTTTCCCCGAGAAGTGCAACAGCCAATCAGGTTTACGGAGGCGGGTCTTAACGGGAAGCTTTTTTATATAAACGGAAGTGAAGGAAAAAAGGTCTGCGTTGTAAAGAAACGATACGGAGTAGTATATGTCATTTGATGAAAATTATTCGCTACACGAATTGTGCCGATAACTCGTATGTCTACAAAGAGTCAGTCCGCAGCATCTACACTCAGATAGCATGATGCTAATAGATGCTAAGCAGTCGCTTCTTCTTCAGCCTGAAAATAAACAGTAAAAAGAACTTGTCTGCCTCTGCTGGCTGGAGGAGCCAAGCGTACGCTACACATGTACTTCACGGACTCTAGAGACTCGAATCGATTTACTCCCCTGGCCTGTGGGTGGCGCATTTTGGCTCGTCTACTACCGAGAGTCTGGCGCTGCTCTGAAAATAGATGAAACTGAAACCTGGGTGAAAGGTGCATTGCTTTTTATCCACAGTATTGTATTGGTTTGAGAATGCATTGGTGGTATAAGCTACAATGCATGTATAGAATTAAATAACCAATTTGTTTGAAGTTCTAAAGGTGGTATTATCATGCCAAGAAACTCTGTATTAATTCCTATTCACCTAGAGAGAACCTATCAGTCCCATCAAGCAATCATGTAATATATAGCTGTCAGAAAATTATGTATTAATGTAAAATTTCCATGATGTACTGCAGTTAGGCCTAGGTCTAATATAGAAGCCATTTTCTGTCAGGAAAAGAAAAAAACTGATGAAAAGTTGGGTAACATAAAGTTATATGATAAAACATGCTTATGGGAAATCAAAATGGTCCAATAATAATTCAGAATTAAGACAAAATTATAATGTAACTGATAACCAGTAGATAATGTCAAAATATGTATTATATATTAAATGATTTTGACTTAAAAAGTTAGAATTTTACAAAGTATTTCATAATTTTGACTTATAGCAAGTATGTTTTCATCTCCCATGTTGTTGAGATTCGTTTATTTAATAAATACCGTATTTTGAAACACTAAAGCACAGGTGTCACTATTTACATTAACGATGGTGCTGTTCTATTCAAGTGTCCCAGCAACCCATGTGTCAGTGAGCCAGCATGAACAATACCAGGACCCCGTAACTGGAGCAGGTAAAAGGAGTTAAGCCATCATCTATTCCATTACTTACACCTGTGCTTTTCCTATTGTGGCATGTCAAAATATCTTCTGTGAAAAAGAATTATTGTGTATATGTATATGAGTAGTTACACTGTAGTTGCTGGGGTTAAGTCGAGTATCCTGCTAAAGGGCTTGTTTGTTGTTGGTATATTTTTTGACTATGGCTTACAGAGTGAGGTTTGTCTCTTTCCACTACAAACTGTGACTGTAGTGGCTGTCACAAGCAAACCATATGATCTGAAACATAGAATTAACGACTATGAATATATATTCTGCATGTATGCAATCAACCCAACATTTTAAAATATAAATTTGTACGGTAGTAACACATACATAATATATCACTATGTAATATTGCACAAAGTATATATCAATATTACAATGTAATATTGTGTGTACCAATATTTAAGGAATTACAGACGATAGACATACGTCATAGAAGGGATTTTTCTTGCGGAAAAACACAGGCATTTGTAAATTTGCAATCTTGCGGTAACAAAGAACGAAAACGAAATTTCACAGCACTTATTTAAAGTAAGTTGTGGTATGCCTCTTGCATGCGAATTGGGGCATCTACTTTTGCGCAATCTGTACTGAATGGGCCAGGTGCAAAACAGAGCAAACACACACACACACACACACACACAACACACACAACACACACAGGATCCGCGGCCAGATGACGTTGCCATTTGTTCGCGGAAGTGGCTTCTGTCGTGACCGTGGAGGGGGGGAGGCAGGGGGAGGAGGAAGGGAAGGAAAGGGAGAGGAAAGAAGAAGTTAAGTTACAATTCGTATGAAGTTTATCAAAAGTGTGAGACGGATAAAAACCACCGACCATTCGTCCTGTTGGATGAAATTAAGCTTAAGTTTGTGCAGCAGCTGCTTGGCGGGCAGGAGGGACAACTCGAGGGAAAGGGAGGAAGTGAGCTGGTAAGTTGCTCGTTAAAGTTGACCACACTTTTTTGGGGCATGGTTTTGACTGTGCGTGCTGTGCGTCAATGTACCACAGTTTTTGTACGTATTAAAAAGTTTGACGAAACAGTTCACTTACTATATTTGTGGTGCCCTCAAGTAAGTATTGTTCTGCCCGTGTACAGCCGTATGTTTGTGCTACACTAAGACGACACGGTGTAGTGTAGCCTGTCGGGTTACTGTGAAATAGTTGCTCATGATCAGACTGGGCTGTGTGCACATATCAGACAAATGATGAACTTCGATCCGTCCTCGCGCTGTCAGACAGGTTTTTTTTTTTTTTTTTAGGTTTTGATGTTTGGTGTGATAAGGAGTCAAGTTAGTGGCCCCAAGCTTATATCTCTTTCAGCTAATGTATAGAGAATAGGTCACTAAAAAGTGCCTTTTGGTTATCTGTTAGACACAGCAATATTCTCAAAGTGAGTCATGGCTGAAAGGATTAGTCAATTGATAGGCAGCTATTCTGAAAATCACGGAACTGTTTGAGACATTTTCATACAAAAATGTCAATGTTAGCATCTTGGACTGTTGGTCAGAGAACTGAGATTTCAAAACTTCAAAACTTATAAAGGGGGGGGGCATGGTAGTGTCAAGGTAAAGATGAATCTCTTCAGGTTATAGTAAATCATCAGTGAGATAAGCTATAGAGCCTGTGAGCTGTACACAATCACACAGTAAACCTACAGTTATGCTTCATTATATACTGTGTATCCATGGAGACCGATCAGCCAAACACACCTCAGATGTGTTGAAACAGGGTCACTGTGACAGAGTTAAAGTTCACCATGAACGAGTGAAGGACAGACAGACTATTATGGAAACAGACTCAAGGGTATGTGGGATGATTGAGGTGACTGAAAGCAGTGGGCTCAGTGCTTCTTATCAGGGTCAGCCACACCGCTCAGACCAGCAGCCCCTGACATGATAGTATATGGTGGAAGATATCTTCGCTAATGAAATGGAGGGGAAGAGAAGCTCCGATCAACAACTGATCCAAAATATAGTAGATTCGGACACGTCAGGAGCCAGACAAACAGGACACATGCACCTACAGGCACATACACACTTACACAAGCACAAAAACAACACAAACGGAAGGACAGCCCGAGACACAATCTGTCAGTCAAAGTGGAGCATCTCGGCCATTCTATCACGGCATTGGCACAAACCAACATCCGCTTGATCAAAATTGGATCTGTCCAGTTCTACTCAAACCGTATCAGTCACCAGTAAAAGCCTTAGTCCTGATTGACAGCATAGCTTGACACTTACAGCTTCACTTTGACAGGTGTGTGCGCTTGTGCACATAGCCATACACTCACTCACAGACACACAGCCACTCCAGAAATAAGGTTTGATTTTTGTAAGCAGTTAATGTTAGCGCTGATATTAGCCTTGAATTAGTCTTGTTATACTTGAAACTTTTGTAAGTTGTAAAACACAGTGGTGAGGTATTAGCTGCTGGAAACATGTTGAGACATTTGACAGGACATAATGCAATTTTGTGTGGGTGTCTGTCCATGTGAGGATGTGTTTGCCTGTGTCTTTCCTGTTTGATGTGTTTACTGCATCTGTCTATCTCTCATTGTGGGGGTATGTTTGTTTGTGTCTGGTTTGCATATGTGTGTGTGTGTGTGTGTGTGTGTGTTTTCTGGAAACAAACCGAAGGAGTTTGTTTTCGAGGTCGTAGCATGTGGTTGTCCGTCTCTACCTCTACACAATGGGACTGAGGCTCAGCTGTGTTTCCTCCTGTGCTGCTCGGGTCGAGTGCAGCATGCTCAGTGCTCAGCACTCTATGTAAACCACAATTTGTCCCGTGTGATGTCAAAACTGTAAAAGTAAGCGTAGCTTGGGTGTAGTTGACAAAAAGTGGCACTGGTATAACTGTCAATGGTATATTTAGACTTTGTATTAGGTGGTCCTGCCTGTTACTTTGGCTTTGACACAGTGGCTGTATGAACAGTTGTGCCATGTACTTTAAGATGAGAAATACCTTTGTGTCTTTATCATGGTCAATCTCTCTTCCTGCAGAAAGCTGAGATTGCATTTTCAGAGCCTCACCTCTATTTGCAGTTTAGGGCTCCTCCACTCTTCTCTAGCGTAGGTAATGTGTTGGACATAAGACTGAACTCATTCATCTCCCATACAAGGTCACTTAAGGGTTAATATCAGGTCTGGAGCAGACTAAATTCTCATTCCTTGGCGCTGTTATCACTGTTTTATCCTCTAGATCGTTCCCTGTACTGATTGCAGAAAATAATAAATCACCATTAAGATTATCATATAAAAGTGAAAACTTAATGTAAATACTAAACTACTAACAAAACAAACTTCTAAAACACAGGAACTTGTAATATCTTAACACAAGAAGCCGTCCAGGAATTTGGCATAAAATTTGAAAAGTTATGACGTTAATCAAGAAATATCTGATCAGAGAATATGTGAGCAAGGCCTGACAAAGCATATCAACCTTTCACATTTTGCAGTTTTGACACTTGATACAACAGACATATTTGAGTTGAGTGAAGAAGTAACACTATTTATGGCGAATAAACAGTTATAGCAAGGGGGAAGTTGTATGTCGAGAGAGGCAGTGGGTGGCAGCAGGAAGGGAATGATGGAAGGAGATAGAGATGTGGGAGTGTGGTTAGAGGGGGTGGTAGAGGGGGGGGCTGGCAAAACCCAAAATAGCCAGCTCACATGTTTGCTGTGTGCGTGGTGAGCTATGAAACAAGCTGAAAGGCCTCCCGCTGAATGCCTGGCTAATCTAATCTTCACTCCCACCCCTAATTTTTGAAAATTTGATTGTCATTTTGCTGTCTTCATACTGTACGTGTGTGTTTGCACGTCTCTTCCAATCAGAGCGGGTTGCCCTTGTAAGTTACGGTCCATCCCACTGTTCCCTCTGCACTCATCATCTTCATCATTGTCTTTCTCGTCTCCATAATGTGAACTGATGTTAGACAGCGTCTCCAGTAGGGAAAAGGTCAGACACTAGGCCCGTTTACTCATCTACCCTCTTTTTTTTTTTTTTTGTCTAGCGTATGTAAGGGGGTGAGTGAGGCGAGTCAAATCAGATTACACACACACACACATACACAAACACACACACTCTCACAGATATACAGTATAAGAGCAGACAGCACATGTGGCCCTGCAGCGTGTGCATTAGATCCAGAGCTCTGTCTCGGCCCGTCTGACTGTTTCATCTAATAAATACTAGCTGGAGCTTCCACAGAGAGTTATTCCATCTATTGCGTACACAGAAACAAAACACACACTTGCTAACTTGCGCTGGGCAAGCTGAGACACAAACATCCTACACATGCGGCCCTTTCAGTTAATTCCTTTCATTCCACAGAGTGTGTTTCAACATGCACACTGGATTATTGCCTTTTCTCTTATCAATCTTGTTCTTTCTTTCTCTCACTTTCCGTTACTTTCTCCCACTCAGTCTCGCTCCATCTCTGTTTTATGTCCGTGTTGTGTCTCTCTGTGCTTGATCAACTGGGCCGTTTATATCAAGAAGGTCCCATGACCCTCTCCACAGCTGATCCTGGGAGCAAAGCATGCTGGGAGTCAAGTAGCTGCAAGGGCGGAATTGGAGCGAGCTGTGATTGGCTCCTTGAGTTTTGTGTGTCTTATGTTTGTATCGTGTGCTGATGTGCACTTTGGTGTTTTTAGGGATACAGACTCTCAGGCAGCGTGTGTTGGCCAATGGAATACATGGTAAGACATTCAAATGATACAACCAGCTAATCAAAAACACACCGCGACACAGTGGCAAAGGAGTTGCTTCTTCTCCTCACAATGTAACATCAATTATTATAATGGTATTTAGACATTGATAAGAGGTTTAAAGAGTGGATTAAAGTAGAAACCTCCTGGAAATAATCATCTGGGCCATTTCTCTCCAGGAGGGTTAAAAACTGTAGATTCAGGGCTGCATGAAGAACAAAATGCTCTGAATTTTCAAATGTGGCCTTCTATTCATTATGATTCTCTAATTTTCTATAGAATTTATTGAAATATAATGTTTGAAGCTTTGAAATGAAAAGTGGAGTCTCTCCTGACCCATTTAGACTGGTAACTAAGCAGCATCCATAGTTGAAAACATGAAAATTATTAAACAGATTTTTAACTAATCACAGTTTTATAAGGAACAATACAGTATGATACATTATACTGATGCGCCCCTACCAGTCAGCTGAGAAAACAAAACATTTTTACTGCACATTTGGTAGCCCGTATGATTTAAAAGTTTTCCCTTGCAGCAGAAATATTTCAATATTCTGCAGTCATATGAAACTGGAAACTAAAGTCACAGCATGTAATCATGCATGAGTAATTGTGCAGCCCTATGTATGTACATTTATTGTGGATTTAGTGAGGTATTGGTTTATTAGGTCCACTCAGCCAAAACTAATACTGTCTAATACAAAAGTCCTGCAATAAAGCCTTATCTTCATGATGGTTGTAATGGTCAGTTTTTGTGGAAACTTTTTGGAGGCTGTAGTTTGTGGTCATGTTGAATTGTGTTGCATAATGTTCAAAAACTGAAAATGATATCCTTCATGAAAGTGGAAGGTAGAATTACTGGCAGGGCTCTAATATTAGACTGCATTAGTTTAAGTAA
The DNA here is from genome assembly GCF_002260705.1 of Seriola dumerili. Taxonomy (NCBI): domain Eukaryota; kingdom Metazoa; phylum Chordata; class Actinopteri; order Carangiformes; family Carangidae; genus Seriola; species Seriola dumerili. The sequence continues at coordinate 171,107 of NW_019174513.1, read as the reverse complement.
GGTGTACGTAACAAACTGGCAATTGAGTTGATCCCTAGTCTTTATAATTTAAAATTTTCACTTAATAAAATATAGAAAGTTCTTAAAGAAAACACAAATATCTTTCTGTCAGCCCTAAGCCACAGTGTGTCATGTGTTTCACTGGTTACAGGCATGGTGTAGGCTACGGGTGGAGGGGGCTGTTTTCACCAATCACTATCATACTACTCACATCCCTGCGTGGTGTACAGTGACAGATATTATCTTGAATGACACTCGAGTTCTCAGTAGTTGTCTGATTTTGATCCTTCACATCCCTGAGTGCAGTGCTCGACCACATGATGACGGTGTAGTGGTCAAACACAGTACTGCAGGGACTCTTATGTTTGGGGTGTCATTTGAGGATTTCTTGCTTTGCACTCTGCTGGGTTCCTGTGGCATTCTATGGGTGGTTTCCTCTGCTTTCCGCAACACTGCCTTCTCATCAGATGCGCTTGAATGTCTTGACCAATCTCTGGGAACTCCATTTTCTGTCTGCTTTTACAAAATCACTCTGTTGTCACTCTGTTTGCCTGGTAATAACCTGCCCTTAGTCATGTAGTAACATAGAGAATATTTATTATGTCAATGTCAGTGTTCTTTCTTCCTGTCATTTCTCCACTATCATCAAGGTTGTGCAGAGTGACCTCATGTCACACTCTGTACAGGGGGAGGGTGAAACCATCTTCCCTCTCTCTTTCTCTCCCCCTTTCAATCTGTTTCTCAGGTTACCAAACATGAATAAGGGAGGATCCTTGCATAGCCAACATGGACAACCCTTCCTCCCTACACATGCACACACACATATCAACCCCCCACCCCCACCCCCCTCCCTTCCTTCCCTTTTCCACATCTCCATCTCCCCTTGGAGTGTGTGCATTAATGTGCAGGAGTGCAGCATCTTGCTGTGCATACACATGTACACTGCTAAATGACTGAGGCTGCAGAGAGGAGGTGGGGGGAAGGGGAGGAAACAGGAAGGAGGTTGGATGGGAGAAAAAGAGGTGGGGAGGGCAGAGGCAGTGAGTGTGTGTGTGTGTGTGTTAGAGAGAGAGAGAGATGGTAAGAGAGAAAATGGGAGGCAGCATCACCCACCCAGACTGGGAGGAGGGGAGGACAGACAGCGTGCTCGTCCCTCTAACAGACAGAGGTGGAAGGAAAGTGGGAATGAGAGACAGACGTGAGGGGAGAAGAGGAGCACAATGAAGGAGTGCCATTGTCCATCCTGGCAACACTGCCATTTCACCATCTGCTGAAAGAGAGAGAGAAAGAGACAGAGGAGGGAAGGGAAAAGAAGGAAGCCAAACGGAGGAGAGGATAGATGGAGAGGAGCTGCCGGCAGTGACTTTGTGAATTAATCGAGCGGAAGAGCGGATCAGTAGAGAAGCACGTTTTTCAGGGAGTGGACGGACGGAGAGGCAGAAAGAGGAAGGAGAGGACGAATGACCGGACAATCTGTGGCTGTTTAAACATTAATGTGGTTCTAATGTGAATATGGAGCCCAGCTTTAGATGAATCACCATGGATTATCAACTGTATGATCTTTAAACCAAAAAAAGGAACTATTTATGTTTTGCCATTCATGAGAAAAAGAAAGAACTTTTAGAGAAATTGAATAGACTCACTTTATACAGAACAATTTTAATTACTTTTTCTTTTGTGTAAATATAGACTCTCTTTATGACTTCTGGTTTTCTATTCTCTATGAGCATAGGATCTATTCTGGATGTTATACAATTGTTATCTTTGTTAGCTGCTGCACAGAATATTCAGGTTGTTTTTATGCAAGTTTTCTAAACATAAGTGTTGTCTTTAAGAAGTAAATAGTTAATGTAGTTTTTGTTTGTACTGTTATCAGAATGTCAGACATACAATTTTACTTTCTGTAGTTGGAGTCAGTGCATGCAGCCGACATGGGATGTCAACATTGATTGGGTTTTATGGCTGGCGCGACGCTGGAGAAAACTTTGATCATTTCCTGAAACCTATTGATCTTTCTAGGAGTCTGTAGTTTTTCCTCCTGTTGGATTAAAAAAAAAAAAGTCTAACGTGGAACCTTAGATGCAGCAACAAATTGCTGCCATGTGATTTGACAAAGCAGTTATCTCTTTGTCTGAAGATTTCTCCCGTTGTCGGGACTTCACAATATATATCCTCCGCAGGCATCTCTTTTAATGTCTGTTGCCATAGCAACGGGCGGCAGCTGCAGACAGAACACGATGTAAAGTTCTTTTTTCTTGTCTTATCTTTTAAAATTGGTGCTGTTCCATTAGGCAGTTGTATATATTTAGTAGATAAGAAAAATAGTCGACCTGATTAGTCCATGCTTGTGTGCAGTTTTTAGAGTTCCTTTCTTGGACAAGATTTTTTTTTTTACTAGACAGTCTTTGTCTATGCGGAGCTTGGCAGTCTCCGAAAATCAGGGTTGTTTCAGGTCACCTGTCTCCCCCCTCCCCATCCTGTGTGTTCATCTTTTGCGAATCAGCTCAGCCCTGTTTGTCCTGATCTCACCTTTATCAACGGCAACTACCATCTTCATCAGTCAAGCTGATGTGCCATTATCAGGACTGGCTGGATAAATTAGATTATCTTACTGGTTTCACTTGTAGATATCACTCTGTTATCACTCTGTGCAGCTGCTTGGCCTCAAGGCCACTAATTACTGATCATTAGTGTGTTATGTCTGTGACAATCTGTTCCTGTTACTGACTGTATGTAGGTGACTCAGGATTTTTCCTCATGTAGAGGGTCATCGCCTCTGCAGTCACCTGACCTACACTGTGTTCTGTGCACTAAAACATCCTCGCACAGGGCGAGGGTTGACTCTGCTCATATAGCACTTCAGCACCCCTGTGTCTGAGAACACACCTGGAATTTCCTCTCTAGCGTTAACAACTCCATTTATGTCAGATCTTTTGCCTTTTTTAAAGTGCTAATTCTCTCTCTGGACTAATTTCTGGTTTTATTAGGGGTGTTACAGACTGTGTTGTTTGTTCTGCATGCTCTTTGATTGTCCAAATACTGGGTGTCTTTTGTGAATTTTCCAGCCATACTTCTTTACAGCTTTCTGGAGATCATCCCAGCCTGTCTGGCAGTGTTTCCGTGTGACTGGATTCTCCATGGTGCTTTTAGGCCAAGACCAGATGGATGACTAGCTAGAATTGTGGTGCTAGACTGGTGTAGGCGACTGTTCCTTTGCCATGCATCCAGCGCCCACTGCAAGCTGGTGCGCTGTACTTCAGACACAGTCAAGTTATGAAATGTTAATGTGCGGAAAAATGTTAGTTTTCGCTTGGCAACACTGAAACTTTGGTGCCAAATTTACAACCTTCTGTAAGTGGTTTAGGCAAGGTGTGTGTAAACCTTGCTCTCCTTTTCAAGGAGTAAAGGTCAACAGATTGTAAATATGACTAGTGCCTCAACAGCACTGAGGTGTAGGCCAGCCAGCTTGCTTCACCACTGTAGGTGTAGCCTTGCCTCCTACTGAGGTCAAACTGCTGCAGACTGTTTTGTTTGTGGGACTTTGGGTTGCGAGAGACTGTTAATGTAAACAGACTGTTGTTTGCCTTCTAGGTTGGACTATGCAGAATATGAGTATCTTGTGGTGTCTATACTGTTAGTAGTGGAACTGAGAGCTGACCTACTGCTTGATAAGCCCTGCCTTAGATAAGGAAGGAAACGGTTCCAGAGTATAACATTTGGCTTGTTTATATCATATCAGGCAATGTTGATGCTCTTCTCTCAGGTAACTAACTGTAATCTGGGCTTGTTATTTGTACTAGGCAGTAATAAAGTAACAGGGTAATTGTAGTTGTGCATACAGAGATCAGCACATCAACAGAGTGCAGTTTTATTTGAGCATCTCCCAGCAGCTGGGTGAGAGGGTTCATGTTCAACTCTGATGAGCCTCCAGCACCATTCAGGGAACCCTGGGTTGGGAGTTCAGACCAGACCAATCAGGTCTCATTACCATCACAACAAACCCACCGGTAGTCGTCATCAGCCAATGACCTACATTCTCCAGTGTTACATCACCACCGTGCTACTGCAGTGTGTGTCACTGTACCAGACACAGACAACATCTCAGACTCAAACTACCACTATCTAATGGTGCTCCTGAGAAAAAACAAAAAAACATCCTAACTGAGGTGGCCAGTTCTAGGGAACACACTTGAACCAAGGCAGCCTCACTTGTTTTAGCCATATCAGGATCTACAGTCAGGAATGGGCCCAACTCTGCTGGCCCAGTCTTAAGTACTAACTAACTTTTTTCTTTGTTTTCTACTTGTGTCTAAGTAGGTGACCATGCCTAACCTCTAGCCATCCCTAATCTTAAAGTTAGAGAGGCAGAAAGACAGGGATCACCATTAATATATTAGACAGAGGGACTGTTAAACAGGACAGCCTGGAGAACGGGCGAGCAGACGAGGGAGGGGGTAAGGGGGAGCGAGAGATCATCTGGAAGAGGAGAGAGGAAGTGGTGGCGCGGGAGAGGGCAGAGGCGTTGGAGAGACAGAGGCTGGCAGAGTATATTGTGTGGAGGAAGAGAGAGGACTTCCAGGAGAAGAGAGGAGACAGAGAGAAGGGAGGAAAGAGTGCGGAGAAAGGGAAAGAGGCTGCACCAGAAGTGATCTGGAAGAAGAGAGAAGAAGAGGACGGAGAAGCAGGGAGGGAGAGAGCGAGGGCCATTCAGAGAGGACATGAAACCATTTGGAGGAAGAGAGAGAGAGAGTAAAAATGAACTTGATGAAAGATTTGAGAATACAATGCACTTGAAAAGTAGGTGTTAAGGAAAGTGTGCTGCCACCAGGAGTTGGAGACTAGCCATACATCAGTAAGCCTCCTCTCTTCTTTAGCAGTTCTGTGCTTCATTGAGCTCTGCAGATGCTCTCTGTAGTATTGACCAATTGGAGCTGTGTATTGTGTGTGTGCGCGTGTTGCTGCTGTGTTAGTGCGCGCAGCCCCCTTGCGATCCCCTCGTTGGCTGCTAATAGGATTTTTATGGGCCCGTGTCAGGCAGGATAGAGCTGCCAAGGGGAGCCGCTTCACACATGCACACATGTGCGCACACCAACACACACACATACACAGATAATCTAAGAGGTATTGTGAGCAGGGAAGGTTTATGCTGCCTCACACGTGTAAACACATCACGTACAAGTGCGCACCCCTCAATGCTGTAAGACACATGCAAGGGGGTGTTGAGAGAATTCACTTGTTCACTGTTGATTCTCCATGGTGCTGCCGACAGCTGGATAACTGGCCCTCACTGAGTTGGAACAAGATATTCACAGATATCGTTTTACATTATGGCAAAAACACTGAGATGAACACTTTTTGTAGAGCGAAGATGATGATCTTATGATTTCATCAGTTCCTGGGAACAGGATGAACATTGAAGCAGATTTAAAGTGAACTGATGACAACATGATCTGCACTGGTGCACTAAAAACAAACTTTTTTCATCTGCATTCTACCATTAACTGGGACACCCCACTTCTCTGCACCTTTTTCATTCTGCTTTCATTTCTGGATAAAGCCGTTTCTAAAGCAGTTTGGTTTTGGCTGCCTGGTAATGAGTGGAGGACAGACAACCAGACAGATGGATGCAGCTCTTACACTGAGCAAGACAGACAGATGGCTGTGTGTCCTTTTAGGGAGAAACTTTGAATACTGAGACAAAGAGACGTTGATTGAATCACTAGAGCCTCTGTGGACTTGCACGGATAGAAAAACTGACACTGCAGATTCATTATGGAGCTTGTCCCAAAAACCAAATACACCCACTTTCGGAGTGAATCGCTGAGCTCAACTGATGAAACAAACTCCAATCCATCATCGTTCCCTCCTTCCAGTCCTGCTACCCCGCTCACTCCCTCCCCTGGTTTACCTTCTTCTCTCTCTTCCTCATCTCTCACTCCCATCTTGCCCCCCTCTTCTCCCCGCCCGGCAGAGAACAGCCCCACCACCCTTTGTTCCTTCTTCCCTAGGATGGGATCTCTTCGTCTGGGCGTCTCTGCCACTCTTCTCCCAGGACTCAAGGCCTCAAACAGGCCGCAGCAACCTCAGGCGCCTGTTGAGTCCTCTGGGGACGACAGGAGCAGCTCTAGCTCCTCCCCTCCGCTTCATCACCCTGTTCCCCCTCTAACTGCTCCTTCTCCCCCTCCTCGACCTCCTCTGCAGGATATGAACCGGCTGGGAGGGGCGTCCAGGAGGGCACGGGTGGAAGGAGGGCAGCTGGGAGGAGATGAGTGGACGCGCCATGGCTCCTTTGTCAACAAGCCCACCCGTGGCTGGCTGCACTCCGACAATGTGGTCAGCACCACCGGTGTTTCCTACACTGTACGGGTAAGTAACTGGCACCCTCTCACTCATCCCTAACTGAAATATGTAATTTACACATCTCTCTTTCCAGTATTTGCATATATATATATATATATATATATATATATATTTCAGGA